>NC_136986.1:28271288-28823788 GCF_032717465.1 Coenobita brevimanus
GCCTCTCCCACCAAAAAAAAAAAAAAAAAAAAAAAAAAAAAAAAAGAGCATTCAAGGTTCAGGAATTAAGTCACGCCTTAAATTTCGGGACTGAAGATCCCGGACCAGAGTTTTGTACAGGTTCTGATGAACAAAAAAGATTTGGATGAATAGATGGAATGGAAATCTCTTGTGTGCATTAGTGTACGGACTAAAATGTTTAGATGAATGGATGGAATGAAATCTCGTGTGTGCATTAACACGAACTAACATAAGTCATGGGGACTACTAGATATAAATACTGACCTCCACTCTACATTCTTGATTCCTCATCTTCCCCCTCCCCAATAAAAAAGGAAAAAGCTCTCTCAGATCAATGGATGAATTAGTGAGAGTGTTATTTGGTGAAGAAATGTGTGTGATTGCTCTTTCTTTCAACCACGAATTTGTCTACCTTCAAGGATTTCTAAAATAGCGTCATCAATTTTCTCGTCATATGGCTAACTCTGGCAACGATGGGTAGCACTGCCAGTTGCATGTAATCACAATGTGGTTTAACATTACAAGTAGAGGGGGAGTGCTTTATGTTGTTTTCGTTGTCGGAGGCTCATCTTCTTACGTAAGTACAATGGACTGCTGACTGAAGGTGCCCCTTTCTCTTGTAGTACACAATCTTCTCCTTCCTTGAAGAAAATGAGCGTGTTGCAACATACTTGTACAAACGATCTGTGGATCCCTTAGTGCCAGTCTGTGAGTGCGCCCCTCACCATGTTCTTTTGATAAAATAATATTAATGACAAGGTGGGCGAAGTCAGCTTTAGAGTTAGCTCCTTTCACCTCCGCTGGTTGCAGCAGGGAGCAATACTCCTCAGACTCTTGGAAATAAATCCAGCTAAACCATCGACAGAGCTAGCAAACGCGAATATAATCCTCCCATATCCTTACCCTATTACTCCTTCTCTTCTCCTTCCTTTGCTCAACGCTGGTGTCGGTAAGGCAGGTCATTCCTTCTCCATGCAATGCAAGAGCAAACACCTGCGGTCAGCATCCGTCCACTACGAGCTGTGCACTAGCATCTTCTTCTTGGCTCAGTGCTACTACTTTCTTCATGGTTGCATGGTATGCCTGCATCTTGTGGCATGTGCCCTTGTTTCATTTTTTTTCTGTCATTTGTCTTTCATAGTTTCAGTGTGTTAAAATCTGGTTTGCAGCGACACATTTTTGCGCAGTTTTTCAGTCAGGTAAGACTGAAATGGTTTTGCTTCCACCATGCTAAGCTGACGGGGATTGGGCTATGTGACATTTGAAAATATGGTCCTTAGTGTGGCTGCCAGCTCCTCATGGAACACAGATTTCATCAAACAGGGCAGGCCTCCTTATGGTGCACGAATGATCATCCTTAGACCTCTGCTCGCATGGAGCTACGACGATACGTTTTCTTCTTCTTGTGTTATTTTTCAGTAGTTACTAGCTTTTTTTGGCATAATTGCCTTAAGCCCCAAGGTCCACACAGTGGTCTGTCTCTACCCAAACATGATGAGCTATTTCCATGACGCCATACTTTTCCCTCTCAGGCTAGATTTTAGGTTTTTACTCTCTTTTTAATATCAATATAGTTTAGTTTTTAGTATGTCTGTTTAAGCATGTGGTTCACAGCTTTTTCACTGTGTTCTAGCTAGGCAGAATTCTTCTTTGTCATGCTATGTTTACCTAGACCATAATTCGTCGAATATAATATGTAGCGATGTTCCCTTGCACCATTGTGCACAGCTTTCAACCTGAATGGGCATGATGAGCTATTTCCATCATGCGACACTCTCCCTTGTTTTCCTTGAGGTTCCAGTCATTGTTTTCTCCCTAACGGATAATTTAGGATTAGTTCTAAGTTCATTTGGGTCCATCTGCCCCATGTGGTACACAATGTTTACACTAAGCAAGTACTGTGAATTGCTGTCACTACCTTAGCCCAGGCTCAGACCATAGTTTCCTTACTTTTTGCAAGGATAAGTTTTGGTGATTGCCTGTTCCACAGGGTGTGCAGCTTGCAATTCAATGTGCCTGGCAGGGTTACCTCCTTCCCACTTTCTTTCCCCTAGGTCATGTTCCACCAGGTCTCCAGCCCTGGGTTCCTGCCGTGATTTTTTCCATGGGTAATCCAGTGTTCTTTTGTTTTTTGTTCTCTACCACATGGTTGCTGACCCCCACCCTCCGCTCCTTTCGGAATAGGGGTGGGTAGCCACCTGTGTACCTTCTTTATGAAGAATTTTCCTGTTTAATCCCCTCTCCCCCCTACCTGCCGTTCTCCTACTCCTATAATTTTGTCCCTGGGGTTTTCTTTCATCTTGTGGGGTAGGTGGCTTAGGAGTTCCCCTTGTGCAGAACTTCCCCTAGTCCTACATGGACAGCGACAGGGGAAAGAGGAGGAGGTAGCAGCCCTTTGTCTTCAGCTTCTGTAATTCTGTGTATCCTTCCTTCCCAGGCTGACATTCCCCATCCAAGGTCGGACAGCTCCTTCAGAGGATGCTCTGTGAGGCTTGGAAGGGATGACCATATGCTTAGTAAGTCTCACATCTGATGTACGAAAGGCTTTGTCTTCATCCTTCAGTGTTGTGGCACCTGCTGTCCGTGGTGTGATGCCCTGTCCACTACTCCCAACCTGGACAGCCTCCTGAAGTACCCTTACCTGGTAGCCTAATGGAGGAGGGCTCAAAAGTCAGCAGATCACCATAGGGGATGCAGTCTGACGTGAGAGGATAGTGAGATGAATATGAATACTAGTGAAAGATGTCCAGTGTCACAGCTCTGTACTTCAACACCTCTGCCAGGTCTAATGTGGCACAATTAAAGGGCAAGACAGTAGCCTTAGCCGAGGGTATAACAGCACTGTCCCTGATGATGCCTGTGCACCTGGGGTATTGACCACTGCATTCATCACCTGGCCTCTCCAGCTATCCAGAGCATCAAGACAGATGAAGAAAGGCCACGACTCTCCCCACCCACCCACTACACTGTCTCCCAAACCATAGCAGAGACTCACTCACAACCACCAACAATCCATGGAGCAGAGGGTGACCCGCTCGATTGCTACCACTATTCAGCCTTTCCCACCTCATTTTACTCCCATGTCTCCATTCCTCCACTTACTACATGCTAGTATTCCCTAAGCCCCTGTTCATCACTGTCCTCCCACTCCTCATCACCGGATTCTCATCAGTCACTTGACTGGGAGTCCAAACCAGGTTATCCGGTGCAGTCCTGAACCCTCTTTAAACAGTTACATACCCTGACATTCTCAGGGAAGGGAACAAGGAGGACAAGACAGCTAAACTTAGCGAGGGCCACCTGATTCTTAACTAAAAATTAGTCCTGAAGGGTTGGAAGGTGTTTGTGGAGGCCTCATCCATCAAAAACTTCACGGAGCATTTGGACAAATTGTTACTAGAATGCTAGGACATAGAAAAATGATGGGTCTTAACGGTGAAGGAACCCAAGGAAGTCCAGTTCCATCCTATCTGGCTCACGATGGTGCAGGCGAGAGCAGGGCCTTTCACAATCAATGCCACAGCCATCACAGATGCCTACTGTGGTGTGGTGACTGTCGTACCTTCCACTGAAGAAGACGGCATCGTGCAACTAATGGCTTCAGAGGACAACACTCTCAGCACTGATGGTGATGCCCTCCTTCTCCTGGGCCAAGTGGGAACTTAACAACCACAACATGTAGAAAAGGGCAATGTCCTCAGAATAGTTCACCCTCACATTGTTGCCGGCCTGCTTCCTGCCATGTCTGGATGAACGTACTGACTCTTACAAAGTTCCCCACAGGGTCATGCCTATCCATTTCCCAGTGTTTTGAAGAGCAGCAAAACTGTCATCATCGCTCATCTCTCAGGATCTTAGCTTCCGTCACCATGCTAACTACTCAGGTTTTGTGCTGGTACTTGTGTCTCAGTTTCAACAATAGTTTAAATGACTTGTAATTAATCTTCATTGCAGTCAGTCACAAACTGCATTTATGTTAGAAACATGGCCTTCCTCACGACGGAATAAGTGGCCAGGGAAGCAATCATCTGGGAGGCTCCCTTTTCTCCTAACCAGGTCTGTAGAGGAGGCATTTGCTCACCTCCTATTTACCATACACCTCCCGTCCCCTACTCTAACCTCTCTCAAGCCATGGAGGTTGCCTTTTCCTCATCACTACAAGCTCTGCAAGTGTACCAGACTGGATAACAAGGCACCAGCCTCCTCACTGAACACATCCAGGATGACACATCAAGGCCCCTAGTCCTCAAAACTTAACACTAGCAAAGGAGTGTCACACAATGAGCACTGATCAACAGGGCTTACTTACTTCTCTCTATCTATCTATAGCCCGATGCCCTAATCCCGCAAAGGGTGGCCGCAGGCAAAACGCCTCCAAGTCACTCTGTCACCCACCATTTGACTCCCCTCCCCCAACTCACCCCCTCCCTCATATACCTCTCAACTCCATCCCTCCACCTCATCCTCGGTCTACCCCTCCCTCTCCCTCCCTCCACCTCACCTACATACACCTTCTTAGTCAGTCTTTCATTCTCCATTCTCTCCACATGTCCAAACCACCTCAGTGTATTTCTCCTAATCTTTTCAACCACATCCACATTTACCCCACAACGTTCCTTCACTTCTTCATTCGTCAACCTGTCCCTCCACGTCACTCCACATGCTCCTCTCAAATAACTCATTTCCACTGCTCTCACTCTTGACTTGTTCCCCTCTTGCAAGGACCACGCCTTGCTTCCATACGTCAGGGTAGGAATCACAATACCATCATGCAGTGACTTCTTAACTTCCATACTCACCTCCCTATTTCTCATCACTGCTTTCAGTGTACCAACAACCTTTCTGCCCTGCTGTACCCTTTCACGTACTTCATCCCCCAAAGTTCCATCCTTACTCATCACACTACCCAAGTACTTGAATGCACTCACATTCTCCATATCCTCACCATCCAACCTCACTGCACACTCTGTGACTTCATTCCTCTCAAACACCATAACTTTACTTTTGTTTACATTAACTTTCAGCTTCCTCCTCCTACACACTGTCCCAAATTCAGCTTCCTCCTCCTACACACTGTCCCAAATTCATTCACCAAACCTTGCAACTCCCATTCATCTTCACTCAACAATACTGTATCATCAGCAAACAGCAACACCGGAAGCTTCCAAATCTCACCCTCATTCATTAGGGCCACCCCCACGTCCACTGCCCTACCTTGCACCTCCTTTACAACCCCATCCATATATATATTAAACAGCCATGGAGACATCACACACCCCTGTTTCAGTCCCACATTGAGATCAAAGAACTCACTCAGCTCACCATCCACTCGCACCGTAGCCCTAGCTCCCTCGTACATACTCTTCACAGCACTCAACAATTTCCCCTCCACTCCATATATTCTTAATACCTTCCACATACCTTGCCTATCTATTCTGTCATAAGCTTTCTCCAAGTCCATGAAGGCAGCATACACTTTCCTTCCCTTCTCTAGATACTTCTCCACTAAACATCTTAGAACAAATATCTGATCTACACACCCTTTTCCCTTCCTAAATCCCCCTTATTCTTCTCCAACTAGCTCCTCTGTCATATGCCTAACCCTATCAATGAGTATTCTACCATATATTTTACCAGTCACACTAAGAAGGCAAATACCCCTATGGTTACCACATACTTCTCTCTCCCTTTTTCCTTTGTACAGAGGAACAATTATACCTGATTTCCAGTCCTCTGGAGCCCTTCCCTCTTCCCAAGCCAATCTACACAACTTCCATATCCACTCCACAACAATCTCACCCCCATACCTAAGCATTTCACCACACACTCCATCAATTCCTGGGGCCTTTCCCAGCTTAATCTTCTTCATCGCTTCCACTACTTCCGACCTACTGATCTCTTCCTCCCTCCTCTCATCTCTTCTTCTCCCAGCCATTCCCCAACCACTTATACTCACACTGCTCTCACTCTCTACATTCAACAAATCCTCAAAGTGCTCCTTCCATCTCCTCAATTTCTCTCTCTTCTCCACCAACAATCTATTATTCCTATCTTTCACTCCCCTACTATTTCCCCTTTCACACTGCCTTACTTTCTTTACCTCCTTCCAAAACAATTTCTTACTCTCCCTCCATTTCAAACTCAGATTCCTCCCAAACTCTTCATCCACTTTCTTCATACTTTCCTTCACCAGTCTCTTAACCTCCCTTCTCCTGCTCACATATACCTCTCTCTTCTCTCTCTCATCTTCTCCCTACCTCTACTCGCCAACCATTCACCATATGCCTTCTTCTTTTGTTCCACAGCTCGTTTCACCTCATCATTCCACCATGCTGTCCCTTGCACACCCTTGCACCTCCTCCTCACTCCACAAACCGCCTCACACGCTGCGCTTATCTCTTCCGTGAATATCTTACATACGTCTTCCACCCCTTCCATCTGCACTAGCTCATACCTTCCCAATCTTTCTTCCACTATGCTCTTATTCTCTGTCCTTTTCTCATTATCTTGCAATTTCTCCACTCTTCTCACAGGAGCTGCTTCCTCCTGTCTTCCCCTTCGTCTCCTCAACCACTTTCTTTGCAGCTCTACCTTGGCCATCACTAAGTGATGGTCCGAGACTCCATTCCCCCACCCTCTCCACACCCTTGCATCCAACACTTGTCTTCTCATTCGCTCATCCACACACACGTAGTCTATCATTGCCTTTCGTTCAACAAGTTCACCATCCATCCTCCTCATTACTCTCCATGCATACCGGTGGATCATCTTATGACGAAAGTAGGTGTTGGCTATTGCCAACCCCTTACCAGCACAGATGTCCACCAAAAGCACTACCATTCCCATCTACTTCAGCTGGCACACCCCACTGACCAACCACTCCATCCACTCGTACATTCTTACTTACTTACCAATAAAAATGCTGGCCTATCGGTCTTTGCCTAGCCCATCGTGTCTTCATAAGACTAAATGTGCTGGTGCATCATCAGGTGTCAAAAGGGATCAACGTATTAATGTATTTCAATGACTGGCTCCTCGCAGCAGCCACCAAGGAGGAGTGTCCCGAAAATACAAGCTAACTAAGTAACTCAGCTGGGGAGCTCAGCTTCAAAATGAATATGGAAAAACTTGAAGCAAGTAATCTGGTTTGGTCTGGAGTAGGACACCATGCAAATATGAGTGCGTCTTTCCCTAGACATTGCATGTTGACTTCAGGGAAATTTGTTTAGGACAGTTCATGTCAACCTGAAGTCATGAAGACATGGGGAATCACTGCTGTGGGCACTGAAGTTGGCAGGTTGTACCACTGCCACCTACCACAGGAGGTAAAGGTGACCCCAGCAAAAAGGAAGCTGCACACGAGACATGCTCCATCCAGTCCCTGCCAGCCTCAAGAGACTGCTTTGATGAAGTTGGTGCCAGGCTCCTACGACTGTAATCAATGCCTAAGACTTGGACTGGGGCATGCTGTCATGAATGGGGCACAAAACAGCTGGGGGCCTGGACAGAGACAGAACTTGTCAAGCACATAAATATCAGGGAACTAAGGGTAATCCAAAGAGACAACCAACTGGCGGTGCATTGCATCAAATAGTGTGGCACGTCAAGGTCTGAATCCTTCCTGTCACAGATGAAACAAATCCAGTGGCTCACTCACCATCGCCGTTGGTACCTGTCTGCTCAGGATTTTCTGGGAAGAAGAACCAGAGGGCCGGTGCACACTCCAGGTTTTAGCTGGCCTCAGCTAAATGGACTGTCTGGAGGGGTATATTCAACTCATTGGTTCTCAGTTGGGGCCACATGCAGGTGGACCTCTTTTTCACCAAAGACACGATGCACTTACAGCTCTACCTATCCAATATGCACTGTATGCCGACAGGTGTCCCGAATACGATAAAGGAGGATTGGATGAAGTCGACACTTACATACCTATTTCCCTCACCTGCATCCAAAGTTCTCCTAAACGTAGTTAGCGATTTCAGCCTTGATTGTGAGAAATCTGGCCTTAGTACCAGAGTGCTGCAAAAGGTAAGCCCCATCCCATTGCCTATGGGGATGGTGTGCCTCACCAGCTGCCTAACAAAGAAACTCCAGACAACATTGAATTATTATGCATGATATTTGTCCAGCAGGTTCTAACCTCCGCAGAATTTCATGGAGGATATGCTACTAATATTATGGGCCTCCTCCACCAAACCCTCTAGATTGCCTTCCTCTGTTTCTGAGCTGTATAGAGAGGCCCTTTAATGGCAGAGTCCCATATCCTGTCATTATCTCCACCAAGGAGGTTATGTTTACCCTGCATTGGTTTCTTGGTTTGTCTCTTTGTCTGCCTATCTGTTAGCAGGATTACTCGATAAATTATGTATAGATTTTGACAAAATTTTGTGGAAACGTGGGCTATGGGCCAAGGAAGAAATGATTAACTTTTGAGCCGGAGCCTGATCCAGAGTATCCCGCACAATATTCTCCAAAAGTTCTCAAGCAATTTCAATTAAATTTTATGGAAAGGTGCACCATGGACCAAGAAGGAATTTATTGAACTGGGGGGGTGGATCCGGATCCTATATCCACGGATCCGGATCCGGGATTACTCATAAACTTGTGAACAGATTCTAATGAAATTTAGTGGAAGCGTGGGCCATTAGCTAATGAAGAAATTAATAAACTTGGGGGCGGATCCAGATCTGGAGTATCCCGTACAATATGTCCACAAGTTCTCAATGAATTTCAATTAAATTTTGTGGGAAAAAAATGGGCCATGGACAAAGACAGAATTAATTAAATTTGGAGTGGATCCGAATCCAGACCCTATATCCACGGATCCGGATCCGGATCCAGAGTATCCCACACAATATCTCCACAAATTCTCAATGACTTTCAATGAAATTTTGTGAAGAAAATGGGCCTTGGATCAAGAAAGAATTAAAGTCTGGGGCGGATCCGGATCTGGATCCTATATCCATGGATCCAGATACTATATCCATGGATCTGGATCCAGATCCTTTTTAATGGCAATGGATTGGCAGAGGTATGCATTCTGTGAGCGCTTTTTGGTTTCTATCGAGTTTGGTACAGAGGAAAGGCAGGGTGGGGAGTCTGGGGACTGTCTGAGATTTGTGCACTGTTCCCTGCATGCACCATCTTTGCTCAGGATGGACTGGCAGTGTCCCTATTGCCATCTCCAAGGTCGCTCACAAAAAACGTGAAAGAAGACTTCAGGCTTGCTCCTCTTTCAATCCCAGCCTGTAGGATACATGCTGACCACCATCATCCATGCTCAGTAGCAGCACTTAAGCAGTGCCTGGATGTTTCAGTAGGCATGTGAGACATTGATCTGTGCCCCCACTGCAAGTGGTTACATTGACATGGCAGCTGGGCTTGAAGCGTGGTTGGTTGTGCCACCTACCTTGGAGGCATGCCTACCTTTGTAGGGTTCGGCATTAGTTGGCCTCGTGGACCAAGCACCCCTTATATCACTGGTAGAGGAGGCCTGCTGGAGATGTTAGTCCCTGCCCATATGCCATCTAGGGCGAGACTGTTGCCTCCCCAAGTGTTTACCTTGCATGGCGTCCCATAATGCTGGGAGACGTGAGTCCTGGGAGTTGATCGATGTTGCACGATGCACCCTGCAGCTAGCAATACACCTCTTCGGTTCCCTATTCTGGCTAGATGGGCGGCCTAGTTGGGCCAGACCAGGTCCATTGGCTGGTCATGCATTGGCTAGGGTTAAGTGGGCACTGGGGGACCTGGTGGCTCCTATCATCCTGGGGTCACCCTTGCCCCGGCCTTCCAGTGGTTACCCACGTATACTTCCCTCCTACCCCTGAGGTTGCTTGTGGTGTATGGCCTCCCCTTGTTGGGCTCTGTGGTGGGTGGGGTGGTGGGGGAATGAAGTTTTTATGAGTACTGTCATGTCTTTATTAATGTGCCCCAACCTGCCTCTCTCTCAGACCTCAGTGCTTCCATGGAACCTCCTTGGCGTTCACTTGTTGCCACCCTGGAGCCCTTCCAGGTTCTATGTTGCTGTACAGGTGTTTCGGCCTCCCCTGCCTTGCCTCCCCGGTCCATTGGCTCCCGTAACAGAGGTCGCAGGTGGGGGTCAAGGAGTGTACCCTGCCCTCAGGGCACACATGTTAGAGATATGAATTTGATTTTGATTGCTCCTCCTCCTGCACCTTTTGTCAAGTTCTTAGTTATTCGTGGCCCTGCTGGGGTAGATTAAGAAAGTGTGACATTTTTCCAACCCATTGAGAACTGGTTGCTGCTTGTGGTGCGGCCCCTAAAAGTTGTTCCACAGGCTGATGACAATTTGTTGGTAGAGGTGTCTGACCCTTCTGAGAGTATGACTGTTCTATCTTTATCCATGCTTTCTGGTCAGTCTGTTACATGTTTCCTCCATGCTTCATTGAATCATTCTCGAGGCGTTGTCTATGCCAAGGAACTACTGCTTTACAATGAGGCACGCCTTGTTGAAGAGTTGTCCATCCAGAATGTAATAAAGGTTGGGAGGATTATGAAGATAAATGGTTACCTTGTGCCAACTCCAGCCTTGACTGTGACTTTTGAATCATTGAGTCTCCCTGCTGTTCTTAATGCTGAATGGTACCGGTACAAAGTTAGGCCCTATGACCCTATGCCTCGTAGATGTTTCCACTGTCAGCATTTGGGTCATATTGGCCTAACTTGTAGGTGCCTTGCCCTAGGCCTTCCATCAGTCTGCTCATCATGTGGTTTAAATGTTCATGAGGGTGTGGAATGCCCTGGTCATGTATCTTGTGTCAATTGTGGTGGTGAGTATGCTGCTTCTTCTAAATCTTGTGATTGTTACAAAGTGGAACATGAAATTTTGTCTCTCAGAGCCATGGAAAGGATGAGTTTTACCGAAGCTAAGGACTGTGTCATGTCTATGTATGTCTGCCCTGGTGTGTGTTTTGCTTCTGTTCTTTCTTTGTCAAAACCTGCTGTGCACTGTTGTGGGGCTCCTGCTTCTCTCACTGACCTCACTCCTCATCCCTTTTCCGATACCAGACGTGTTACTCCTCCTCATTGTAGTCACCCAGAGACACTGGTACCTTTGCAGTCTGCATCTCATCCAGCTGCTGCTCCTGTACCGGCTGATAATCCTGTATTGGCTGCTACTTCCGTACTGGCTGCTGCTCTTGTACCATCTGTTCACTCTGCTACTGGTGTTCAGTCTACCCTACAGTGTGCCTCTACAGTTTCTAGTGTGTCCTCAAGTTCTGATGTAGAGATGGAGGTTGCGTCTGCCAACCTCAAAAGGAGTGAGGAGTCTTTGGGTGATTCCCCTCCCTCTAAGGTTCAAACTTCTGTGCCACATCAGTATAATGAGGGGGTTCTTCACTCAGTAACCCAGACAGTGGTGGCTTCTAAGTTGATGGGTGTTCGTGATGGTCTTTCTAGGATTCCAGTCCCTGCTTCTTGCTCAGGTTTGGCGGGGTCTGGGTCTTTCGATACTTGAAGGGCTCGGTCGCCTGCTCCTTCTGATCGATGACATCACCCGGCAGCCGACCCTTGGTTGATTTGGTTGGGGAGGGTCTGGTTGGCCCCAAGGTGCCAGCTGGACCTCCACGTGGAGGTGAGGACGGAGTGAGTGGGTCTTCTAGAAAGGTCTCTGTGCCTCAGGCTCATTCTGGCAATGGGCAGGATGGGTCTTGGGGTAAGGGTCCTTTCACCCATGGAAGCTCTAAATCTTCACTGTCTTCTCAGTTGGAAAGGCAGATCTCTATGTCTAGGAAAAAGGGCTTTCACACCCTTCCCAGTGTTTCTCATATTAATTATTACTAATCAGTATGGCTCCATCAGTACCAATTTGTCTTCAATGGAATTGTAGAGCTGCCATGGCAAATTGGGAGGAATTGCAGTTATTACTCTGTACTTTGAGCCCACTCTGTGTCTGTCTTCAGGAGACAATGGTGGGAGATAGATAGTTCCCTTCTATCAAGGGGTCTGAGGTCTTCCATGCTTCTTCTCCTGGCAGTCACAGTGGTGGATGTGTAATTTTGTGCCGTTCTGGTGTCCGCTTTATTTCCTTTGCAATACAGTCTCCCCTTCAAGTTATAGCGGTACAGATGCATGTTGGGAGATGCTATACCATCTGTTGTGTTTACCTTCCACCTTCCGTTCCTGTTATGCGTGCTGATTTGGAAACCCTTATCAGTCAACTTTCACCCTCTTTTCAACTCCTTGGTGACCTTAATGGCTGCCATCTTTTGTAGGGTGACACTTTCAAATCCACGGAGTGATCTTCTTGCTTCTTTGGTTGGGGATTTAGATTGGGTTGTCCTAAACGATGGGAGGCCGACCCATTTTCATGTTCAGACTGGCAAGTATTCTGTCATTGGCCTTACCATCTCCTCCTCTGTGCCTTTGATTTTTCTTTGGAGATTTTGGATGATCCGCATGGTAGTGACCATTATCCTGTGTTGGTCTAGTCACTCTCTCTGTTCCTGCAGCCTGTATGTCATGTTGGTGTCTGGATAGGGCTGATTGGTCTGTCTTTCAGGAACTATGTGCATTTGCCTACAGGTTTACTGATTTTTCAGCTATCAATGATGCAGAACGTTATTTTACTAAGACCATTTTCTCAGCAGGGGTTCATTCCATTCCACTGATTTTGGTGTTTTTTCCCGGAGACTTGTGCCACGGTGGAATGATGACAGCTCTATAGCAAAAAGGAGCTTACAAAGTGGCTGCCCATCGGTATTTTGACAATCGTGGTATTCTTCTAAAATCCAGTTTCACAAAGGACATGCTCGCTATAGATGGGTCATGAAGAATGCTCGCCGTAACTCATGGAGGTCGTATGTTTCTACAGTTATGTCCTCTACTCCAACGCCTATGGTGTGGAAAAAAGTACACAAGATTTCTGGTAGGTTCTCCTCCCTCTCCCCACCGGTGTTACGACTTCACAGAGATCTTGTGTCTGCACCAGATGCAGTAGCCTCTGCTTTTGCACATCAGTTTTGTGCTCTCAAAAAAGGATCCTTCTAAGCTGTGTGCTAGCTTTTGTATGAATCAGGAGAGGCTGGGTTTTGACTTTTGCTCTCGTGGTGGAGAGCCGCATATTTTAGACTATAGCCTCCGTGAGCTGCATGCTGCCCTCTCGGAGTGTGGTGACACTGCTCCTGGGCCTGACAACATTCCATATGCTCAGTCATATGCTGACTGATTCAATTAAGTTTTTATTGGACTTTTTTAACAGGGTTTGGCGTGAGGGCTCTACTCGCAAGAGTTGGAAGTTGGGCATTGTCCTTTCCATTCCCAAGCCTGGTAAGGACCATTCTCATGTCTCCAACTATTGCCCTATTATCTTAACATGGTGCATGTGCAAGCTATTCGAAAAGATGGTCAATGTCAGGCTTGTGTGGTTTCTAGAGAAGGGTTGCTTTCTCTCTCCATCACAGAGTGGCTTCTGTAAATTACGGTGTGTAGCACTTTGGACAACCTTATCAGGCTTGAGGCGTCGATCTGTGAAGCTTTTGCCTCTAAGCAACATCTTGTGGCTGTGTTCTTTGACCTTGAGAAGGCTTATGATACTGCCTGGCACCATGACATCCTCCAACAACTTCATGCCTTTGGTTTACGTGGTCGCCTGCCTGTGTTGCTGGAGACTTCCAGACTAATTGTATGTTTCGGGTCCGTGTGGGTTCTACCGTCCCTTTGCCACTGTGCCAGGAGGAAGGTGTCCCACGGGGGTGTCTTAAGTGTTTCCTTGTTTGCAGTGGCCATCAATGGTATCCTTGACACTGTGCCTGCTGGGGTATCCTCATCCCTTTATGTGGATGACTTAGCTGTATGGTTTTCTGGCTCCCGCATGTCTGCTATTGAGCAGCGGATGCAACTTGCCTTGGACAAGATTTCTGCCTGGGCCACTTCCAAGGGTTTTCGGTTTTCCCCTTCAAAGACTGTGGCTATGCACTTTTGTAGGATGAGAGGGGTATACCCAGTCCCTGATCTCCAGCTTTGTGGCAGGAGGCTCCATTGTGTGGCAGAGATGAAATTCTTGGGCATGACGTTTGACCGCCTTTTGACTTGAGTTTCAGACTTGGCATCATGTATGAAGGCTCTCAGTGTATTGAGAGTTCTGTCCCATACCTCCTGGGGTTCTGATTGGAAGACACTCTTGCATCCGTTTCAGGTTTTTGTAACCTCCAAGCTGTCATATGGCTGTGAGGTCTACACCTCTGCCTCTGGTGTTGGTTTTGGAGTGGTGTTTCCTAGTTTTAGCCGTGGAGGTAGTTTTCCTTTGGCTGCCTCAGTTTTTACTGCAGAGTTGTCAGATATGGTTTTAGCTCTGAAGTTGGTGTTTGTTTACCTTGACAAATATTTTACTATTTTTAGAGACTCTCAGGGGGGGCTTTTGGCCCTGGACTCTTTTAACTCTTCCTATCTTATAGTTTTAGCTATTTTGGAGTGGCTGTTCCTAATTCGTCGTCAGGGGAAGAGAGTGGATTTCTGCTGGGTTCCTGCACATGTTGGTGTGGTGGGCAATGAGGGGGCAGATACATTAGCTAGAGATGCGGCCTTTCAACAGCCCCCAGCCGACTATCTACTTCCTGCTTCTGATGTAACACCTTACTTGCGGTCCAGACTTCGTACGTGTTGGCAGAGACACTGGGATGGTGTTGCTCATAATAAACTAAAAGTAATCTTTCAGAGAGTGGTTGTGCCAAGGGTTCTCCCCTAGATGTCTCAGCAATTGGAGGTGGCTCTTGCTAGGCTTCTCATTGGGCACTCTCAGCTTACACATGGGTTCCTGGTGAGACTCAACCGTACTGTGATTATTGCCTTGTTCCCCTTTCCGTAAGTCACTTGCTGATCGAGAGTCCGAGTTTGGGAACCTACATCAGAGATTCCTCCATAGGCATAGAGGGGCAGATGGTGCCTACTGTCTCTCCTCGTTGCTTGGTGGAGCATCTAACGATTTACTGATGTTTTTAATTTTCTTCAAGAGGCGGGCCTCCTTCCACTTTTATAAGTAACTAATATTTTATTAACTGTTCTTTTATTATTTTAAGTGTTTTATTTCTAATAACTGTTATTAACTTTATTTTGAATATGCACATTTTATTTGCTGCGTCTTTTAGCCTGTTGTCCAGTGGCATATGACCCTGGCAGTTGCACTGCCAGATTTTAATACAATCAATCAGTCAACATTGTTCTGTGCAGATTTGAGTGGCCCCCTTTTCAGTGAGGCTTAGTCTCAGCTACAGTGGTGTTTTACCTGGGGGTAATTACTCCCAAGGGGGTAATGTTGCTTTTCAAGGGGGTAATATTGGTAAAACATTGCTCGATGATTTTTCTTTTTCTTTCTTTATAAGACGATAAAAAAGACTATCACGAGCAGGATCTGGTAACTTTCTGGATAAACCTTGGAAAATTATACATTCTATCATGGTAAGCCCACAAGATCCTGATGCCTTTTACAACTAAATACTACTGTGAAGTGGGTTTTTCTGCTATGCAAAAGAAAAACAAATCAATAAACTCATTGACTATGATATGCGATGCGTATTGCCTCTAACTGAGCCACACATAGAAAAACTGATTAGAGAAAAAACTGTTTCACCTACCACACCAGAAATCTAACCAAGTTTATTTTCTACTGAAACTTTATGTAGTGGAAAACCACATACAGACATCTTTTTGTAGCTTGTATAATCACCTGGAAAATACATTACCAGTACCAATATGTTTTTCTAGTCATTCTCCCAGTTTAAGTGGGATGGGTTAGTAATAGTCTATCTTCGTGTGGCAAGGAGTAACAGTAGCAAAAACTTAAGAACCACTGTTCTACTACCACCCGTGAAATAATAGCGGAAGCAGACTTAGTAGGTGATCTGTAACCATACGACCTTCGGGGAATAGCGGCATCTCTGGCATTTCTCCACACACACTCACATAAACTTATACAAAGAGGTGGCTGATGGAGTTACACGACGTGCTTCATCATGAGATACACAAATCACACCCTGGGGGATGCTCCATGCATAGCACTAAGAGTCCTCCCAGGCAATAAGCGAGAAACAACACTGCTCCATGCCCTCACAGAAGTAACTCATGCCACACTTTCTCTCGCTGTCATGCTACTCCATACCAGTTAGGAGACGCCTGGGCAGTATGCTCTAACCCCATCACTGGGTAAGCCCGGCAGCAAGCTTCCAGTCATCACCAGATGTAGTGCAGTGCACCCCTCTTACGCTCTATATCTCAAAATTATTTGCCTAGTTCGGTTGTGATCTTGGCAGGCAAAGAAAAAAAAATTAAATCAGTGAAAGCGAATGAAAGATAAAAAAGAAAAATAACATATGGGTGACACAAAGTGAAAATGTGAAAATTAATATGAGCCAACAGGATGTCCCGTGTGCCATGCGATCTATCAATGTAATCAATCGGCCCTAGGACCCCATTACCATGCACACGCCTTGTATCAAACCAGGCACTGAAAAACTTACCTTTTACGCATGTTGTCCACTTAAAAAAAAAAAAAAAAGAGCAAAAAGGGAGAACACGGGTTTTCAGTGAACATATCAGATGAAACGTCAAGTGCAATATCCTAGCCTCGAGCTACAGTCCATGATCCTCACTGTATATGTTCCTGTCAAGCATTAAACCTTACAAAAAAGAAACTGTTGTTTTATTACCTCTTTCCATCCTTTTGGTATGCAGCTTACTAAATGCAAACCCCCAAGCTTGTTGTAACACCAGTTTTGAAGAATGTGAAAAGTCTCTTTGTCAGGGGTGACGGGGGTGTTCGTGTTTATCATCATTACCCACCCCACTTCACATCCTTCCCACAGGTGATCTGGCGTTAAGAGGACGACTTGTCTTGCCAACACATCCGTTGAGCAAGTGAATGTCAGAGATGGGGTAAGGGGGTAAAAGTATGGAGGGGATTGAACAAGCGTTTGCCAGTTTTGTCGATGTTTTACAGGGATTTATGCAAATTTGAGGGTAGCCTACTGCTCCCTGTTGCTTTCAGCAGAAGTGAAGAGAGATCTACAGCTAACTAAATGCGAACATCCTCCCTGGTATAAATAGGCCTTTCTTCTTAGCCTTCAAAGTCAGTATTTGTATAAGTGACAGCAGTTTGAAGTAAAGGTATTTCATAACTTATTATAGACTTGCATTTCATGGATATGAACCATTACTTATGATACAACAGCAGTACATAATATATATTTGCGGGTCCTTTGAAATGTTTCATTTCATTTGTTCCATGCAATGTATCCTTCTGGTGACTCTACCTTCAGTGACAAACCAAGCGTTCTCTTCAAATCCAAGAATACATAGACTATGATGGGTGGTAACTATTTAACCAAATCAACTCTTTCTGGTCTGTAGGGTTCAGGCGCTTTGATTGGACAAGAACTATAAGCGTTTCAGTATGAGGGTTGTTTTGGGATCATTGCTAAAACAATGCCACTCGGACTTAACGGGGCTTGTCACCCTTGCCTTATATGGCGGTACTTAGTATCCTGGTTCTCTGAAGAGGAAAAGTGTATTGCATGACAGATCCATGAACATTCTACATAGCTAAACGGCTGATTGCCCTCACAGATATTGGCCTTAAGGATGATGAAGCGTGGTCTGCTCCTGATCACCTTCTTTGACGCTGCTCGTGTTGCAAGGAGCTCTCTGCTTACACATTTTGCAGGTACAGTTGCTTAAAATACACACACACATTCAGTGCACACATATACTTAAGTGTATATATGGCTCTTCTTCCATGATTTTCGTGTCATTTTCACTGAAACATAAGTCGGTCTCACACTGTACCTTCTTTGCTCAACCAGCTCGTACCTAATTATCCCTTATGAACTTGTTCGTTGGATCATTTTCTCCCACTGGCCTGTTTCCTCAGGAGCTTTTTTCCTTCATGCCCAATTATCTGCCACTTGCCCAGACCAATTTTTTGCCACTAACCCATTTTCTACATGGTACTTGTACTTCCCCCTGAACTTATGTTTCCCATATACCAGATCCCTCTCTGGACTAATTTTCGCCATGGAATTATTTCACTTAATGACCTGTTTACTACATGGACCTATTCCGTATCTGTGGAGACTTTTTTTTTTTTTTTACACAGGCATATTTTCCTGCATGGACAATTCTTCCTTCATGGGTGAATTTCTTAAAGTAATTAAGTTTCCACAAGAGATCTGTATTCCCATATATCAATTTCCTTTCCATGGAATATATAATAGTAATGGTAATACTAATACTACAATAATACTAATTATTATTATTATTATTATTATTATTATTATTATTATTATTATTATATTAATAATTACAACTAGAACGCCGCAAAACTCTCCAAGGAATATTCTGATAAAGAAAAACTTCCCACAGCCTTTACATACTAGAAGCCGTACTATAAAGGGACGTTGAGGTCAAGATCCCTAATATTGTACATGCCACCTTAGGCATCATAGTCTATTAGTCGACCAAGTTTGGTGGCTGTAGATTTAATCCGTCATGGAATATTAGGTGACATGCGGAATATAGGGAAAAGCTCCATTTTTTTTTTTTTTTTTATCCCAGCCGATGTCAGAGAATAATCAACCAATTAGCACCATATTCCATTATGCACTGCGTCTGCTTTTAGTCTATGTTGCAGCTTCCTAGCTTCAGTGGTTCTATAGACAGGATGGCTGAATCACTTTCCTGGTTTCGGGGGAACATCCAGAATGATGGTTGGTTGACGGATTGCCACCGGTTTTGGCCAAAAGAAGTGGACAGCTGTTTAAGTTGACCAAGTTACAAGGCTCAAGGCCAAATATGCTTTGAAGAATCGCTTTTCTACTAAAGTAATAATAATGAAAATAATAGTCACAAGAAAAATAAAACTTCCCACAGGGATGTGGAGTGTTTTGATAAAAATCATTTGCCACCGAGATCGATCTTTAGTCATTTATACACTAACGTTCGCATTTGGGCCAAAATTCCCAAAGAACCTATTACTTCACGCGCCATTTCCAGTGACAGATAATTGATTTTGTCCATGATCCTCTTCCCGACCAAATCAAACGTAACCTATATATATATATATATATATATATATATATATATATATATATATATATATATATATATATATATATTGTTACATAGCCTATGATTTCATCATCCTTTGTATAATTCTAACGTACAGTATGCTGCATGTTTGATCACGAGCGTGTTCTACCTCACTCCCCCCTTCTAACCCTTATAGTAGAGTAAGTCGTTCTTTCTATTGTTCAGAGCAGGATTGTCAACTCTTTGTCCCTTATGGCTTCATTTGCGCATCCTTCTTACAAGTTGTATCAAGCTCTGCCGGCCCCTATATAATGAGCTCAGTCTCTGTATTAACTGCCACTTACATCTACTCCTCATTTTACTCACATCTCTGTCCTCCCCTGTACAGTTGTTATTATTGTGAGTGCTCAGGAGGTCTCCAGCCATCTAGCAGCTGTGTAATTTGAGTATAAGTGTTATTACATTTTTTCCTTGTACTATATAGCATAAGGTGTTGATTCGTAGGCCTAGTGAGGTTTTTGTGATTCATGTGTTTTTATGTCAGTCATTTTTGATAATATTTTGTATCTGTAATAATATATCTTGCATTAACTGAGCATTATCTGGCCTTCTCATTTTATCAGGGCTGACTTAGATAAATTTACTCTTGCTAATTTCGTGTTAATAGAGGCTATTGCAGTTAATCATATATTTAACCTGTTTTTTGCCATTACATTATCCTTATGAGTCCTGAATGTTTAGTTGTTAGTTTGAGCATTAAACTTTAACTTGTAATTTAACCTAACTCTTTTGTTTTGAACCTGGAACTTTACGGGACAGTAGTGATTTTTAGTATTCTCACTTGAAGTGTTCATTATCTATCTCTGTTCCGTAACATAAATTTGGCGACCTCTTATCAGGATATTCAGGATATTATCATAAGGATATTGATTGATATTTTGTGACTGTGATTTATTCATGATGTCTACTATTACTACGCTTGATGAAGCCAAAGTTTTTTTGTCAAATGTGCAAACAGTGTGTGATGTAGAAAACAGAACAAAGAATGAACTTAAGCTTGTTGCTCAACAATTGGAAATTGTTGTTCGCTCTCATCATTCTAAATATCAAATTGTCGACATGATTAATGAAAGCTTGTTTAATGTTACTCCTCCAAATGAGGAAACGCAGATTGAATTAGCTAAGTTACAGCTAGCCCTGCAGGAGGCCCGTGCTAAGGAGGCTGAGTTTCAGGCACGTTCTCAGGAGGCACAAATTGAACTTGCTAGGATTCAGGCAGACCATGAGTATCGCATCAAACAATGTGGAACTGGATCACCTAGCTCTGATGATTGATGATTTTGATGTGGCTAAAAATGTTAAACTTGTCCCTCCTTTTAATGAATCTGATTTAACAAAGTATTTTCAGTTGTTTGAGAGGGTAGCTACAGGTTTTAATTGGCCCAAAAAGTATTGGCCAGTACTCCTTCAAACTGTGCTCACCGGTAAAGCTCAAGTAACGTATGCATCTTTGCCTCAGGATCAATCTGATAATTATGATGTAGTTAAGAGCTTGATTCTTAAGGCCTATGAGCTTGTTCCTGAAGCCTATAGAGTAAAATTTAGGACAACTTATAAGCAAGATAAGCAATCCCTTGTTGAGTATGCAAAAATCAAAGATCTGTTAGAGCAGTGGTTAAATTCTAAGAATGTGGATTCTGATTTTGACAAATTTAAGCAGATGATTTTGCTGGAAGACTTCAAAAGGTGTATTAATAATGATGTGAGCCTATATCTTGATGAGAAAAAAATAGATAATTTGTCTGATGATGCAGTTTTAGCTGATGAATATGTTCTCACTCACAAGAGATATTCTAAAGAAAAAGGAAAGCTGAGAGTAAGTACGTTGCCTCTACTCAGAGTACAGGCAACAAGAAAGAAAATAAAGATGATGTTTCTCAGGAAGTAAATACCAGCTTCACCTCTTGGTTTCAGAAAAGTAAATGTACTTATTGTAGTAAGCTTGGTCATACTACGGAGAAATGTTTCAGGAGACAGCGTGATGTGAACAAAAAGGAGTCTTTAAATATTTAGTCAATTGGTCTAGTGTCCACCCTTGAGAGTTCCCAGAATTCTTTAACCGAGTTAACTGAACCTGCTTTGAGGAGTAAATTAAATTCTCATGATGAAGCTCCTCTTTTGAGCAGTAACGTGGGTGACACTCTCAAGAGTTCATGTGCTAATTTCCTGTCTGATGGTTTTGTCAGTCCTCTGGACAGTAATGACAGGAAATCAGTTAAAATATATCGTGATACAGGTGCTTGCCAATCCTTATGCTGACCAGTATTCTAGGCTCTAATGTTAATTCCTTTGATGAAACTGTAATCTTACAAGGTGTAGGGAATAATTACTTCTCTGTCCCTCTGTGCAGAGTGAATTTAGAGTCTGGTTTTGTTAATGGTTCCGTTATGGTTGGGTTGGTTGAGACACTCCCAATGTCAGGTGAAACTTTCTTACTTGGAAATGATATTGGTGGAAGTCAAGTGTGTCCAGCTCCTCAGTTGTCTAGTGAACCAGTGGCTGCGGCCCAGGATTGTGATGTCCCTGATGTGTTCCCTGCATGTGCTGTCACTAGGGCTAAGTCTAAAGTTACTGGTGACTTAGAGGATAATGATGATGATGATGTTATCCTAGCTGACACTTTTCTTGCTAATTTGGACCACTCACCAGATGAGGCAGTACCCCGTAGTGTTGATAATTTGTCTCGTCAAGAGTTGATTGAGTTGCAGGTTGCTGACCCTGAGTTGAAAGGTCTAGCTAACTCTGCTTGCAGAGAGGAAGAGTCAGCTGGTGCTTCTACTTGTTATTATATAAAGTCAGGAGTACTTATGAGGAAGTGGAGACCCCCAACAGCATCAGCCGACTGTGAATGGGAGGTTGTACATCAAGTTGTCATCCCTCATGTTTGTAGGCAGGATATCATTAGAGTGGCTCATGATTCCAGTTTGGCAGGACACCTTGGAGTGAGGAAGACTGTGGCACGCATTTTGAAACACTTCTACTGACCAAGTATCTTCAGGGATGTTTTCTGGTATTGTAAGTCTTGTCACACCTGTCAAGTTGTGGGGAAGTGTAATCAGACCGAAAAGGTTGCACCTCTAGTTTCCATTCCTCCTTTTGAGGTGCCATTCACCCGTGTGTTCGTGGATATTGTGAGCCCTCTTCCTAAGACTTCTTCAGGATTTTCTTATCTGTTGACCCAGATTGATATGGCTACTCGTTATCCTGAAGCCATTTCACTTAGAAATATCCCAGCAAAGAACGTGGTTAAGGAAATGCTAGGGTTCTTCACAATGTTTGGTCTGCCCAAGTAGGTACGGTCAGACCGGGGAAGTTATTTCATGTCAAATGTTTTCAAGCAGTCTCTGAAAGAGTTGGGCATCACCCAGATCACGTCTTCAGCTTACCATCCCCAGACCCAAGGAGCGTTGGAGAGATATCATCAAACACTCAAATCGGTGCTCAGGAAATACTGTTTGGAACATCAGAAAGACTGGGATAAAGGTCTTCCATTCGTTGTATTTGCCGCAAGAGAATCTCCAAATGAATCACTGGGCTTCTCACCCTTTGAACTACTGTTTGGCCATGAAGTAAGAGGACCCCTTAAGCTACTCAAGGAATGCTGGCTGTCGGAGGAAGATGATGTCAACCTGCTGGAGTATGTGATGAAGTTCAAAGAACGGCTGTCCACTGCTTTACAGCTGGCGAGAGAGAATTTAGGAGCTGCTCAGGAGAAGATGAAGACTTGGTATGATAAGAAGTCCAGGTTACGCCACTTTCAGCCAGGAGATCAGGTTTTGATTCTGCTACCGGTGCATGGGTAACCTCTTCAAGCCAAGTTTAGTGGTCCTTATTTCGTGGAGAAGAAACTCAGTGATGTCAACTATGTCATCGTAGAAAGAACAAGCAACTTTGTCACATCAACATGCTAAAGTTATATCACAGGAGGGACGAAAATAACCCAGTCTGCACTGTAGCTGTTCCACCCGAGTCTGCAAGTGAAGTTCTCCCATGCAGCATGAGCCTGAGTGATAGTTTGGGGAAGAATCCTGATATCATTAATGATCTCCAGACTAAGCTTTCTCATCTACCTCCCGAGGAAAGGCAGGAGTTTTCGGCATTACTGCAGGAGTACCCGCAAGTGTTCCGTGCCACTCCAGGAAGAACCACTGTGTTGATGCATGATGTCGATGTTGGAGACACAAAGCCAATTAAACTGCCTCCTTACCGTGTGAACCCAGTGAAAGTTCCTCTCATCCAGAAGGAGCTTGGCTACATGTTGGACCACAAGATGATTGAGCCCTGTCAGAGCGAGTGGAGTTCTCCTGTCACTCTAGTCCCTAAGCCAGGTGCGTCACAGTTGCTTTGCATTGACTACAGACGTGTTAATCAGATAACCAAAACAGACACTTACCCTCTCCCTCGCGTGGAAGATTGCATGGACAAGATCAGAAAGGCTAGGTACATAAGTAAGTTTGATTTGTTGAAGGGATACTGGCGAGTACCTATGACTGAACGTGCTAGGGAGATCTCATGTTTTGTAACACTAGGAAAGACTTTTGCATGTTCTGTAATGCCATATGGTATGAAGAATGCACCAGTCACATTTCAGAAGCTCATGAATGTTGTAACAGAGGGTTTGGCAGGGTGTTCTTTATATTGATGATGTATTAATCTTCAGTGACAACTGGAAAGATCACCTATCCCATGTCAGTAAATTTCTTGAGCGTTTAGTTCAGGCTAATCTTCTAGCTAATTTATCAAAGTGTGAGTTTGGTCAAGCTAAAGTTCAGTACCTTGGGTACGTAATTAGTGATGGACATGTTGCACCACCATGAGCTAAGGTTCAGGTTATAAGTGATCTTCCCAGACCTAAAAGTAGGAAAGAGCTACAAAGATTTTTGGGAATGGTAGGTTATTACAGGAGATTTGTTCTTAACTTTTCAATTCTTGTATCACCACTTACAGACCTACTGAAAAAGGGAGTTAAATTTGTCTGGACCGATAACTGTGAATCCTCTTTCAGCAAACTTAAAGCTATCCTCTTAAGTCAGCCAGTGCTCGCTACTCCAAATTTTGCTAAGCCTTTTAAGATGGCTGTTGACGCAAGTGATACAGGAGCTGGGGCTGTTTTGCTGCAAGAGGATGATCATGGTATTGAACACCCTGTATCTTATTACAGTAAGAAGTTCACTCCACCTCAAAAGAACTACTCAACTATTGAGAAAGAGCTTTTGGCCTTGATTTTGGGTTTACAGCATTTTTCATTTTATTTGTGTTCTGGTTTTGACCCCATAGTCATTTATACCGATCATAAGCCACTGAAATTCCTTAGTAAGTTTAAAGATAAAAATCAAAGATTGACAAGATGGAGTCTACTTCTTCAGGAGTATTCATTAGACATACCACATGTCAAGAGGAAAGAAAATGTTACTGCAGATTGCTTATCTAGACTTTAGACAGATTGTTTTAGAATAATAAGAAATTTCCTTTGTAAATTTCTTTTTCTTTGTGGGGAGGTGTTACATAGCCTATGATTTCATCATCCTTTGTATAATTCTAACGTACAGTATCCTGCATGTTTGATCACGAGGGTGTTCTACCTCACTCCCCCCTTCTAACCCTTATAGTAAAGTCGTTCTTTCTATTGTTCAGAGCAGGATTGTCAACTCTCTGTCTCCTATGGCTTCATTTGCGCGTCCTTCTTACAAGTTGTATCAAGCTCTGCCGGCCCCTATATAATGAGCTCAGTCTCTGCATTAACTGCCACTTAGATCTACTCCTCATTTTGCTCACATCTCTGTCCTCCCCTGTACAGTTGTTATTATTGTGAGTGCTCAGGAGTCTCCAGCCATCTAGCAGCTGTGTAATTTGAGTATAAGTTTTATTACATTTTTTCCTTGTACTATATAGCATAAGGTGTTGATTCGTAGGCCTAGTGAGGTTTTTGTGATTCATGTGTTTTTATGTCAGTCATTTTTTATAATATTTTGTATCTGTAATAATATATCTTGCCTTAACTGAGCATTATCTGGCTTTCTTATTTTATCAGGGCTGACTTAGATAAATTTACTCTTGCTAATTTCGTGTTAATAGATGCTATTGCAGTTAACCATATATTTAACCTGTTTTTTGCCATTACATTATCCTTATGAGTCCTGAATATTTAGTTGTTAGTTTGAGCATTAAACTTTAACTTATAATTTTACCTAACGCTTTTGTTTTGAACCTGGAACTTTGCGGGAGAGTAGTGATTTTCGTGTTCTCACTTGAAGTGTTCATTATCTATCTCTGTTCTGTAACAATATATATATATATATATATATATATATATATATATATATATATATATATATATATATATATATATATATATATATATATATATATATATATATATACGTATGTGCTGAGGTAAAGACGACAGCATTTTTGTGGTTGTTAATCTTCTTTCTAATGTTTTTCAGTTTTCATCACCAATATTCTTCCTTCGCGAGAGTGAGTGAAAACTAACTCTCCAGAGTTGTTCACTTTTTTTTCGACCTTTCGTCTACAGAGAGACATCATCAGGAATGGAAAGTCCACAACCACATCTGGGAATAAAATATGTTTAGAAAGGTACATGAGGAGAAAATGAATACTTAATTTAAAAGTACTGCACATCAAAAATAATTTAAATATAACTAAATAACAGTTTTCTATATTCTGTATACAACGGAATATAGAAAAGGAAAGGCACATGTTATACATACAACCTGCTTAAATAGCTAGAATAATGAATGATATTTTATTTCTCATAAAACACGTTCAAAAACTTTTTGAATATACTTTTGACATAAATTACAGGAGAGCATATCCACAGAAAGAATAATATTTATTATACATACACTAATCTAAGCAGTATAACTATTCGATATTTCAGGCTAATAAAGTACTTATAAATACTATAATACCATGCATTTAAATACCTTATACTGGAAAGATATATCAAGATAGTACAGATGACACCATGTTTACTACTTACTGATATTGTAATGCTAAAACTAAACACGTGCTGCTCCTACATCTGTATTTATACCCAATGCACAGGTTGGGTGTCGTGGCCGCGGCTAGAGCGAATGAGGGCTGATCTTCTCAAGTATGTGAGGGATGGGATGGATGGGGGGGGGGCAGGGGAAGGGTTGGGGAGATTATCTGACCTGAGGTGTGAGTGTCGTTGTTCCTTGTTACAAACAAGGATATGTTCGTAGTCATGTTAGTTTGTATATTAAATCATCAGTGCTCTTTCTCTTATATAAAGAGCTTCTAACATTTTCAGTTTTCTCCGGTCATTGCAATGTGTAAGAATTTCGGTTTTCTGGGCTATACTGTCTCTGTCAACATCAGTTCAGTGATGTCCCAGATCAAGGGTTCCCAACCATGGGTATATGTACCCCTAGGGGTGCATTTGCACTTCTCTCAGGGGTCTGAGAGAATAACCATGGTGTGCAATACATGGTGTTCTAATCTACAGTCAGATTGCACAAAATCCTGTTTTTATCAATTTCCCCATTTCAGTATGCAAGACATTTATTGAAATATTATCAGTGAGGTGACTATACCATTTTTTTTTTCTTTTCATTATTAAGTGAATTCCCGAGGCCCGCAGTCTGTTTTGGACGTGAAACGTTCAGGTATGTATACGGCGACTTGAGGCAACGGTGGTACCTACTGAAGCTCACATCTAGTGAAGACATTACCCGTCTCCAGCAAAGTTGCCATAACTTTGTTGTAAGTGTTGCATAAAAAGTTTACTATACATAACAAGAACAATGAATGGAAAGACATGAATTTCCAAAATTAATAAAAGAAGGTATTTTTAAATTGTCGTACCAACATTATTTAAAAAAATACATTTTAATATTTATTTTGGAAATTATTTTCATTTATTTTTCATACAAATTCACTGAGTTCAGTTTAATGATGTTATCAATACTAAGATCCCTATGCAGTCTACATATACAGCTTTTATAACAAACCAATGTAAAAATAAAAATTGTTTATCAATTTCTGATCCTTAATTTTTAGAAGTATATGGGGACCTGTCTGAATGCCCAAGGGTTACAGAGGAACAAAAAGGTTGGGAACCCCTGTTCTAGATGATGATATTTGATGGTTCCAGCCTGTAGGCTACATGTAGAGATAGCCCAAGACCTCGGCAGCAAACTGTGTGACCGATGTACGTATTATAACGAGGCGCACAGTCCTCGGTAGTACGTTGATATTCATACACCATATTGGTTATAGACAACATCCCAGTCTGACTGGTATGCATATTTTATATTATTCCTTCCGTACATATAATTTCCTGTAATGTAGGTAAAAATTATATTTGAAAAGTTTTGAGGTAAAAAAAAACTCATTCAATATTCTAGCCACTTCAGCAGGTAGTATATATAGCATGTGCCTTTCCTTATGCACACTGCCTTGTATAAGGAATATGGAAAACTGTTAGCTATACTTAAATTATTTTTAATGTGCAGTACCATTAAAGTATGTATACCTTTGTTCCACACGTATTTGTATAACCATATTACATTCCCAGATGTGGTTGTTGACTTTCCATTCCTGAAGAAGTCTCTCTCTAGACGAAACGTTAAATAAAAATAAACAACTTTCGAGAGTTAGTTTTCTCTCACTCCCACGAAAAAAGAGTATTAGTGACGGAAACTGAAAATATTAGAAGCTAAACAACTGCAAAAATGTTGTGTTTAACTCAACATGTATTAACGAAAATCTGCTGCCAGCAGTCACAAATCTCTCTCTCTCTCTCTCTCTCTCTCTCTCTCTCTCTCTCTCTCTCTCTCTCTCTCTCTCTCTCTCCAGTAGGGGGGTTTTCAAGAATACTCCCCCAGTATCCCTGCTTGTCGTAAAGGGCGACTAAAAGGGTTGGCGGAGGGTTAGTGCCCCTCCCCGGAAAACAACTAACTAAAAAAACAAACAAGAAGCCTCGGACAAGGACTGACCAAACGATGACGACCCAGGACCGGACAAGGACTTGGTAACGAGTACATGGAATGTAAGAGGAGCGAATGATGAGATGAAAGAGAGAGAGATTGTGCAGGTGCTTGAGGGTGCGAAAGTGGATGTATGTGGAATAACTGAAACAAAATGGAGAGGAGAAAGTGTGAGAGAATGGGAGTATGGATGGGGTATATGTGCAGGAGTAGGTGAGAATGAGAGGGCAAAGGAAGGAGTATGTATAGTTGTGAGTAAAAGATGGAAGAGGAGCATAAGACAGTATGGATCAGTTGGGTCAAGGATTGTGTGGGTAAAGTTGAAAGTTGGAATACAAATGTGGGCGATTGCGTGTGTGTATGCACCAACTCAAGATCGTGCTAGAAGAGTGAGAGAAGAGTTCTGGACAAATGTGGAAGTGTGCATGGAAAAGTTTGGAAGGAATGAGAGAGTGTTTTTGATTGGTGATATGAATGGAAAAGTGGGGAATGTGAAGGTGGATGGAATAGTTGGTGAGTGGGATGTGCCTGCTGAGATAGATGAGAACAGGAGTGCGTTAGTGGACATTTGTGCTGGGAGGGGGTTGGTGATAGCCAATACCCTCTTCAGGCATAAAATGATCCACAGGTATACATGGTGAGTGATGAGAAGGGTGGGTGGTGAACTGAAAGAAAGGAAGGCAATGATTGATTATGTGTGTGTGGATGAAAAGATGCGAAGATGTGTAAAGGATGCAAGAGTGTATAGAAGTTGGGGGAGTGGACTTTCTGACCACTACTTGGTGGTGGCCAGAATTAGAATGCAAGTAAGATGGAGGAATAGAAGAAGGGAAAGACGAGAGGAAGAAGTAGTTGCAAGGAGAGTGGAAAGGTTACAAGAGGATGAGAAAAAGGCAGAGTATAAGGGAGAAGTGGAGGAACGATTGGGCAAATATGAATTGGAGCAGATGGGAGACGTGGAAGGTGTGTGTAAGATATTTACAGAAGAAATATGTGCAGCATGTGATGTGGTGTGTGGAAGGAAGAGAAGACGGAGGGGGGTGCAAGGAACAGCGTGGTGGACTGAAGAGGTGAAACAGGCTGTGGCACAAAAGAAGAAAGCATACAATGAATGGATGAGAAATAGAGGCGTGGAAGAAGTTGAGAGGTGGAAGAGAGAGTTATATGTGGAAAGAAAGAGAGAGGTGAAAAGATTAGTAAGAGAGAGTAAGAAGAGAGTGGATGAGGAATTTGGAAGGAATTTGAGAGCAAAGTGGAGGGACTGTAAGAAAATGTTCTGGAGAGAAGTGAAAAGAGTAAGACAGGGTGGAAGTGAAGTTAGCAGGGGAGTGAAAGATAAAAATGGTAGATTACTAGTGGAGAAGGGAGAAAAAGTGAACAGATGGAGAGAACACTTTAACCCCTACACCGCGGGCTTGTTTACCAATGACTTGCATGTCCCGCAGTGTTATTTGGGCTCCGACAGACTCTCAAAAAATATTTGCCAAAAATCAGTTAGTCCTAGAATAATAAAATTACATATGCTTATTGCATATACCTTCAGCTTTCTCCTGGAATGATTGTTGAGCCTTCGTCGGTTACCGTAGGACTTGTGGAGACCTCTGAAGTAGGGTAACTAAGTCTCCACTTTACACTTCCCGACAACCCGTAATATGATTACCACAGCCAGATACAAACACTATAAACACTATTCTACAATTTTCAAGTAGTTTGGGATCCATACTAAAAAAAAAAAAAAATGTGAAAGCAATGGAAATTACGAGCGCGTCTGATCGTCGCAATTGCGCAAGTTTGCTCTAGGCACTCTGTCATTTATTATTCATAAAACCCCTCACACTTTATATTTCTATTACTATATCACACTTATATATATCTGGAGTCTTTCTCCATAAGTTTCCTTCAGTCGTATTAGTTTATTGTCATTGAAGTCATTCAATTTTTCAGTCAGTAAAATACGTAGAGAGCCACGGATTCACTCTCACTGTTATAACATAAATTATTTGTACTCATATTCTTATATTACTAATTACTTACATTACTATTTACATTTTCTATTCTATTTTCAATATTTACCCTGCTATTTTACTTACACTATGTTATTCACTGTCACTTTCAGTAAGATAAAACTATAATACACTGTTCAATCATATGAACTGAACATCCATTGCTTTCACCTGCTATTTACACATTATTTACACATTATTTCCAAATAATTCTGCTTCCACACTTGCACTGTTAGAACTGCTTCTGGCTGTGATAATCGAAGAAGCAGGTAAAACAGTGGGGAACCTGGCACTCAGCGCACTGCCAAGAGGTGCGTTTATGCTCAGGTGTGCGGCGTGTGGTATGCGCACATACCTGACACCTGCGAATCGCAGCCTTATTTTTCCCTGTGGTAGGCATTAGCTCAAGTCTGTGCCGATCCATATACGCCCTCTGCTCAAGTCGGTCGGGAAGTGTTACTGGATGGCACCTTGGAGTTGCTGCTTGCACCCTACCATATCTTTCCAGCAGCTGCTGGACACAAGTCCTGGCGAACAACCTCAGGGAGAAGGACTTGGGTGGCTTTACCTTCATCTTGTACAGGATGAAGGCGTTCAGCATCGACATATCTATGAGATGCAGAAAAACTTTCCTGTACCACCTAGTATTCTTCCTGAGGCAGTCGATCTCACTAAGCATCATGTCGGACTTGTCCACCAGCCGCATGTTGATATTATAGTCCAACACAGCATCAGGTTTCATCACAGGTTCGCCTGTCCTACGGTCGACCTTCCCACCGTCTCTCATCTCCCCCTTATGTACGGTGGTGAGCATGTGCACGACTCTCTTGTCATGCCACCGTATTGCCAGCATCTTCTCAGACTTGCGTAGGTGCACGTCTCCTCGCTACGAGTTTCCCGCCTCTGGGAATTTGGGGAAGTTGGCACGATTACTTTTCACAGTGCCGCAGGAGCCAATGCCGTGCTCAGAAAGGTATTTGGCAAATTTCGGTGCTGTATAGTAGTTGTCTGTATACAGCACATGATTCTCACCAAAATACTTTTCTAGGAGCACTTTCACTACACAGCCTGAGAAGCCAAAGGGGTGAGTTTTATCAAGATCGACAGTGCTGGCTGAATATATGACGAAGTCAAGGATGTACCCCGTCTTACAGTCGCACAGTACAAAGAACTTAATTCCAAAGCGATGGCATTTGCTTGGAATGTACTGAACAAACCGAAGACGTCCTCTGAACAAAACCAAGGATTCATCAATGACAACCTTCTGAAATGGGTGGAAGAATGACATGAACTTATCCTTCATTCTGTTCAGAATCTCCCGGATCTTCCAGAGTGGGTCGGTTTGGGAAGGTACATCATTATTGGCAAAGTGCAGGTTTCCCATGATGTTCCGGAAGCGATCTCTGGCCATGTACTTATTGAAGTTCGGTGAGGGTAGTAAGGGGTCCATGGACCAGTATTCTTCCAACTCATGCTTCTTGGAGTGTGGCATAAGAAGCATGAGGGCAAAGAACACACACAGCTCCTGCACTCCCAGCATGGTCCACTGTTGCATCTTGGCTGCACCTGTACCACTAGCAGCATGTTGTGATTCGAACCTGTTGGTCTCATCACATATGTGCTGCATGACTTCGTCATCTAGGAAGGCCAAAAGGTAGTCGACACACTCAGCATTTTCGTCCATAGTGAAGGCAGGCTGAACTCCTGAGGAGCTCTCATCGAAAACCAGGTTTTCGGGGACAAAATCTGACCCTTCCGTCCTCGCGAAGGCGTCCAGGATTCCCTGTCGTGGCGGTGGAGGGCGGGTGGTGGTGGTGGTGGTGGAGGTTGGCTGTGAGGGAGGCTTATCTCTGTCAAGGTCACTCTCACTGACCCTAGGTTGCCGTACAGCACTAGCAGCCCTTACCCTACTAGCTACACTACTTTTCACTCTCTTAGATCTACCTCTACGGCCTGCCTTCACTGTTGATCCTGGTGGTGACTCCGACGACGAAGACTCCGGAGATAACTCAGCCGACGATGATGACGAGATGAGTAAAGCGGGGCTTGGGGAACGGGGAGGTGAAAGCACTCGTGACTCATGGCGGACTGGGTCACATGGGGGCATTGTTCTGGGGCTAATACGCCGCCTTTTCACTCCCTTCCCAAATTCTTGTCCTTCCTGCACTAAAGGCTCCTTTCCCTCAGAGCTAGACACTAATTCACTTGTAGAAGAACTTGTTGTCGCTGTTTCTGGCGCGATAACCTCACCTGGCTCATCACACGATTCACCCGAATCGTCATAGTCACTGTCCATCATTATTATGGACAATTCTGCAAGTTCTCGTGCCACTGCAGAGTCACTGAGGCCTTTCCTGCTTGCCTCAACACTTTTCTTTGGAGTAGAGGTCACGGGGCCCTTTGCAATGGGCGCAGAAGCGGCAGGAATGGCGGGGCGCGAGTGCGACATGTTGTCTCTACAGTGGAGGACAAGGAACTAAATGCCGTGGCTTATCTGAGAAGAGAAGGGTTGACAATGACACTTTAGGCTGACTGCTGCTAACTTACAGGCTAATTTTTTATAGGTAGAAAATCTCGGCAATAAATAAAGAAATAGGTAGTTCCAGGTGAATGTAAATGTCAATTAGGATTCTCCCTTCCTTTCTGATATATATTTTTATTACAGACATAGATTACAAGGCATAAATCAAAGGGGAAATTACCGTGGTAATGTAGCGAATGAATACACGTGAGGTTTTGTCAGGTGATAATTAGCCAATTTCTGGAGTATAACACTATCACTTACCTGTTGTTGTTTTTTTTTGGTATACATTATTTGGTAAAAATATTTGGCATAGGGCTTATTTCAATGGATGAAATCTGTGGAAAAAGAAGGGGGAAATTTCCGTAGCGCAGCGCGGCGTGGGAGGTGAGAGGAGAGGGTAATGAAGGGCAGGTAGGGAGGGGAGTCACGAAGGGGGTAAAATTGATAAAATGTCAACAATGGATGGGAGTACACATGAGATTTGGAGTGCTGACTAGTGTTGGACATTGGCAGTACAGATAGATGATACAAGCCACCATTTGAGAGCCCAGGATAATTCAGAATAACACAGAATCACAAAAGTGACGCCCCGTGGTATGATCCATTGTAGCCGCGTCACGAAAGTGACGCCCCGCGGTTAAGGGGTTAAGGAATTGTTGAACGTAGAGGATGGAAGTAATGCCAGTATAAGTGGCTGGGGAATGGCTGGGAGAAGGAGGGAGGTGAGAAGACAGGAAGAAATCAGTAGGATAGAAGTTGTGGAAGCAATGAAGAAAGTTAAATCGGGGAAAGCCCCAGGAACTGATGGAGGGTGTGGTGAAATGCTGAAGCATGGGGGAGAGATAGTAGTAAAATGGATGTGGAAGATGTGCAGATTGGCCTGGTAGGAAGGTAGAGTCCCGGAGGATTGGAAGTTAGGTATAATTATTCCCTTGTACAAAGGAAAAGGGGAAAAAGAAGTGTGTGGTAATCATAGGGGCATTTCTCTTCTTAGTATAATAGGAAAAGTGTATGGTAGGATACTTATAGACAGAGTTAGAGAAAGAACAGAGAAATTAGTTGGAGAAGAACAGGGAGGCTTTAGGAAGGGAAGAGGTTGTGTAGATCAGATATTCATTCTTAGATCTTTAGTGGAAAAGTTTCTAGAGAAGGGAAACAAGTTGTATGTGGCTTTCATTGATTTGGAGAAAGCATATGACAGGGTGGATAGACAAGGATTGTGGAAAGTGTTAAGAATATATGGAGTAGATGGGAAGTTGTTGAATGCTGTGAAGAGTATGTACGATGGTGCGAAGGCTGCGGTGCGTGTGGATGGTGAACTAAGTGAATTTTTCTCTTTGAAAGTTGGTTTGAAACAGGGATGTGTCATGTCTCCATGGTTGTTCAATCTGTACATGGATGGGGTAATAAAAGAGGTACAAGGTAGGGTAGTGGATGTTGGAGTGGCCCTGGTGGGATAGTGTTTGGAAACTCCCTGTACTGCTGTTTTCAGATGATACTGTGTCGTTGAGTGAAGATGAAGGGGAGCTGCAAGGCTTGGTGGATGAGTTTGAGAGAGTGTGTAAGAAACGGAATCTAAAGGTGAATGTAGGGAAGAGTAAAGTGATGGTCTTTGAGAGAGGTGAAGTTAGTGAATGTACAGCGAGGTTGGATGGTGAGGAATTGGAAAATGTGAGTACGTTTAAGTACTTGGGTAGTGTGATGAGTAAGGATGGAGGTTTGGAGGGTGAAGTGCATGAAAGGGTACAGCAGAGAAGAAAGGTTGCTGGTTCTTTGAAAGCAGTGATAAGAAACAGGGAAGTGAGCATGGAAGTGAAAAAGTTACTACATGACAGTATTGTGATACCAAGTCTAACGTACGGAAGTGAAGCTTGGACATTGTTGGAAGGACACAAGTCAAGAGTGAGAGCAGTGGAAATGAGTTATTTAAGAGGAGCCTGTGGAGTCACGTGGAGAGACAGGCTGACGAATGAGGATATAAAGGAGCGTTGTGGTGTGGATGTGGATGTGATAGGAAGCCTTATAAGGAACACACTGAGGTGGTTTGGCCATGTGGAGAGGATGGAGGGGGAAAGACTGACGAAGAGAGTGTATGTGAGTGAGGTGGAGGGGGGAAGAGGGAGGGGGAGGCCGAGGAAGAGATGGAGGGATGGGGTGGAGAGGTATATGAAAGAGGGGGGTGTGAGTTGGGAGAAGGGCAGTGAAATGGCGGGAGACAGGGCGACTTGGAGGCGATTTGTTTGTGGCCACCCCAAACGGGATTGAGGCATCTGGCAAAATATATATATATATATATATATATATATATATATATATATATATATATATATATATATATATATATATATGTATATATATATATATATATATATATATATATATATATATATATATATATATATATATATATATATATGTATTCTTACGGAACAGAAAGAGATAATGAACACTTCAAGTGAGAATACTAAAATCACTACTGTCCCGCAAAGTTCCAGGTTCAAAACAAAAGAATTAGGTAAAATTACAAGTTAAAGTTTAATGCTCAAATTAACAACTAAACATTCAGGACTCATAAGGATAATGTAATGGCAAAACAGGTTACATATATGGTTAACTGCAATAGCCCTTATTAACACGAATTTAGCAAGAGCAAATTTATCTAAGTCAGCCCTGATAAAATGAGAAAACCGGATAATGCTGAGTTGAAGCAAGATATAATATTATTACAGATACAAAATATTACTAATACTGGCTGACAGTATGGAACCAATATGAATCATAAAAACTTTACCAGGCTTACGAATTAACGCCTTAGGCTATACAGTACAAGAAAAATGGTAATAACATTTCTACTCAAATTATACAGCAGCTAGATGGCTGGAGGCTTCCTGAGCACTCACAAAAATAATAATATACTGTACAGGGGAGGACAAAGATGTGAACGGAATGAGGAGTAGATCTAAGTGGCAACTAATGCAGAGACTGAGCTCATTATACAGGGGGCCGGCAGAGCTTGATTCAACTTGTAAGCAGGATGCGCAAATGAAGGCATAGGGGACGAAGAGTTGACAATCCTGCTCTGAACAACAGAAAGAACGACTTACTCTACTATAAGGGAAGAAGGGGGGAGTGAGGTAGAACATGCAAGCCTGGTCACTATGGAAGCCATGTGGCGAATCGTGAACAAACATGCAGCATACTGTACATTAGGATCATACAAAGGATGATGCAATCATGAACAAAACTGTATCATAAGTTTGAATTATACAAGGGATGATGAAATCATAGGCTATGTAACACTTCCCCACAAAGAAAAAGAAATTTACAAAGGAAATTTCTTATTACTCTAAAACAATCTGCCTAAAGTCTAGATAAGCAATCTGCAATAACATTTTCTTTCCCCTTGACATGTTGTATGTCTAATGAATACTCCGGAAGAAGTAGACTCCATCTTGTCAATCTCTGATTTTTATCTTTAAACATACTATGGAATTTCAGTGGGTTATGATCGGCATAAATGACTATGGGGTCAAAACCAGAACACAAATAAAATGAAAAATGCTGTAAACCCAAAATCAAGGCCAAAAGCTCTTTCTCAATAGTTGAGTAGTTCTTTTGAGGTGGAGTGAACTTGTAATAAGATACAGGGTGTTCAATACCATGATCATCCTCTTGCAGCAAAACAGTCCCAACTCCTGTATCACTTGCGTCAACGGCCATCTTAAAAGGCTTAGCAAAATTTGGAGTAGCGAGCACTGGCTGACTTAATAGGATAGCTTTAAGTTTACTGAAAAAGGATTCACAGTTATCGGTCCTGACAAATTTAAATGCCCTTTTTCAGTAGGTCTGTAAGTGGTCATACAAGAATTGAAAAGTTAAGAACAAATCTCCTGTAATAACCTACCATTCCCAAAAATCTTTGTAGCTCTTTCCTACTTTTAGGTCTGGGAAGATCACTTATAACCTGAACCTTAGCTCCTGGTGGTGCAACGTGTCCATCACCAATTACGTACCCAAGGTACTGAACTTTAGCTTGACCAAACTCACACTTTGATAAATTAGCTACAAGATTAGGCTGAACCAAACGCTCAAGAAATTTACAGACATGGCATAGGTGATTTTTTCATGTCACTGAAGATTAATACATCATGAATATAAACAACACACCCTGCCAAACCCTCTGTTACAAATTTCATGAGCTTCTGAAAAGTGGCTGTTGCATTCTTCATACCATTCAGCATTACAGAACATGTAAAAGTCTTTCCTAGTGTTACAAAACATGAGATCTCCCTAGCACGTTCAGTCATAGGTACTTGCCAGTATCCCTTTAACAAATCAAACTTACTTATGTACGTAGCCTTTCCGATCTTGGCTATGCAATCTTCCACGCGAGGGAGAGGGTGTCTGTTTTGGTTATCTGATTAACATGTCTGTAGTCGATGCAAAGCCGCTGTGACCCACCTGGCTTAGGAAGTAGAGTGACAGGAGAACTCCAGTCGTTCTGACAGGGTTCAATCATCTTGTGGTCCAACATGTAGCCAAGCTCCTTCTGGATGAGAGGAACTTTCACTAGGTTCACAAGGTAAGGAGACAGTTTAATTGGCTTTGCGTCTCCAACATCGACATCATGCATCAACACAGTGGTTCTTCCTGGAGTGTCATGGAACACTTGCAGGTACTCCTGCGGTAATGCGGAAAACTCCTGCCTTTCCTCGGAAGCTAGATGAGAAAACTTAGTCTGGAGATCATTCATGATATCAGGATTCTTCCCCAAACTATCACTCAAGCTCATGCTGCATGGGAGAGCTTCACTTGCGACTTGGGTGGAACAGCTACAGTGCAGACTGGGTTATTTTTGTCCCACCTGTGATATAACTTTAGCATGTTGATGTGACAAAGTTGCTTGTTCTTTCTACGATCTGGTGTGGCGATGACATAGTTCACGTCACTGTGTTTCTTCTCCACGAAATAAGGACCACTAAACTTGGCTTGAAGAGGTTGCCCATGCACTGGTATCAGAATCAAAACCTGACCTCCTGGCTGAAAGTGGCGTAACCTGGACTTCTTATCATACCAAGTCTTCATCTTCACCTGAGCAGCTCCTAAATTCTCTCTCGCCAGCTGTAAAGCAGTGAACAGCCGTTTTTTTAACTTCATCACATACTCCAGCAGGTTGACGTTATCTTCCTCCGACAGCCAGCATTCCTTGAGTAGCTTAATGGGTCCTCTTACTTCATGGCCAAACACTAGCTCAAAGGGTGAGAAGCCCAGTGATTCATTTGGAGTTTCTCTTGCGGCAAATACAACGAATGGAAGACCTTTATCCCAATCTTACTGTTGTTCCAAACAGTATTTCCTGAGCATCGATTTGAGTGTTTGATGATATCTCTCCAACGCTCCTTGGGTCTGGGGATGGTAAGCTGAAGACGTGATCTGGGTGATGCATAACTCTTTCAGAGACTGCTTGAAAACATTTGGCATGAAATTACTTCCCCGGTCTGTCTGTACCTCCTTGGGCAGACCAAACTTTGTGAAGAGCCCTAGCATTTCCTTAACCACGTTCTTTGCTGAGATATTTCTAAGTGGAATGGCTTCAGGATAACGAGTAGCCATATCAATCAGGGTCAACAGATAAGAAAATCCTGAAGAACTCTTAGGAAGAGGGCCCACAATATCCACCAACACACGGGTGAATGGCGCCTTAAAAGGAGGAATGGGAACTAGAGGTGCAACCTTTTCGGTCTGATTACACTTCCCCACAACTTGACAGGTGTGACAAGACTTACAATACCAGGAAACATCTCTGAAGATACCTGGCCAGTAGAAGTGTTTCAAAATGCGTGCCACAGTCTTCCTCACTCCAAGGTGTCCTGCCAAACTGGAGTCATGAGCCACTCTAATGATATCCTGCCTACAAATACGAGGGATGACAGCTTGATATACAACCTCTCATTCACAGTCGGCTGATGCTGTTGGGGGTCTCCACTTCCTCATAAGTACTCCTGACTTTTTATAATAACAAGTAGAAGCACCAGCTGACTCTTCCTCACTGGAAGCAGAGTTAGCTAGACCTTTCAACTCAGGGCCAGCAACCTGCAACTCAACCAACTCTTGACGAGACAAATTATCAACACTACGGGGTACTGCCTCATCTGGTGAGTGGTCCAAATTAGCAAGAAAAGTGTCAGCTAGGATAACATCATCATCATCATTATCCTCTAAGTCACCAGTAACTTTAGACTTAGCCCTAGTGACAGCACATGCAGAGAACACATCAGGGACATCACAATCCTGGGTCGCAGTCACTGGTTCACTAGACAACTGAGGAGCTGGACACACTTGACTTCCACCAATATCATTTCTAAGAAAGAAAGTTACACCTGACATTGTGAGTGTCTCAACCAACTCAACCATAACGGAACCATTAAGAAAACTAGACCCTAAATTCACTCTGGACAGAGGGACAGAGAAGTAATTATTCCCTACACCTTGTAAGATTACAGTTTCATCAGAGGAATTAACATTAGAGCCTAGAACACTGGTCAGCGTAAGGGATTGGCAAGCACCTGTATCACGGTATATTTTAACTGATTTCCTGTCATTACTGTCCATAGGACTGACATAACCATCAGACAGGAAATTAGCACATGAACTCTTGAGACTGTCACCCACGTTACTGCTCAAAAGAGGAGCTTCATCATGAGAATTTAATTTACCCCTCAAAGCACGTTCAGTTAACTAGGTTAAAGAATACTTGGAACTCTCAAGGGTGGACACTAGACCAATTGACTGAATATTTAAAGACTCCTTTTTGTTCACATCACGCTGTCTCCTGAAACATTTCTCCGTAGTATGACCACGCTTACTACAATAAGTACATTTACTTTTCTGAAATCTAGAGGTGGAGCTGGTATTTACTTCCTGAGAAAAATCATCTTTATTCTCTTTCCTGTTACCTGTACTTTGAGTAGAGGCAACGTACTTACTCTCAGCTTTCCTTTTCTCTTTAGAATATCTCTTGTGAGTGAGAACATATTCATCAGCTAAAACTACAGGATCAGACAAATTACCTATTCTTTTCTCATCAAGATATAGGCTTACATCATTATTAATACACCTTTTGAAGTCCTCCAACAAAATCATCTGCTTAAATTTATCGAAATCAGAATTTACATTCTTAGAATATAACCACTGCTCTAAAGTTCTTCTTTGATTTTTGCATACTCAACATGGGATTGCTTATCTTGCTTATAAGTTGTCCTAAATTTTACTCTATAGGCTTCAGGAACAAGCTCATAGGCCTTAAGAATCAAGCTCTTAACTACATCATAATTATCAGATTGATCCTGAGGCAAAGATGCATAAGTTACTTGAGCTTCACCGGTGAGAACACTCTGAAGGAGTACTGGCCAATTAAAACCTGTAGCTACCCTCTCAAACAACTGAAAATACTTGGTTAAATCAGATTCATTAAAAGCAGGGACAAGTTTAACATTTTTTGCCACATCAAAATCATCAGAGCTCGATGATCCAGTTTCACCTTGTTTCATGCGATACTCATGGTCTGCATGAATCCTAACAAGTTCAGTTTGTGCCTGAGCCTGTGCCTGTGCCTCCTGAATACGAGCCTGAGACTCAGTCTCATTAGCACGTGCCTGAAACTCAGCCTCCTTAGCATGAGCCTCGTGCAGGGCTAGCTGAAACTTAGCTATTTCAATCTGTGTTTGCTCATCTAGAGGAGTTACATTAAGCAAGCTTTTATTAATCATGCCAACAATTTGATCTTTAGAATGATGAGAGCGAACAGCAATTCCCAATTGTTGAGCAACAAGCTTAAGTTCATTCTTTGTTCTGTCCTCTATATCACACACTGTTTGCACATTTGACAAAAAATCTTTGGCTTCATCAAGAGTAGTAATAGTAGACATCATGACTAAATCACAGTCACAAAATATCAAGCAATATCCTTATGATAATATCCTGAATATCCTGATAAGAGGTCGCCAAATTTATGTTACGAAACAGAGAGAGATAATGAACACTTCAAGTGAGAATACTAAAAATCACTACTGTCCCGCAAAGTTCCAGGTTCAAAACAAAAGACTTAGGTAAAATTACAAGTTAAAGTTTAATGCTCAAACTAACAACTAAACATTCAGGACTCATAAGGATAATGTAATGACAAAACAGGTTACATATATGGTTAACTGCAATAGCCTCTATTAACACGAATTTAGCAAGAGCAAATTTATCTAAGTCAGTCTTGATAAAATGAGAAAACCGGATAATGCTGAGTTAAAGCAAGATATAATATTATTACAGATACAAAATATTACTAATACTGGCTGACAGTATGGAACCAATATGAATCATAAAAACTTTACCAGGCTTACGAATTAACGCCTTAGGCTATACAGTACAAGAAAAATGGTAATAACACTTATACTCAAATTATACAGCAGCTATATGGCTGGAGATTTCCTGAGCACTCACAAAAATAATAATATACTGTACAAGGGAGGACAGAGATGTGAACAGAATGAGGAGTAGATCTAAGTGGCAACTAATGCGGAGACTGAGCTCATTATATAGGTGGCCGGCAGAGCTTGATTCAACTTGTAAGAAGGACGCGCAAATGAAGGCATAGGGGACGAAGAGTTGACAATCCTGCTCTGAACAACAGAAAAAACGACTTACTCTACTTTACGGGGAGAAGGGGGGAGTGAGGTAGAACACGCAAGCCTGGTCACTATGGAAGCCATGTGGCGAATCGTGAACAAACATGCAGCATACTGTACATTAGGATCATACAAAGGATGATGCAATCATGAACAAAACTGTATCATAAGTTAGAATTATACAAGGGATGATGAAATAATAGGCTATATATATATATATATATATATATATATATATATATATATATATATATATATATATATTGGGTAATGGCTGGGAGACGGAGGGATGTGAGAAGAGAGGAAGAAATCAGTAGGATGGAAGTTGTGGAAGCAATGAAGAAAGTCAAAATGGGGAAAGCATTAGGAATTGATGGAGTGTGTGGTGAGATGTTGAAGAATGGGGGAGAGATACTAGTAGAATGGATGTGGAAGATGTGCAGATTGGCCTGGGAGGAAGGTAGAGTCCGAGAGGATTGGAAGTCAAGTATAATTATTCCCCTGCACAAAGGAAAATGGGAAAAAGAAGTGTCTGGTAATCATAGGGGCATATGTCTTCTTGTTGTGATTGGAAAAGTATTTGGTACAATACTTATTGACAGAGTTAGGAAAATATCAGAGGAATTAGTTGGAGAAGAAGAGGGAGGTGTTAGGAAGAGATATGTAAGCGTTTATCAGAATATTCATTCTTAGATCTTGAGCAGAAAAGTTTCTAGACAATTGCAATAAGTTGTATGTGACCTTCATGGATTTGGAGAAAGCATATGAGAGGGTGGATAGAGATGGATTGTGAAAAGTATTAAGAATACATGAGGTAAATGGGAAGTTGTTGAATGCTGTGAAGAGTATGTATGTAAGGGTGCTAAGGCTGCAGTGTGTGTGGATAGTGAACTGAGTGAATTTTTCTATTTGAAGGCTGGATTGAAACAGGGATGTGTCATGTCTCCATGGTTGTTCAATCTGTATATGAATGGGGTTATAAAAGAGATACATGGTAGGGCAGTGGATATTGGAGCAGCCCTAATGAGAGAGGGTAGTGTTTGGAAACTCCCTGTACTGTTGTTTGCAGATGATACTGTGTTATTAAGTGAAGATGAAGGGTAGCTGCAAGGCTTGGTGGATGGGTAATAGTAGTAGTTGTTGTTCCCTAGGTAGTCTGGCCAAACAGCCCCGAGTCCCTAAGGAAGGCCACGGCTGAAACAGGGCTTTCCCACAGAGCTCTCAAGGAGTGTATGTTGTGTTGTTGGCGCAGGTGATTGTGTGCAATGCAGTCTTCCATAATGTGCTTAACCCCTACACCGCGGGCTTGTTTACCAATTACTTGCGTGTCCCGCGGGGTTATTTGGGATCCGACAGACTCTCAAAAAATATTTGCTAAAAATCAGTTATTAGTCCTAGAATAATAAAATTATATATGCTTATAGCACATACCTTCAGCTTTCTCCTGGAATGATTGTTGAGCCTTCGTCGGTTTCCCTAGGACTTGTGGAGACTTCTGAAGTAGGGTAACTAAGTCTCCACTTTACACTTCCCGACAACCCGTTATATGATTACCACAGCCAGATACAAACACTATAAACACTATTCTACCATTTTCAAGTAGTTTGGGATCCATACTAAAAAAAAAAACAGTGTGAAAGCAATGGAAATTACGAGCGCGTCTGATCGCCGCACTTGCGCTAGTTCGCTCTAGGCACTCTGTCATTTATTATTCATAAAACCCCTCACACTTTATATTTCTATTACTATATCACACTTATATATATCTGGAGTCTTTCTCCATAAGTTTCATTCAGTCGTATTATTTTATTGTCACTGAAGTCATTCTATTTTTCAGTCAGTAAAATAAGTAGAGAGCCACGGATTCACTCTCACTGTTATAACATAAATTATTTGTACTCATATTCTTATATTACTAATTACTTACATTACTATTTACATTTTCTATTCTATTTTCAATATTTACCCTTCTATTTTACTTACAATATGTTATTCACTGTCACTTTCAGTAAGATGAAACTATAATACACTGTTCAGTCATATGAACTGAACATCCATTGCTTTCACCTGCTATTTACACATTATTTACACATTATTTCCAAATAATTCTGCTTCCACACTTGCACTGTTAGAACTGCTTCTGGCTGTGATAATCGAAGAAGCAGTTTACACAGAGGGGAACCTGGCACTCAGCGCACTGCCAAGAGGTGCGTTTATGCTCAGGTGTGCGACGTGTGGTATGCGCACATACCTGACACCTGCGAATCGCAGCCTTCCTTTTCCCTGTGGCAGGCATTAGCTCAAGTCTGTGCCGATCCATATACGCCCTCTGCTCAAGTCGGTCGGGAAGTGTAACTGGATGGCGCCTTGGAGTTGCTGCTTGCACCTTACCATATTTTTCCAGCAGCTGCTGGACACAAGTCCTGGCGAACAACCTCAGGGAAAAGGACTTGGGTGGCTTTACCTTCATCTTGTACAGGATGAAGGCGTTCAGCATCGTCATATCTATGAGATGCAGAAAAACTTTCCTGTACCACCTAGTATTCTTCCTGAGGCAGTCGATCTCACCAATCATCATGTCGGACTTGTCCACCAGCCGCATGTTTATATTATGGTCCAACACAGCATCAGGTTTCATCACAGGTTCACCTGTCCTACGGTCGACCTTCCCACTGTCTCTCATCTCCCCCTTATGTACGGTGGTGAGCATGTGCACGACTCTTGTCATGCCACCGTATTGCCAGCATCTTCTCAGACTTGCGTAGGTGCACGTCTCCTCGCTGTGAGTTTCCCGCCTCTGGGAATTTGGGGAAGTTGGCACGATAACTTTTCACAGTGCCGCAGGAGCCAATGCCGTTCTCAGAAAGGTATTTGGCAAGTTTCGGTGCTGTATAGTAGTTGTCTGTATACAGCACATGATTCCCACCAAAATACTTTTCTAGGAGCACTTTCACTACACAGCCTGAGAAGCCAAGGGGGTGTGTTTTATCGAGACCGATAGTGCTGGCTGAATATATGACGAAGTCAAGGATGTACCCCGTCTTACAGTCGCACAGTACAAAGAACTTAATTCCAAAGCGATGGCGTTTGCTTGGAATGTACTGGACAAACCGAAGACGTCCTCTGAACAGAACCAAGGATTCATCAATGACAACCTTCTGAAATGGGTGGAAGAATGACATGAACTTATCCTTCATTCTGTTCAGAATCTCCCGGATCTTCCAGAGTGGGTCGGTTTGGGAAGGTACATCATTATCGGCAAAGTGCAGGTTTCCCATGATGTTCCGGAAGCGATCTCTGGCCATGTACTTGTTGAAGATCGGTGAGGGTAGTAAGGGGTCCATGGACCAGTATTCTTCCAACTCATGCTTCTTGGAGTGTGGCATAAGAAGCATGAGGGCAAAGAACACATACAGCTCCTGCACTCCCAGCATGGTCCACTGTTGCATCTTGGCTGCACCTGTACCACTAGCAGCACGTTGTGATTCGAACCTGTTGGTCTCATCACATATGTGCTGCATGACTTCGTCATCTAGGAAGGCCAAAAGGTAGTCGACACACTCAGCATTTTCGTCCATAGTGAAGGCAGGCTGAACTCCTGAGGAGCTCTCATCGAAAACCAGGTTTTCGGGGACAAAAGCTGACCCTTCCGTCCACGCGAAGGCGTCCAGGATTCCCTGGCGTGGCGGTGGAGGGATGGTGGTGGTGGTGGTGGTGGAGGTTGGCTGAGAGGGAGGCTTATCTCAGTCAAGGTCACTCGCACTGACCCTAGGTTGCCGTACAGCACTAGCAGCCCTTACCCTACTAGCTACACTACTACTCACTCTCTTAGATCTACCTCTACCTCTACGGCCGGCCTTCACTGTTGATGCTGGTGGTGACTCCGACGACGAAGACTCCGGAGATAACTCAGCCGATGATGATGACGAGATGAGTAAAGCGGGGCTTGGGGAACGGGGAGGTGAATGCTCTCGTGACTCATGGCGGGCTGGGTCACGTTGGGGCATTGTTCTGGGGCTAACACGCCGCCTTTTCACTCCCTTCCCAAATTCTTTTCCTTCCTGCACTAAAGGCTCCTTTCCCTTGGAGCTAGACACAGATTCACTGGTAGGAGCACTTGTTGTCGCTGTTTCTGGCGCGATAACTTCACCCGGCTCATCACACGATATACCGGAATCGTCAAAATCGCTGTCCATTATTATCATCGACAATTCAGCAAGTTCTCGTGCCACTGCAGAGTCACTGAGGCCTTTCCTGCTTGCCTCAACACTTTTCTTGGGGGTAGAGGTCACGGGGCCCTTTGCAATGGGCGCAGAAGCGGCAGGAATGGCGGGGCGCGAGTGCGACATGTTGTCTCTGCAGTGGAGGACAAGGAACTAAATGCCACGGCTTATCTGAGAAGGGAAGGGTTGACAATGACACTTTAGGCTGACTGCTGCTAACTTACAGGCTAATTTTTTATAGGTAGAAAATCTCGGCAATAAATAAAGAAATAGGTAGTTCCAGGTGAATGTAAATGTCAATTAGGATTCTCCCTTCCTTTCTGATATATATTTTTATTACAGACATTGATTACAAGGCATAAATCAAAGGGGAAATTACCGTGGTAATGTAGCGAATGAATGCAAGTGAGGTTTTGTCAGGTGATAATTTGGCAATTTCTGGAGTATAACACTATCACTTACCTGCTTTTTTTTGGTATATATTATTGGGTAAAAATATTGGGCATAGGGCTTATTTCAATGGATGAAATCTGTGGAAAAAGAAGGGGGAAATTTCCGTAGCGCAGTGCGGCGTGGGAGGTGAGAGGAGAGGGTAATGAAGGGCAGGTAGGGAGGAGAGTCATGAAGGGGGTAAATTATCTGAGAAGGGAAGGGTTGACAATGACACTTTAGGCTTACTGCTGCTAACTTACATGCTAATTTTTTATAGGTAGAAAATCTCGGCAATAAATAAAGAAATAGGTAGTTCCAGGTGAATGTAAATGTCAATTAGGATTCTCCCTTCCTTTCTGATATATATTTTTATTACAGACATTGATTACAAGGCATAAATCAAAGGGGAAATTACCGTGGTAATGTAGCGAATGAATGCACGTGAGGTTTTGTCAGGTGATAATTTGGCAATTTCTGGAGTATAACACTATCACTTACCTGTTTTTTTTTTGGTATATATTATTGGGTAAAAATATTGGGCATAGGGCTTATTTCAATGGATGAAATCTGTGGAAAAAGAAGGGGGAAATTTCCGTAGCGCAGCGCGGCGTGGGAGGTGAGAGGAGAGGGTAATGAAGGGCAGGTATGGAGGAGAGTCACGAAGGGGGTAAATTATCTGAGAAGGGAAGGGTTGACAATGACACTTTAGGCTTACTGCTGCTAACTTACATGCTAATTTTTTATAGGTAGAAAATCTCGGCAATAAATAAAGAAATAGGTAGTTCCAGGTGTATGTAAATGTCAATTAGGATTCTCCCTTCCTTTCTGATATATATTTTTATTACAGACATCGATTACAAGGCATAAATCAAAGGGGAAATTACCGTGGTAATGTAGCGAATGAATGCACGTGAGGTGTTGTCAGGTGATAATTAGGCAATTTCTGGAGTATAACACTATCACTTACCTTTTTTTTTTTGGTATATATTATTGGGTAAAAATATAGGGCATAGGGCTTATTTCAATGGATGAAATCTGTGAAAAGAGAAGGGGGAAATTTCCGTAGCGCTGCCCGGAGTGGGAGGTGAGTGGAGAGGGTAATGGAGGGCAGGTAGGGAGGGGAGTCAGGAAGGGGGTAAAATAGCTAAAATGTCAACAATGGATGGGAGTACAGATGAGATTTGGAGTGCTGACTAGTGTTGGACATTGGCAGTACTGATATATGATACAAGCCACCACTTGAGAGCCCGGGATAATTCAAAATAACACAGAATCACAAAAGTGACGCCCCGCGGTATGATCCATTGTAGCCGAGCGTCACGAAAGTGACGCCCCGTGGTTAAGGGGTTAATAGTATGGGGTGCTGCGTTGCATCCTGGACAGGCATCAGCGACAGAGTCATCCAGCCTCTTATGATAACTGAAGAGGGCTGGATGATGCCCACATCTCAGCCTGGCCAGGTGGCCCCTGTCCTCACAGTGGAGATAGGATTCAGAAGAGTGGAAATCAATAGGTCATGCATGCAACTGTGTGTTGTCTTTGAGTGACTGAATGGAGCAGCGAGTGACTTGAGTATGGATATGCTTTTGGAAGCTTGACTGAGGGGGGAGAGATGACAGTATTTGTGTATGATATCGCGTGCTGGGTGTTGTTTTGATGTTCCTTGGTGTGTGTGGATGTGCTGCCGTGTAATGCAGTGGATGGTGTGGGTTTGTGGAGACTGCGGTGAGATTTTGGGTGTCTCTCATTTCTAGATGATCCTTGACTTTTTGAGGACTTTCGTTTTTGGTGTAGGTGGTCTGTAGCTGTGTAGCCTGTGATTATTTTTAGGGCCTTGTTCTGTACGGTTTGTACATTGTTGTAGTGTGTTTTAGTGAGGTTAGAAGCCCAAGCAGGGCTTGCATAAAACAGCACTGAACGTATATATTGTTTGTATACTGCAGTAATAGTTTCTTTGTTGTGTCCAAATGTTGTATGGGCAAGTGACCTCAAGGCACTGAGTCTTAGTGTTAATTTATCTTTAATATTTGTGATGTGTTGTTTAAATGACATTGATGTCTTGTATGTTACACCAAGGATTTTGTGTGTGTGTGTGTGTGTGTGTGTGTGTGTGTGTGTGTGTGTGTGTGTGTGTGTGGTAGGGGAGTGTTGTCTATGGTCAAGTGTGGCTTGTGACTATGTTCTGCTGTCCACTTTTTGAGAAGGGTCACTGTAGATTAGGCTAGGGCTACTTTGTGACTGTCTGTGGTGAACCATTCGCATAGTGTGTTGAGGTTAGGTTGGAGGATGTCTGCGGCTGTGTTCGCGTTTTGGTGTGTACATGTAAGAGTTATGTCGTCTGCATAGGAAGCTATGTGTATTTGTGGTGTGTGGGGTGTGGGTATGCCGTGCATGTATAGGTTAAAGAGAGTAGGGGACAAAACAGATCCTTGAGAGACGCCATTTGTGAAGTTTCTGATATTCGAAGATTGACTGGCAGATGTTACGTGTGCACATATGCCTGCTAAATAGCTTGCCAGCCATCTTTTTGTGTTATTGTGCATGTTTCTGTTGAATATTTTGTTTGTAAGGTTGTGGCGGGGAATGGTATCAAATGCTTTGCTAAAGTCTAGTGTGGCTAAGAGTGTTCTGTGTGGTGGCCTAGCTGAATTCATGCCATCAAAAACTCTCTAAGGTCTGTAAGAGGAGTGTTTGTGGAGTGTAGTGGCCTAAAACCATGTTGTGATGGGGCTAGGGGGGTGTGAGGTGTAACTTCTGTAATACCAGTCGTTCTGTGACTTTGGAGGGGGTGCAGAGGAGTGTGATGGGCCGGTGTGAGGAAGGTATGGTGGGGTCTTTGTTGGGTTTGGGGATAGTGATGATAGTGCCATGCTTCCAGATGTTGGGTATTATACTGTGTGAGTGGCTGTAGTTTAATATGTTGGTGAGTGCTTGTATGTGTTGTGGTCCGAGGTGTTTAAGGTGTATGTTGCTTATGTTGTCTGGTCCACAGGCAGATGAGTGCTTAAGGTTGCTAATGATGTGGTTTGTCTGGTTTTCAGTGAAAGGTGAGAAGTCTGGGTCTGTGGGAACTGTCTCTTGCATCAGATGACACATTGGTCGTCGTGATGGGGGTTTAGATGGCTAACATGGAAAAAGTGATTGATGAGAGTGTTTGCTTGTTGTTTGTTTGAAGGTATGGTGTCTGTTGTTATGATGGCAGTGCATGATTGTGTAGCGTTGCTGCTGGAGAGTGTGATGCTGTTTAGTGTTTTGTTTTGTTGGTGTTTGTGTGTGATCAAGTGTTTGGATATAATCATTACAGTTTAGTGTTTGCTGTTCTGATATTTTATTGTTTATTTGAGTGTTGAGTTCTTGGTTTTGTTTTATGGTGTCTTGTGTATGAGGTTCTGGGGAGTGTCGTAGTGTGTCCTGTTGACTGATGAGGCCTTGAATTTCTGGTGTGAAGTTGGGGTTGTTCTCTTTCCATTGCCTCTAGAGATGTCTTTTGTCTGCATATTGAATAATTGTATTGAAAGTGTGCACAGCAGTGTTGATGTTTGTGATGGGTTTACTGTTTAATGTTTCAAAGTGTTGTTCTGTTTCAGTTGTGAATGCATCCCAGTTGGCACTCCTATAATTAGTGTATGTGTGTCTGTGACCAGCTGGGGTGATTCTGGTTTTGGTAGTAATGATGATCAGGAGGTGGTCAGAGCCAAGGGTTTTGACCACTCCCCAGGATGTTGTGGGGGCGAGGTTTGGGGAGCAAAAGGTGATGTCTGGGAATGATGAGAGGAAGAAAGCTTGTTGTGGGATATGGGTATGTTGATGGAGATAACTGAGTGTGATAAGATTATCTGTTTGGGATTATAGTACCAGCCCTCTGTTTGTGTCAGAGTTGTTGACATGCCAGGCCGACGCCTTGGCGTTGAAATCACCACCCAGGATAATGTTCAGTATGTTAGTGATATGGTGTAATTGTGGAGAGTAATTGTGTGGTACTGTGGGGGACTACTGGGGGGGAATATATGTATTGGCGATTGTTGTGTGTGATTTGTTACCAGTGCTATTTTGATTTATTGTATTTCTGTTGTGGTCTCATGTGGGGAAAGAAGTGACTTTGTGTGTGCACTAGTGACTGAAAAGATGGATTTGTTACCAGGGTGATAAGTTGATTGCTACCACCTTCGGCCCGGTCTTGTCTAATGGTGGTGAAATTATGTAATATAGGTGCTTTTTGTGTTGTACGTAGTTTCGTTTCTTGTAAAATGGCAATGTGTATGTTCTGTTGTTTGATGAATTGTGTGAGTCCTTGTTTTTTGGTGTTTATGCCATCTATGTTTATTTGAAGAATGTTTATGTTGTGTGTATGATGTGTGTTGGGTGCTGCAGCACGGGGAGGTGAGGGTGTGGGTGGAGGGGAAGGGGTAGGAGAAGGTTGTGATGGAGGTAAGGGTTGGGGTGAATTAGACTGGGGTGGAATGGGAGGGGTTAGGGATTGGATGATGGGGGAAGGATCGGTGGGTTAGGGTGAGAAGGTGTGGAGGAAGTATAAGTGGGGTTGGTGGAGGGGTTAGTGGGTGGGAGGAAAGGGCATAAGAAGCAGGTCCAGGTGTTTGTGTAATATTTTCTGGATGGAAATGTTGTGCATGTGTAATTGGTCCAGTTCTTGCAGGAATTGCACTTAACTGAACCCTTTGTCTGTCGGCTCAAAGTGATAGGTTTTGAGCATGTTGGACAAATGTACTTGTTGGTGTCCTGGATTGCTCTCAGTGTCCCCAGCTAAAAGAAGTCTTTGAGAAATGACCACCGAGGAGTCATTTCTCGGTGTAGAAAAAACGGTGTTGTTGTGTGTGTTGTGTTGAGAGATGTGGTACTTGCCCGGGCGACCGAAGCCACTTCCAGGTTCTCGGGCCCCGTGAGGGGCCGGGGGGGTTTGCGGTGGTTTGGCCCCCATGCTGTCCTCCTCCCCTGCTTTGAAAGCCTCTAGGGGGTAGACCCACGGCGAAGACGCCACCACACCAGGTCTGGTGGATGAGTTTGGGAAAGTGTGTAAGAAACGGAATCTAAAGGCGGGTGTAGGGAAGAGTAAAGTTATGGTCTTCGAGAAAAATGAAGTCTGTACCCTCTCCACAATATGTCTACCCCCGATGTATATATGTCCCCTCCCAATGCATACATGCCGCCACTAAACTTGCTAGGTCAGCACACTTTCCCACGCCTGAAGACGGCGTTATTGCATCAGTTGATAGCAGACAGCGGAGACGGGCAGACTATTTTACTGTGAGCTTGTAATAAACTCCTTATCTAGCTGTTTGTACACGGAGTTTCTATTACCAAAGTATTGCAAGTTACATTTGGTAGCAGCGGTGTTTCGAACCATCAGATTCTGACCGCCTCCTTGGATTTTTAGTGATACAACAAGATACACGACGTCTCGCATCTGCCAGCCTTGCCCCTCCTCCGTGCCTCTAGTGGTGTAATACCTTGGCTGTGCTTTTCGAGTGTCCAATTTTTCTCACCAGTGCTCACCTCTCAACCATCCCCACCCATACGCCTTGTTCCTGACTGCACGTGTCGCCGTCGCCGACCTACGCACCTGTTGCACCTGTTCCGAACTCATCATAGCTCCTGCCCCCACGGTGCCACTTATCACTGTCTGCCCGCTGCCTGCCCACCACCATTCTCTGCATTTGCAACTCACTAGCTCTACACCTGCCTTGCGCCGCCATTTGCCCTCACCACCCACCACCGGCCTCCGCCGTCGCCCGCATCTGGTCTGCATTACGGAGCCTCCTAAGACCGCCACTCCCTGCTGGTGATTCATCGCGGCGTCTCTTCTCCTCTCCGCCCAGCTGCCTCTACCCCACCGCCCCGCCTCGCCCCACCCGGCCCAGCCCGGCCCAGCCCCGCCCCGCCCCGCCCCGCCCCACCCCGCCCCAGCCCAGCTACGCCCAGCCACCCCTGCACGTCATACATCTCAACACTCCCATCTCTACTGTGTAACTATAGTATATCTTTCCTTTCTATAGAGATTATCCTCGATTTTCTCTACAGATTGGTTATTGTCAATATTCCATCTCATTTCCGTTACCCCGTTTTCATCTTCACCTACGTTATTTATACTCCATCTCATCCTTCGCATTTTATTTAAGCCATCCATCCCCGCACCTTCATTCATTTTCCCACCTACTCATGTATTCCATTCTCTCATTGTTATTTATACATTTCCACCTACGTCTCCATCTTCATCCTTTTCTCTTCCATTGCCGCATTAAATGTCATACTTTCCACGTCAACCGCTTACCACCAGCCCTCTCGACCCGGAAACATCACCTGCTCCTACCCCGTCTGCCGACTCGAACACAATCACTCATTTACGAAGTGGCAAAGAGTACCACCGCCCTGTACCTGAGCCTCCCGTTTCCCTTCCCGCAGAATCACTTACTACCCGTCCTCCACTCGTAAATCCAGATACCTCCTCCTCTACTCCTGCCTCTACACTCCCTTCTTCCTCTACTCCTTCCCCTGTCGTTCCCTCTCCTGCCTCCCTTCATACCCCGTCTTGCTCGCCCTTAACTGCCACTACCTTCTCTCTCTCCCATACCTCTCCTGCCGCCACTTCTACACTTCCAGCCATGGCCAACCCTCAACAGTCTATCAATCTCGACGATGCCAATCGTCCCAAATTTACCGGCCAGGACCCAACTTGGTCTGTCTATGATTTCCTCAGAGAAGTCGAAACAAAAATAAACAATAGACAAATAACCGAGGAATCACTCAAAGTAGCTTACCTCCTCGGTCGCTTGCACCACGGTAAATCGGACATCGGATCCGCGATCCGTGCAGGACATTTCGATAGCATTCGTACCTTTGCTGATTTTCGTACGGAACTCATCAGCCTTTGTTGCCAGCATTCAAATACCGCGTCTCTCATGGGATTCATTAATCTCCTAAACCAACTGGATGAGGACTTGCGCGTCCCAGCGCAATATGCCAAGCTCCACGAAGCTGCCGCCGCCATGAAAGCAACTAGTAGCGAGATGCTCCAATTACTGGTAGGCACGAAATGGTTAGAAGACAAGAATGGCATTCCAATGCTTTCACTCACCAACTTTGCTGACTTAATTGGTTACCTCAGATTCCTTCACTGGCTTACTCCTAAACAGCGAGAGCAAGCCTTTGAAATCGGTTTCAATCCAGGAGATAAAATTATTCAGGTCACTAAAGCCATTCATGAAAGAACAGGTTCGAACTACATGCATCAGGGCACCACCCAACCCTTGGCCCCCTCAGTCTGTCACACCTCCACTACTCCAGACCAATCTCGCTCCCGTCCCACCACACGCGGCAGACCTGCCACACATCGTTCTCCTACCGCAGGTCGTGATCAATCTAGCGCCTGACGGAACAGACAATCTTCTATTCTTTGCTGGTACTGTGGTCATCCTGGACATTGAGCATCCAGTTGCGACCTTACATACAGACGTCCTCACTCCCAAACCAGACAGCGTACGCCTTCCTGCTCACGTCATCCACACTGCAAATACCACAAATCAAGCACGACTCACACCACTGAGGAATGACGTTACCTCAACCGCCAACAGTCGGGGGAAGTGCCGCGCCCGTATCGGACCAATATCACGTAGAACCAGACACCCAACTCCCCATCCGCCATGTAGGTCCCATAACATCCTCGGGTTTAGTCATTCTCGGCAGCAGTCATGACATACCAACGTCATTCTTCTTGGACACAGGATCTATAGTAAATCTCATCTCCGAAAATTCCTTACAAATTATTCATCGCCATCACAACCACGTCAGTTTCCTAGAACCACCAGACATTCGCCTATGTGGTGTTAACGGCTCAGAGTTTAAGGTTAAGGGAAGAGTCACCCTTGAAGTCAAACTCCACAGAGATTTGCCCCCTATTCCCATTGAATTTCATGTCACTAATGACTTGCAGTATCCTGCAGATGCCCTTATTGGTTTCTCCACCATGGCACAACACTCCATTGCATTATTACCTGCTTGTGGTAGTATAGACATTTCTGGATTCCCGGTTTACACTATGGAATGTCCCCATCCTGTTCTTATGATCAAATCAGTCCTTCAATTACCTCTGTCCCTATCACTACCAAAAAGTCCACCCCAGCCAACACCAGCACTATCATCATCTGAGAATACAGAGATCATTCCTTTACTGACTGCGAGCAAGGACATAAATTCCTCAATGTCTCCTGATACATCATCTCAGCCCTCGAACATGGCTCTTACATCCTCTCCCGACAACACTATCGCTGACTCAGACATGTCTCAGTTACCTACCTCACACAGTCTGAATGATCTTCTCCAACACGCAGAGACGAAACGTGCAGTAACGAATACGTGCACAATTTTGTTACCGCATGAGTTCACCAAAGTCTCTGTTTGTGTTGCCGGTGCGAAAGAAGGAGTGGATGTACTAACCCTACCTGAGACGTGTTGTGTGAATGGCTTGACTTATGAGTCAGCGTGGTGTACAGTCTTAGAGGACAGTTTATGCTACCTGTACTTGCTCAATGTTACAAATGCTCCACTAAAACTTAAAAGTGGTGTAAAGATTGGAGACTTCCTAGTATACCCAGCGGCCGTAAAGGTGTGCCAGGATTCCTCAATTCCTACTATTCAGACTGATGATATGCCAATCGGTGTATGTACTATTAACTCTACGGGATCTGCGCCGACATATTCACCCGATATGCTCTCACATCTCACTTGCACAGATTTCCCAGAAAATACGCCTCAACTCCTCGACCTTCTGACCTCGTACAGAAATGTGGTTGCCTTACCCGGTGAACCGATGGGTAGAACAGACCTTGTCAAACATACGATTGAACTACTACCAGGAAATCAGCCGATTACATACCAGCGTATCGATTTCCTCACAGCCAGAGAAAGCAGACAGATCAAATGGTACAGAACATGTTAGACCAGGACATTATTGAACCCTCCGTCAGTCCATGGAATAGCCCACTTTTCTTAGTACCAAAGAAGGACGGCAACTTTCGACCAGTAGTCGACTATCGTAAGGTCAATTCTGTCACCGTTCCAGACCGTTTCCCGTTACCTGTCCTCACTGATTTGCTAGAATCCCTTGGTGAAAATAACGTAGTCTTTTCATCTTTAGACCTCCTCAGTGGGTACTGGCAGGTCGAAATGGAAGAGTCCTCTCGCCCAGTTACAGCCTTTAGCACCCCTTCCAGACATTTTCAGTTTAAGAGACTCCCTTTTGGTCTGAGAAATGCTCCTTCCGTGTTCATGCGACTTATCCATTCAGTCTTCAGCGGTATGATGGGACACTCTCTTTTTGCTTACCTAGATGATATCATTGTTGTGAGTAAATCTATCCCTGATCATTTTACCAAACTCCAGCAAGTCTTTGAACGCCTCCAGCTCGCAGGCCTGAAAATCAATCTCAGTAAATGCGACTTCCTGTGAAAGAAAATCAAATTCCTAGGCCATGTCGTAGATGCACAAGGCATTCATACTAATGAGGATAAAACTAAGGCGATTATTAACTTCCCAGAACCTACCACTACCGACGCTGTACGAAGTTTCCTGGGCCTCAGTGACTATTATCGTCGCTTCATCCGGAATTATGCACAGATCGCCGCTCCTCTGACCCACTTACTCAAGCAGAATGTGCCCTTTGTTTGGACTAACGACCAGTCACAGGCTTTCCAAAAGCTAAAGACAGCTCTTGTAAATGCCCCTGTTCTAGCATTCCATGATTATACCACACCCTTCCTTCTCTGCACAGATGCCTCAGGCACTGGACTTGGTGCCGTTTTGATGCAACTCGATGAAGCATCAAGGAAGCGCATAATAGCGTATGCTAGTCGCACCCTTACAACCGCTGAACGTAATTACAGTGTCACAGATCTCGAAGCGCTAGCGGTAATCTGGTCCTTGAAACATTTCAGAGATATAGTCTATGGTTATCCAGTGCATATCCAAACAGACCACCTTCCACTATGTGATTTGTTCAAGAATCGCAACCTAACAGGTAGGTTAGCTAGATGGTCTGTCATCATCCAGGACTTTAATCCCACTTTTCAATATGTACCAGGCAAGTTGAATGTAGTCGCAGATGCACTCTCACGTCACGTAGCAGCAGCTATAACATCACTGCAGCCTGAAGTAACTGAAAACACTACACTAACGTCAGAAGTTGTTCGAAACTTTCAGCGCCAAGACCCCATGTGGTCCAAAGTCATTTATTTCCTAGAATCTGGCGATGCCTCGACCTTACCTACTCTGCCAGTATCACTAGATGAGTTCATACCAGATGATGATCTCTTGTACAGGAAAACACTGCTAACAGGCAAAGATATGCCCAATCGCGAAGTACGCCAACTTGTTGTCCCCACTGCCCTGATACCAAAGGTTCTTCATATTGTTCATAATACTCCTCAGGCTTCCCATCCAGGTAAAGACCGATGCTTGCGCCAAGCACGTCTCAAATACTATTGGCCAACCATGCGCCGCGATATCAATGCCCACTGTGACTCTTGCCTCTCCTGCCACCACCACAAAGGATCAACCGGCTTACCAGCCCCTCTCTTACAATACACAATCCCATCACGACCATGGGAAACCGTCTCAATCGACCTCTTAAAACTACCTCTCACAGAATCTGGCACTGAATACTTGTTTGTAGCATTCGACCACTTCTCCTGCTACTGTGTCCTCGTACCCCTCTCCGACAAGACCGCGAAGAGCGTTGCCCGTGCCTTTGTAGATCACGTAATTTGCCTGTTCCATACCCCTCATACCATTCTTACTGACAACGGTACAGAGTTCAACAATAGCCTCCTAGATGAGATCTGTTGCCGCTTTCATATCAGTAAGTGCAATGTCGTGCCTAACCATCCAGCTTCCAATGGCCTTGTCGAACGCCACAACCGGAAAATCTTAGAGTGCCTCAGACATCTAGGCTCCCATAGTTCGTCCTGGGATGACTGGATTCCCCAAGTGGCATCCTCCATCAATAGTTCCATCAATGCATCCATTGCTGAATCTCCCTTCTTCGTCCTCTTTGACTTTGACAAGGACCTCCCATACTCTCTCTTATCCTCAAAGCCAGAACCCATCTACAACATGGATGATTATGTTAAACTAAAATTGGTCAACTTCCAGACAATCCACCAGTATGTCCAATCCACTTTGGCTTCCTTTCAGGAGGACATGCTGCAGCACCAACATAGGTCCGCCTCTCCTATCACTATCAATGTAGGCGATCTTGTCTTTGCTCATTCCCATACACGTTCCTCTAAGTTGGATGACAAATTTACAGAGCCCCACCGAGTCCTCACGCAACAAGGTAACAAATTTCACCTCCAGGACCTGTCCACTAGGGACACCAGATGGGTCCACGTCGATGACTTAAAGCGAGCACCCCGTGGCCTCGTGTTGGAAGAGTCATTTACACAACCTCCTGCCCCCTCTTCCCCTCCTCCCATCCCTCAGTCTACCTTGTCTCCACCTATCCCTCAGTCTCCTTCCTCTCCACCTCCACCTGCTCATTCATCAATCAATCAATATCGGTCCAAACTGCGCTCTGCCCATCAACCTCTTCACGACCTCCCCCATTAACTCTACCCTGATTTTCTAGGTACGATGTTAGCGATCTCCCTGCTGGCATTGCTGACCCTCCTGGGGTCTGGGTCAGGTCAGGACAATGGTGGAGTACGTCCCGGGGCCTTGGTCGGCTCGGGAGGCGAGGTAATGCTTATCGAAGCCGTAGCCTCCTTGCGCTACGATCTTGCGCCCCTGGCCGACGTAGCCATTGCCCTACCTGCCTACGTGCACCAGCTCCATGGAATCAGGAACCATCTCACGGCCCTCATGGGGACACACAACCCGAATGAGTATCTCTATAACCTTTTCCTCCCACTCTCCTGGCAATTGCAATACATAAGTAACAGATTCACTGAGCTCAATGACACATTTTCCATTCAGACACCCATGGGTCGTTCTCGTGTGAAACGAGGTCTCTTCGACTTCGGCGGTGAGATTCTGAGTGGCTTGTTTGGCGTTGCTACAGCCCGTGACATTTCTGGCTTCAAATCTGATCTCACTCATTTAGCTTCAGCCCTCGAATCACAACGCCGAGTCATTAAAATCCAACACACTATGTTACAGAAGCTCACAACCCAACTCAATGAAGTCACGTCCACTCTAAACAATTTCACCGATATCTTACAACGCCACCTTTCAGATCTCAACGTTATCTCTCAGTTCTTCTACCTCAAACTCAACATGGATAATCTCCAACTAGCCATTGCCTCTCTCTTGTCTCAAGTCTCTGCCTTGGTTCGTATCCTGGTCGATGCTATCAATGGACGTGTCACTGCCGACTTAGTACCTGTCTCAGCTCTCCGTTCTGTCCTGGAATGGGCTCACTCCACCTTCGGTCTCTCCCCAGTCCTCCCTTACTCCTCCCTTGAATATTATTATCCTGTTCTCGAAGCCACTCTTCTCACCACATACGTCGTCGTCCATATTCCTTTCCGTTCTGCCATAACCTTTAACCTTTTCCGCATCATTCCCTTCCCTTTCCGCCTCAACAACTCCTTGTTACAGGTATCTGTTCCTTCAGAATATTTCCTCCTCTCCCATGATCATCTTTCCATTGCCTTCCTTTCTTCCACAGACCTTCAGCAATGTTCCTCCCTTACTCCGACCTCTCGTCTCTGTGCTGCCCACCTTTTCGCTATCTTCCCTAGCAGTGCTACTCCCTGCGAGTCTGCTTTAGTTCGCAACCATTCCATCTACTCGGCCTGTTCTTTTGTCCCAGCTCCTGACCTCCCGGTCCACCATGCTCACCTCAACCATGTCCAGTATTTCTTCTTTGCTGTTCCCATCTCTGTCACAATCATGTGTCCTGGTTCTTCCGTTCGCTCCGTCCCCGCTAGTGGTCTCTACTAAGCACCTGACTATTGTACCGTCAAATCAGAGTCCGTCATCACTTACGCCACTCGCTATCGCCAGGCTGTTCGTAAACACTCCTATGACATCTTTCAACCAATCGACATGCCTTCAACCCTACCATCTGCCAACATTACCATCACCTCCCCTAACTTGTGCATGCTCACCTTCCTCAATGACAGTGATTTCATTATGGATCAATTTTCTCTGGCCTTCAGCCGTTCATGGGTTCATCCAACAGTTGTGTTTCCCCCTGTGGTTATCACTTTCATAGGTTTTCTACTCATCATCTGTGCAGTGCATTGTTGTGTCAGAAAAATGGAACGTCGACTCCAGGAAATCAGAGTCGCTACAGGCATAGTACGCCCTACGCACGATGTAGAAACTCCCTGTACTTAGTGCCCTCACATTCAGTGACTACCAATGCCATCTGACAATTAACCAAACTGTGAACAGAACTCTGCCTACTAGAAAATGATGGTATTTCTTTAATACATTACTGAGTGCCAGTGTATCCTACAGAAAATACAAAAGAAAAAAAAAAATGACCGAAGAACAATGGAACGCTCATATCTACTCCTTGTTTATCATGTATCAAACTATTATTGTGTAATTCCCATTATGTCTTACTCCTTGTATATCTTACATGTATATATCCTTCTACTTCCCTCCCCTCAACATGGCCATGTCTCCCTACTGCCCCTGTAGCATACTTCTCCCTTGTACAAACCTCCCCGGTCCTGCCTTACTCCTATAATCAAACACACCATTTAACTCCTGGTGTCAGGAGACACCGTCTCAGCTACCCGGGGGAGTAGTGTACCCTCTCCACAATATGTCTATCCACGATGTATATATGTCGCCCCCCAATGCATACATGCCCCCACTAAACTTGCTAGGTCAGCACACTTTCCCACGCCTGAAGACGGCGTTATTGCATCAGTTGATAGCAGACAGCGGAGACGGGCAGACTATTTTACTGTGAGCTTGTAATAAACTCCTTATCTAGCTGTTTGTACACGGAGTTTCTATTACCAAAGTATTTCAAGTTACAAGTCAGTGAATGTACAGTGAGGTTGGATGAGGAGGAAATTGAAAATGTGAGTGTGTTTAAGTACTTTGGTAGTGTGATGAGTAAGCATGGAAATTTGGAAAATGAAGTGCTTGAAAGGGTACAAAAGGAAGAAAGGTTGCTGCTTCCTTGAAGGCAGTGATAAGAAACAGGGAAGAGAAAAAGTTACTGCATGACAGTATTGTGATACCCATTCTAACGTATGAGAGTGAAGCTTTGACTTTGCTCCAGGGACACAAGTCAAGAATGAGAGCAATGGAAATGAGTTATTTGTGAGAGGAGCATGTGGAATCACATGGAGAGACTGATTGACAAATGAAAAAGTGAAGGAACATTGTGGTTTGGATGTGGATGTGATAGAAAGCGTTAGGATAAAACACACTGAGCTGATTTGGCCATGTGGAGGGGATGGAGAGTGAGAGACTGACGAGGAGAGAGTATGTGAGTGAGCTGGAGGGGGGGAAGAGGGAGAGGGAGGTCAAAGATGAGATGGATGGATGGAGTGGAGAGGTATATGAGAGAGTGGGGTGTGAGCTGGGAGCAGAGCAATGAAATGGTGGGGGACAGAGCAACATGGAGGCAATGTGTTTGTGGCCACCCCTTGTGGGATTAAGGCGTCTGGCAACATTATTATATATATATATATATATATATATATATATATATATATATATAGATAGATAGATAGATAGATATGATACATAGATAGATAGATTTATATAAATGTACATCTCTCTCTCTCTCTCTCTCTCTCTCTCTCTCTCTCTCTCTGAATTCTCTGTGGTACAGTGGTAAAGTGTGCGTTTCCGTACACTGAAGAACGAGGGTTCGCGCCCCGCCAGGGTAATAAACTTTGGGAGCATTCTTCATACCACTTCTCACCCTACATAAAGTCTCTACCAGAAAACCTAAGCCACTTGATAGGGACACCTTGGCTTTATCGTTCCCACTTCGGTTTGGATAGGCCGTTCGTGCAGTGGATACTCAAACGGCTGATGAGATTATATATATATATATATATATATATATATATATATATATATATATATATATACAAATGTATGTGTGTCGAAATGTGTACCATATTCATATTAAAGATGCTATTTATCAATCTATCTATCACGCTATCTATAACTGTCCTTCGATATATATATATATATATATATATATATATATATATATATACACACATACTTTACACACACACACACAAATCTGTCTACCTATCTACAGTATCTATCTATCTATCTATCTATCTATCTATATATATATATATATATATATATATATATATATATATATACTGCATATGTATGTGTGTGTGTGTGCATATTCATATATATTTATCAATCTATCTATCACGCTATCTATCTGTCCTTCGATATATATATATATATATATATATATATATATATATATATATATATATATATATATCTATATCTATCTATCTATCTATCTATATATATATATATATATATATATATATATATATATATATATATATATATATATATATATATATATGTACTGTGTATATATCTATATTAGAGAGAGAGAGAGAGAGAGAGAGAGAGAGAGAGAGAGAGAATATTAACAACTGAGGATCCAGATGGGAACCTGATGGGGTTGGATTACCTCGAAACATCACTACTGAAATACATCGCGAACATGGCCCCGGTCCACCGTCTCCTTGTCCTGGTCTTCAGTTTTATATATATATATATATAGATATAGATATATCTATGTATCTGTATATATATATATATATATATATATATATATAGATAGATAGATAGATAGATTGATAGATAGATAGATAGATAGATATACACATGTAATAGATTTGCAATGGGGGACCCATAGTCTTAATATGAAGGTAAACTCCAACGTGATCAGGAATTTCTTTAATTGGTGACGTATCGACAACACATTATCAAACCTCTGTATCATAATCATGTTTTGTTTGTATTTTTATCATAGACATGGTGTTTACCCTGGTTTTATTGTGTTTCTCTTGGGTTCGAAAAAGACAAATGAGTTGTCGAAATGTTACCAATTTATTAAAGATGTTCCACGTTGGCGTTTATCTATCTATCTATCTATCTATAACTGTCTTTATCTATCTATCTATCTATCTATCTATCTATCTATATATATATATATATATATATATATATATATATATATATATATATATATATATATATATATATATATATATGCATATGGGCCTGGTAGTGAAAGGGATGAAGAAGAGAGGGAGTCTTTCTGGAATGATGTTGATGAGTGTCTGCAGGGTTTTGGAGCGAATGTGAATGTGGTAATGATGGGAGATCTGAATGCTAGAGTGGGAAATGTAGCAGTTGAAGGTGTAGTTGGTATGCATGGTGTGCCTGGAAGAAGTGAAAATGGGGAACGAATGATAGCGATGTGTGTTGAGCGAGAGATGGTGATTGGAAATAAGCTGTTTGAGAAGAAAGACATTTATAAGTATACGTTGGTGAGACAGGAGGGTGGAAGGGTTGTTGATAGAGCTTTGATGGACTATGTGGTTGTGTCTAGGAATGTAATAGGAAGATTGTTGGATGTGAGAGTTCTGAGAGGGGAGGGTGGAGGTATGTCTGACCACTACCTGGTGGAGCGAAAGTTAAGAGTAGGTAAGAGATGGGTGAGAGCTAGGAGGGTTAGGTGTGGCAGGGAGGTTTTGAAAGTGAGTGAGTTTGATAAAAGAGAGAAAAAGATAGAGTATCGGGAGAAATTGAATGATGAGTGGAACGCAGTGAGAGATCGGGAAAATGGCAGCGTGGAGGAGGAATGGCAGTTATTTAAGAGTGGTGGGGCATGCAGAAGAGGTGTATGGTGTGAGACGTGTGGGTGGTGGTGTAAGAAAAGGAAGTGAATGATGGTGCGAGAGAGTAAGTATGGCTGTGGCTGAGAAGAGACGTGGATATGAAGTGTGGCTGCAGAGGAGGGATGAGGTGTCATATGAGAGGTATAAGGAAAAGAAGAATAGGGCGAGAAGGGCTGTGCGTGATGCTAAAGTGGCAGCAGATGAGAGGTGGGGTAGGCGGCTGACAGAGAATTTTCAACAGAATAAGAAAATGTTTTGGAAGAAGGTGAAAAGGGTGCGGAAGGGAGAGTCTGGGGAGGAAGAACGAGTAAAAGCAGAGGATGGAAGGATGTTAATTGAGATGGATGCAGTAAAGAAGAGATGGGCAGAGTATTTTGAAAGATTGTTACATGTAGAGGAGGAAAGGGTGGCTGAGATTGTGGCGGATGGAAGGGTGAAAGGAATAAATGTGTTGGGAGAGTTGAATGATTCTTTGATCACGAAGGAGGAAGTGGAGAAGGCAGTGAAGGAGATGAAAACAGGGAAAGCTGCAGGTATGGATGGGTGTGCTGTGGAATGCCTCAAGGGTGGTGGAGTGACTATTGTTGATTGGTTATTAAGACTATTGAATGTGTGCTTTGTGAAAGGTATGGTGTCAATTGACTGGGCAAGTGCTTGTGTGGTCCCGTTGTATAAAGGCAAGGGTGATAAGCATGAATGTACTAGCTTTAGGGGTATAAGCCTGTTGAGTGCTGTAGGTAAGGTTTATGATAGAGTGTTAATTATGAGAGTTAGAGAGGGTACAGAGGGAGTGATTGGTGATGAGCAGTGTGGCTTTAGGAGAGAGAGGGGATGCGTGGATCAGGTGTTGCTGTGAGACAAGTGTGTGAAGAGTATTTAGCGAAAGGCAAGGATGTGTTTTGGGCATTTATGGATTTAAAGAAAGTGTTTGATAGAATTGATAGGGAGGCTTTGTGGACTGTTTTAAGACTGTATGGACTTGATGGTAGGTTACTAAAAGGGGTGAAAAGTTTTTATGTTAATAGTAGAGCGTGTGTAAGAGTGGGAAATGCTGTGAGTGATTGGTTTCCCGTGAGAGTGGGGCTGCGACAGGGATGTGTGATGTCGCCTTGGTTGTTTAATATTTACATGGATGGTGTTCTAAGGGAGGTAAATGCAAGAGTTTTAGGTGGAGGTCTGAGTCTGTTGAATGTTGATGGTGGAGAGTGGAATCTGAAGCAGTTGCTGTTTGCAGATGATACTGCACTGGTGGCTGACTCAGAGGAGTGATTGAGACAGTTGGTAGAGGAGTTTGGAAGGGTGTGTGAAAGGAGGAAATTGAAAGTAAATGAGAATAAGAGTAAAGTGATGAAGTGTACGAGGTTGGTAGATGGTAGGGGGATGAATATAATTTTGAATGGCGAGTTGCTTGAGGAGGTAGAGTGTTTTAAATATCTAGGGTCACATGTTGCTGTGGATGGAAGAATAGATGCTGAAGTGAAGTTTAGAATAAATGAAGTAGGAAAGGTGCTAGGAGGAATGAAAAAAGTGTTTAGACGTCGTTCGCTTAGAATGGATGTAAGGAAAAGGCTGTATGAGGGTGTTGTGGTACCGACTGCATTATATGGGGCTGAAACATAGAATATGGGTGTAGCAGAGAGGAAAAGTTTGAATGTAATGGAGATGAGGTGTCTGAGGAGTATGTGTGGAGTGACGCGTTTGGATCGAGTGCAAAATGATGAAGTGCAAAGGAGAACTGGAGTTGTTTGGGAGATGGCTGGTAGAGTTGAGCAGAGGGTGATGCGATGGTTTGGGCATATGGAGAAAATGGATAATGAGCGATTGGTGAAAAAGATAACTAGATCTGATGTGAGAGGTGTAAGGCTGAGAGGAAGACCACAAATAGGATGGATGGACAGTGTGAAGAGAGCGCTGGATGCGAGAGGGATGTCTGTTGAGCACGGAAGAGTGGCTGTACGTGACAGATATAGATAGAGAGAAATTGTGAATGGGCAAGTGCTTGTGTGGTCCCGTTGTATAGAGGCAAGGGTGATAAGCATGAATGTACTAGCTTTAGGGGTATAAGCCTGTTGAGTGCTGTAGGTAAGAAAAGGAAGTGAATGATGGTGCTAGAGTGGGAAATGTAGCAGTTGAAGGTGTAGTTGGTATGCATGGTGTGCCTGGAAGATGTGAAAATGGGGAACGAATGATAGCAAGTGCTGAGGGGATATTCTCCCGCATTTGGTCTGATCAGCTAGTCAGGTCAAGTGCGGGTAAGGGGATGGGTCTGTTATGATGTGGCAGGGGTAAACCAGCTCTGCTGTCGGGCCCAGCTGCGGATGTCACTGATTGCACTGCGCAGGTGACCCTCGTGCGGTGTGGTGAAGTGAGGATCTGTCCCTTCTCCCCTTTGGGGCTAAGATGTGAATGAATGTGTTTGAATGGATGAGTAAATGGGAAGTGTGTCGTCCTGTCTTGGCTACCTCCCTTTCCTTGGGGGAAGCAGCCTAGGTATATAGATAGATAGATAGATATATTTATCTTTCTGTCTATCTATCTATCTACCTATCTGTCTGTCTGTCTGTCTATCTATCTATCTATCTATATCTATATCTATCTATCTATCTATATATGTATATTCAGTATACGTACACACACACATATATATCTATATCTATATCTATCTATCTATATACATATATATCTATATCTATCTATCTACCTATCTATATATAGGTAGATAGACAGATAGATATAGATTTATGTGTGTATATAGATAGATAATAGATAGATATCTATATCTATACCTATCTCTGTCTATCTATCTATCTATAGATAGGTAAATAGGTATATATATATATATATATATATATATATATATATATATATGTAGATAGATAGATAGCTATATATAGATAGATATATAGATAGACAGACAGATAATATATATATATATATATATATATATATATATATATATATATATATATATATATATATATATTGTTACATACCCTATGATTTCATCATCCTTTGTATAATTCTAACGTACAGTATGCTGCATGTTTGATCACGAGCGTGTTCTACGTCACACCCCCCTTCTAACCTTATAGTAGAGTAAGTCGTTCTTTCTGTTGTTCAAAGCAGGAGTGTCAACTCTTTGTCCCCTATGGCTTCATTTGCGCGTCCTTCTTACAAGTTGTATCAAGTTCTGCCGGCCCCTATATAATGAGCTCAGTCTCTGCATTAATTGCCACTTATATCTACTCCTCATTTTGTTCACATCTCTGTTCTCCCCTATACAGTTGTTATTATTCTGAGTGCTCAGGAAGTCTACAACCATCCAGCTGCTGTGTAATTTGAGTATAAGTGTTATTACATTTTTTTCTTGTACTGTATAGCATAAGGTGTTGATTCGTAGGCCTGGTGAGATTTTTTGTGATTAATGTAAAGTTTGGATGTTAGCCATTGTTAATAATATTTTGTATCTGTAATAATATATCTTGCATTAACTGAGCATTATCCGGTTTTCTCATTTTATCAGGGCTGACTTAGATAAATTTCCTCTTGCTAATTTCGTGTTAATAGAGGCTATTGCAGTTAACCATATATTTAACCTGTTTTTTGCTATTACATTATCCTTATGAGTCCTGAATGTTTAGTTGTTAGTTTGAGCATTAAACTTTAACTTGTAATTTTACCTAACTCTTTTGTTTTGAACCTGGAACTTTGCGGGACAGTTTTCTCTGTTCCGTAACATAAATTTGGCGACCTCTTATCAGGATATTCAGGATATTATCATAAGGATATTGCTTGATATTTTGTGACTGATTTATTCATGATGTCTACTATTACTACGCTTGATGAAGCCAAAGATTTTTTGTCAAATGTGCAAACAGTGTGTGATGTAGAAAACAGAACAAAGAATGAACTTAAGATTGTTTCTCAACAATTGGGAATTGCTGTTCGCTCTCATCAGTCTAAAGATCAAATTGTTGACATGATTAATGAAAGCTTGTTTAATGTAACTCCTCCAAATGAGCAAACGCAGATTGAAAGAGCTAAGTTACAGCTAGCCTTGCAGGAGGCTCGTGCTAAGGAGGGTGAGTTTTAGGCAAATGCTAAGGAGGCTGAGTTTCAGGCAAAAGCTAAGGAGGCTGAGTTTCAGGCAAATGCTAAGAAGGCTGAGTTTCAGGCAAAAGCTAAGGAGGCTGAGTTTCAGGCTCGTGCTAAGGAGGCTGAGGCACAAGTTGAAATTGCTAGGATTCAGGCAGACCATGAGTATCGCATGAAACAAGGTGGAACTGGATCATCTGGCTCTGATGATTTTGATGTGGCTAAAAATGTTAAACTTGTCCCTCCTTTTAATGAATCTGATTTAACAAAGTATTTTCAGTTGTTTGAGAGGGTAGCTGCAGGTTTTAATTGGCCCAAAAAGTATTGGCCAGTACCCCTTAACTGTTCTCACCAGTAAAGCTCAAGTAACTTATGCATCTTTGCCTCAGGATCAATCTGATAATTATGATGTAGTTAAGAGCTTGATTCTTAAGGCCTATGAGCTTGTTCCTGAAGCCTATAGAGTAAAATTTAGGACAACTTATAAGCAAGATAAGCAATCCCATGTTGAGTATGCAAAAATCAAAGAAGATCTGTTAGAGCAGTGGTTAAATTCTAAGAATGTAAATTCTGATTGTGGTAAATTTAAGCAGATGATTTTGCTGGAGGACTTCAAAAGGTGTATTAATAAAGATGTAAGCCTATATCTTGATGAGAGAAGAATAGATAATTTGTCTGATCCTGTAGTTTTAGCTGATGAATATAGTCTCACTCACAAGAGATATTCTAAAGAAAAAAGGAAAGCTGAGAGTAAGTACGTTGCCTCTACTAAGAGTACAGGTAACAGGAAAGAGAGAAAAGATGATGTTTCTCAGGAAGTAAATACCAGCTCCACCTCTAGATTTCAGAAAAGTAAATGTACATATTGTAGTAAGCTTGGTCATGCTACGGAGAAATGTTTCAGGAGACGGCGTGATGTGAACAAAAAGGAGTCTTTAAATATTCAGTCAATTGGTCTAGTGTCCACCCTTGAGAGTTCCCAGAATGCTTTAACCGAGTTAACTGAACGTGCTTTGAGGGGTAAATTAAATTCTCATGATGAAGCTCCTCTTTTGAGCAGTAACGTGGGTGACACTCTCAAGAGTTCATGTGCAAATTTCCTGTCTGATGGTTTTGTCAGTCCTCTGGACAGTAATGACAGGAAATCAGTTAAAATATATCGTGATACAGGTGCTTGCCAATCCCTTATGCTGACAAGTGTTCTAGGCTCTAATGTTAATTTTTCTGATGAAACTGTAATCTTACAAGGTGTAGGGAATAATTACTTCTGTCCCTCTGTGCAGAGTGAATTTAGAGTCTAGTTTTGTTAATGGTTCCGTTATGGTTGGGTTGGTTGAGACATTCCCAATGTCAGGTGTAACTTTCTTACTTGGAAATGATATTGGTGGAATTCAAGTGTGTCCAGCTCCTCAGTTGTCTAGTGAACCAGTGGCTGCGGCCCAGGATTGTGATGTCCCTGATGTGTTCTCTGCATGTGCTGTCACTAGGGCTAAGTCTAAAGTTACTGGTGACATAGAGGATAATGATGATGATGATGTTATCCTAGCTGACACTTTTCTTGCTAATTTGGACCACTCACCAGATGAGGCAGTACCCCGTATTGTTGATAATTTGTCTCGTCAAGAGTTGGTTGAGTTGCAGGTTGCTGACCCTGAGTTGAAAGGTCTAGCTAACTCTGCTTGCAGTGAGGAAGAGTCAGCCGATGCTTCTACTTGTTATTATATAATGTCAGGAGTACTTATGAGGAAGTGGAGACCCCCAGCAGCATCAGCTGACTGTGAATGGGAAGTTGTACATCAAGTTGTCATCCCTCGTGTTTGTAGGCAGGATATCATTAGAGTGGCTCATGATTCCAGTTTAGCAGGACACCTTGGAGTGAGGAAGACTGTTGCACGCATTTTGAAACACTTCTACTGGCCAGGTATCTTCAGGGATGTTTCCTGGTATTGTAAGTCTTGTCACACCTTTCAAGTTGTGGGGAGGTGTAATCAGACCGAAAAGGTTGCACCTCTAGTTCCCATTCCTCCTTTTGAGGTGCCATTCACCCGTGTGTTCGTGGATATTGTGGGCCCTCTTCCTAAGACTTCTTCAGGATTTTCTTATGTGTTGACCCTGATTGATATGGCTACTCGTTATCCTGAAGCCATTCCACTTAGAAATATCTCAGCAAAGAACGTGGTTAAGGAAATGCTAGGGTTCTTCACAAAGTTTGGTCTGCTCAAGGAGGTACAGTCAGACTGGGGAAGTAATTTCATGTCAAATGTTTTCAAGCAGTCTCTGAAAGAGTTGTGCATCACCCAGATCACGTCTTCAGCTTACCATCCCCAGACTCAAGGAGTGTTGGAGAGATATCATCAAACACTCAAATCGATGTTCAGGAAATACTGTTTGGAACATCAGAAAGACTGGGATAAAGGTCTTCCATTCGTTGTATTTGCCGCAAGAGAATCTCCAAATGAATCACTGGGCTTCTCATCCTTTGAACTACTGTTTGGCCATGAAGTAAGAGGACCCCTTAACCCGCGCCGTCCCGACGACGTGAATTAACGTCCGCACATGATGTGCATTCATGTCCCGGCGACGTGAATTAACGCAGCAACATTGCAAGTTGCATAATTTTCACATTTTTTAAAAATCACGGCTGATTTCTGTTTCGCCCGCCTACGTAAGCCTCACCTACTCCCCGCCAGGCGGATAATCCCCTAGACCCAGATCAACCTCACCAGACCCCTTGATCCTCCACTTACCTCTTAGCAGTCACCCAGGTCAGATATGGAGCATCATGGGCTGTCAGAGGAGGAGATACAAGTCGCCCTGGATACCTTTACAGGGGATAGTGATTCCCCAGTGGACGATGACACCCTCAATGTCGATTATGTGCTGCCTGAGGAGGTAACCAGCAGCAGTGATGAGGAGGTCCCTTCCCCAAGGAAAGTCAAATATATTACATATAGGAGGGCAGGGGACGGCCAGCCTGCACCACGTGCTGCATCTAGACAGCAACACCTACCATCAGATGAGGGCGAGGACGAGGAAGCAGTACATGGTGGCGTATTTTCCTGGCTGGGGAAGGAAAAGATATAGCCACGTGGGACTGGGACAGACGGCACATCGCGACTGTTCCACAGGTATGTTCCTTTTATGTGTTCTGTGGCAGGAAGTAGTGGTGTGGGGATGGTTAGGGCAGTAGAAAGTGAAAGTTTGGGGTGGGAGAGCTCAGACAGATTCGTGAAAGCGAGAGTGGTGTGGGGGAGGCAACACGTCAACGTGGTGTTCATGTTAGGCGTAGTGTGAGTTAGCAGAAGGTGAAAGCACTTGTCTAACATGTAAATGGGTAATATGTTATATTCGAAGTATTATAAAAGGTGAATAATTAGATTTTGAGTTGAAAAAATAATGACGGTACCTGAAGTCACGTTGTAGCGCTATTGCTATGCTCATTCTTTTCGTAAAGCATGTACATCTATAAAAGCAATTGTATAACATGTAAAGGGGTAATATGTTATATTGGAAGTATTATAAAAGGTGACCTGAACTCACCTGGTTACGCTATTGCTATGCTCATTCTTTTCGTAAAGCATGTACATCTATAAAAGCAATTGTATAGTTACTGTAAAGTTAGTATGTAAGTTGAAAAATAGTCTAAGTTGAAAGTCACAGAACGTAGTCAGTAGGTAAATAAGCGCTAGGAAGAATTTTGTTCACGGTGTAAGAGGAGTGGGAAATTCCCCAAGGGCTCTAAATTTAGCCACCAATTATGGGATAAGCTGTCTCCCAGTGTACCACCATCCCACCTCACTCTCTCTCTCTCTCTCTCTCTCTCTATGTATATATATATATATATATATATATATATATATATATATATATATATATATATATATATTAGGATAAGGCTTACTGTATATCGTGTACTACTGTGAAAGCAAATGTCTGACATGGAAAAGGCCAGAATGTAATGTGAGAAGTACTATAAAGGGGGAGAAAATAAATTCAGATGTGAAAAAATAATGACATGATTTACCTACGTAAATTAGCGCCACTTCTATGCTAATTCTTTTCATAAAGCATGTATTTCTGTAACAGCAATTGTCTAACATGTAAATGGGTAATATGTTATGTTATAAATAATCAAAAAGGTGAAAAAATAGAATCTGAGTTGAAAAAAGCATGAAAGACCAAGTTGTCACTTGGTAAATAAGTGCTATTCTTATGCTAATTCTTTTCGTACAGCAAGTACATCTATAAAACTAATTGTATAACATGTAAGTGGGTTATATATTATAAGTAATCTAAAAGGTGAAAAAATAGAATCTGAGTTGAAAAAACATGACATAAAATGATCTCACTTGGTAAATAAGCGCTACTTTTATGCTAATTCTTGTCATAATGCCTCAAAATATGTACAAACAATTATGTAAAGTTGAAAAAGGTATGATGTAATTGTGGAAGTAATATGGAACATGAAAAAATACAATAGCTGATGAAATAACGATGTTTGCTACCATCGGTGACATAATCGACCGATTTCGCTAGGGTCGCACAATGGTACATACCTTATTTCTCAGCTTTTTCTGTATAAAACCCAATATACTTGTGGTATACATATTTCCAACATATGAATACATGATAATAAACGTATACTGCATCAGTTCAGAGTAGCCGTGCCACCATAGAAAACGTACGGCGAAAAGACTACTCATAGAGCATGGCAGTACCTGTCAAACTTACGTGCTCCAGGTAAGCCATTTCTGGACCCAAGGGACACTTTCTTTGTGATTTTCCTTAGTTTCTGACCAAAAGCGAATGTTTGAGCAAAAAAAAAAAATGGTCCAAAAAAGCCGGGACTGGGGCGGACCAAAGCTCAGAAAACGTCGGGATTGGGCGGGTTAAGCTACTCAAGGAATGCTGGCTGTCGGAGGAAGATGACGTCAACCTGCTGGAGTATGTGATGAAGTTCAAAGAACGGCTGTCCATTGCTTTACAGCTGGCGAGAGAGAATTTAGGAGCTGTTCAGGAGAAGATGAAGACTTGGTATGATAAGAAGTCCAGGTTACGCCACTTTCAGCCAGGAGATCAGGTTTTGATTCTGCTACCGGTGCATGGGCAACCTCTTCAAGCCAAGTTTAGTGGTCCTTATTTCATGGAGAAGAAACTCATTGATGTCAACTATGTCATCGCCACACCAGATCGTAGAAAAAACAAGCAACTTTGTCACATCAACATGCTAAAGTTATATCACAGGCGGGACGAAAATAACCCAGTCTGCACTGTAGCTGTTCCACCCGAGTCTGCAAGTGAAGTTCTCCCATGTAGCATGAGCCTGAGTGATAGTTTGGGGAAGAATCCTGATATCATGAATGATCTCCAGACTAAGCTTTCTCATCTAGCTCCCGAGGAAAGGCAGGAGTTTTCGGCATTACTGCGGGAGTACGCGCAAGTGTTCCATGCCACTCCAGGAAGAACCACTGTGTTGATGCATGATGTCGATGTTGGAGTCGCAAAGCCAATTAAACTGCCTCCTTACCGTGTGAACCCAGTGAAAGTTCCTCTCATCCAGAAGGAGCTTGGCTACATGTTGAACCACAAGATGATTGAGCCCTGTCAGAGCAAGTGGAGTTCTCCTGTCACTCCAGTCCCTAAGCCAGGTGGGTCACAGCGGCTTTGCATCGACTACAGACGTGTTAATCAGATAACCAAAACAGACACTTACCCTCTCCCTCGCGTGGAAGATTGCATAGACAAGATCGGAAAGGTTAGGTACATAAGTAAATTTGATTTGTTAAAGGGATACTGGCAAGTACCTATGACTGAACGTGCTAGGGAGATCTCATGTTTTGTAACACTAGGAAAGACTTTTGCATGTTCTGTAATGCCATATGGTATGAAGAATGCATCAGAAACATTTCAGAAGCTCATGAATGTTGTAACAGAGGGTTTGGCAGGGTGTGTTGTTTATATTGATGATGTAATAATCTTCAGTGACAACTGGAAAGATCACCTATGCCATGTCAGTAAATTTCTTGAGCGTTTGGTTCAGGCTAATCATGTAGCTAATTTATCAAAGTGTGAGTTTGGTCAAGCTAAAGTTCAGTACCTTGGGTACGTAATTGGTGATGGACATGTTGCACCACCAGGAGCTAAGGTTCAGGTTATAAGTGATCTTCCCAGAACTAAAAGTAGGAAAGAGCTACAAAGATTTTTGGGAATGGTAGGTTATTACAGGAGATTTGTTCTTAACTTTTCAATTCTTTTATCACCACTTACAGACCTACTGAAAAAGGGAGTTAAATTTGTCAGGACCGATAACTGTGAATCATCTTTCAGTAAACTTAAAGCTATCCTATTAAGTCAGCCAGTGCTCGCTACTCCAAATTTTGCTAGGCCTTTTCAGATGGCTGTTGACGCAAGTGATACAGGAGCTGGGGCTGTTTTGCTGCAAGATGATGATCAGGGTATTGAACACCCTGTATCTTATTACAGTAAGAAGTTCACTCCACCTCAAAAGAACTACTCAACTATTGAGAAAGAGCTTTTTTCCTTGATTTTGGGTTTACAGCATTTTTCATTTTATTTGTGTTCTGGTTTTGACCCCATAGTCATTTATACCGATCATAACTCACTGAAATTCCTTAGTAAGTTTAAAGATAAAAATCAGAGATTGACAACATGGCATCTACTTCTTCAGGAGTATTCATTAGACATACAACATATCAAGGGGAAAGAAAATGTTATTGCAGATTGCTTATCTAGACTTTAGACAGATTGTTTTAGAGTAATAAGAAATTTCCTTTGTAAATTTTTTTTTTTTTTTTTGTGAGGAGGTGTTACATAGCCTATGATTTCATCATCTTTTGTATAATTCTAACGTACAGTATGCTGCATGTTTGATCACGAGCGTGTTCTACGTCACTCCCCCCTTCTAACCTTATAGTAGAGTAAGTCGTTCTTTCCGTTGTTCAAAGCAGGAATGTCAACTCTTTGTCCCCTATGGCTTCATTTGCGCCTCCTTCTTACAAGTTGTATCAAGTTCTGCCGGCCCCTATATAATGAGCTCAGTCTCTGCATTAATTGCCACTTAGATCTACTCCTCATTTTGTTCACATCTCTGCCCTTCCCTGTACAGTTGTTATTATTCTGAGTGCTCAGGAAGTCTACAACCATCTAGCTGCTGTGTAATTTGAGTATAAGTGTTATTATATTTTTTTCTTGTACTGTATAGCATAAGGTGTTGATTCGTAGGCCTGGTGAGATTTTTTGTGATTAATGTAAAGTTTGGATGTCAGCCATTGTTAATAATATTTTGTATCTGTAATAATATATCTTGCATTAACTGAGCGTTATCCGGTTTTCTCACTTTATCAGGGCTGACTTAGATAAATTTCCTCTTGGTAATTTCGTGTTAATAGAGGCTATTGCAGTTAATCATATATTTAACCTGTTTTTTGCCATTACATTATCCTTATGAGTCCTGAATGTTTAGTTGTTAGTTTGAGCATTAAACTTTAACTTATAATTTTACCAAACTATTTTGTTTTGAACCTGGAACTTTGCAGGACAGTTTTCTCTGTTCCGTAACAATATATATATATATATATATATATATATATATATATATATATATATATATATATATATATATATATATATATATATATACTTATAGACAGAGTTAGAGAAAGAACAGAGAAATTAGTTGGAGAAGAACAGGAGGTTTTAGGAAGGGAAGAGGTTGTGTAGATCAGATATTTATTCTTAGATCTTTAGTGGAAAAGTTTCTAGAGAAGGGAAAGAAGTTGTATGCGGGTTTCATGGATTTGGAGAAAGCATATGACAGGGTGGATAGACAAGGATTGTGGAAAGTGTTAAGAATATATGGAGTAGATGGGAAGTTGTTGAATGCTGTGAAGAGTATGTACGATGGTGCGAAGGCTGCAGTGCGTGTGGATGGTGAACTAAGTGAATTTTTCTCTTTGAAAGTTGGTTTCAAACATATGTCTCCATGGTTGTTCAATCTGTACATGGATGGGGTAATGAAAGAGGTACAAGGTAGGGTAATGGATGTTGGAGTGGCCCTGGTGAGAGAGGATAGTGTTTGGAAACTCCCTGTACTGTTGTTTGCAGATGATACTGTGTTGTTGAGTAAAGACGAAGGGGAGCTGCAAGGCTTGATGGATGAGTTTGAGAGAGTGTGTAAGAAACGGAATCTAAAGGTGAATGTAGGGAAGAGTAAAGTGATGGTCTTTGAGAGAGGTGAAGTCAGTGAATGTACAGCGAGGTTGGATGGTGAGGAATTGGAAAACGTGAGTACGTTTAAGTATTTGGGTAGTGTGATGAGTAAGGATGGAGGTTTGGAGGGTGAAGTGCTTGAAAGGGTACAGCAGGGAAGAAAGGTTGCTGGTTCTTTGAAAGCAGTGATAAAGAACAGGGAAGTGAGCATGGAAGTGAAAAAGTTACTACATGACAGTATTGTGATACCAACTCTAACGTACGGAAGTGAAGCTTGGACGTTGTTGGAAGGACACAAGTCAAGAGTGAGAGCAGTGGAAATGAGTTATTTAAGAGGAGCCTGTGGAGTCACGTTGAGAGACAGGCTGACGAATGAGGATATAAAGGAGAGTTGTGGTGTGGATGTGGATGTGATAGGAAGCGTTATGAGGAACACACTGAGGTGGTTTGGCCATGTGGAGAGGATGGAGGGTGAAAGACTGACGAAGAGAGTGTATGTGAGTGAGGTGGAGGGGGGAAGAGGGAGGGGGAGGCCGAGGATGAGATGGAGGGATGGGGTGGAGAGGTATATGAGAGAGGGGGGTGTGAGTTGGGAGCAGCGCAGTGAAATGGCGGGGGACAGGGCGACTTGGAGGCGATTTGTTTGTGGCCACCCCAAACGGGATTGAGGTGTCTGGCAAGACGGGATTGAGGCGTCTGGCAAGATATATATATATATATATATATATATATATATATATATATATATATATATATATATATATATATTTACAGCGAGAGAGAGAGAGAGAGTGATAGAGAGTCATTATGTCATTACAGATTCTGGAGATCTTCTTCGGGAATCGGTACCGATGCTTGGTTCAGTGTTGGAAACTTTGCTACAAGGCAGTTGCTTTCCAATGCTGCTCACGGACAACATAGTAGCAAATAGCACCATAATAAAGGTAATAGGAAAGAATACATTAATGGATGTTAAATAAGGCCCCGTAACTGGATGAGATCATTACTTTGATAGCTCAGTTCATTACCACAGCGTTAGTGTCACAAACAGAATTGAGTTTTAACACTGCAAGTTACATTTAATACTGAATAATACACAGAAAGTTATTGATTCTTTTATGAAAGATATTACTGTACCGTAATAAATACCTTGATAATTAGGAAGGAGGTAAAGAGAGAATGATAAAGAAGTAGGTCGGGGAGTGGAAGATTAAAATGGTAGATTGCTAATGGAGAAGGGAGAAAAAGTGAACAGACTGAGAGAACACTGTAAGGAACTGTTTAGCAGGAATGAAACTAGTGCGAGTATAAGTGGCTGAGGAGTAGCTGGGACGAAGAGGGAGACATGGGAGGAAGTGATCAGTAGGATGGAAGTGGTGGAAGCAATGAAGAAAGTCAAAATGGGGAAACCCCAGGAATTGATGGAGTGTGTGGTGCAATGCTGAAACATGGTGGAGAGATATTAGTGAAGTGGATATGGAAGATGTGCAGATTGGCGTGGGAGGAAGGTAGAGTCCCGAAGGATTGAAAGTCAGGTACTATTCACCTATATAAAGGAAAATGAGAAATAGAAGTGTGTGGTAATCATAGTAGTATTTGTCCTCTAGGTGTAATAGGAAAATTATATGGCAGGATACTTACTGACCGGGTTAGGAGAATAACAGAGGAATAAGTTAGAAAAGAACAGGGAGGTTTTAGGAAGAGATGAGGTTGTGTAGATCAAATATTCGTCCTAAGATCTTCATTGGATAAGTTTCAACAAAGGGAGAGAAGTTGTATATGACATTTCATGGATTTGAAGGAAACAAATGACTGAGTGGATACACTAGAAATGTGGAAAATATTAAGAATATATGGAGTGAGTGGGAAGCTGTTGAATGCAGTGAAGAGTATGTATGTGGGAGCTAATGCTGCAGTACGTGTGGTGAACTGAGCATAATTTTCTGTCTGAATGTTGGATTGAACCAACGATTTATCATGTATCCACGGTAGTTGAATCTGTATATGGATGGAGTTATAAAAGAGATACAAGGTAGGGCAGTGGATGTTGGGGAGATTCTAAAGTGAGACGGCAGCGTTTGGAAACTTCCTGTTCTATTGTTTGAAGATAATACTGTACTGTTAAATGCCGATGAAGGGGCATTACAAGGCTTGGTGAATGAGTTTGGGAGAATGTGTGAGAAACGAAATCAAAAGCTGAATGCAGGGAAGAGTAAAGTTGTGGTCCTCGAAAGTAATGAAGTCACTGAACGCACAGTGAGGCTGGATGATGAGGAAATGGAATATGTGGGTTTAAGTACTTGGGTAGTGTGATGAGTAAGGATGGAAATTTAGGGGATGATGTCCACGAAAAGGTACAACAAGGAAGGGAGGTCCTTGATTCTTAGAAAGCGATGATATGGAACAGGGAAGTGAGCATGGAGATATAAAAGCCTCTGCATGATGGGAATGTGATACCAACTCTAACGCATGGAAGTGAAACTTGAACCTATTTGAAATGGCACAAGTCAAGAGTGAGAGCAGTAGAAATGAGTTATCTGAGAAGAGCATGTGGAGTTACATGGAAAGACAGACTGACAAATGAGAAAGTGAAGGAACATTGTGGTGTGGATGTGGATTTGATAAAAAGCGTTAGGAGAAATACACGGAGGTGGTTTGGCCATGTGGAGAGGATGGGGAGCGAGAGCCTGACGAGGAGAGTGTATGTGAGTGAGGTGGAGGATTGGAAGAGGGAGGGAGAGACCAAGGATGAGATAGAAGGATGGAGTGGAGAGATATATTAGAGCTGTGGTTAGAGCTGGAGAAAGGCAGCAAAATGGTCGGGGACAGAGCAAGATGGAATCAGTTTGTTTGTTGCCTTCCTTTGCAGGATTGAGACGTCTGGCTATAGACTGATAGATAATAAGGAAAAAAATTTAAAGTAATAATACACTTTCCTGGCGGCTTCTTAACCCTATGAAAACTAATTTACACTGCATAATTATATACTGCATTTTATTAGAGTATTGGTGATGTTGGAGCGGCACGGGGTGTGGCTGTGTTCGAGGTGGGTGTGGACGGCCAGGACGCTAACGTGACGCAGGCACAGCTCTCCCCGGTGGTCAGCCAGGCTCGTCGGGTAGGTCACTCTTACATTTTTGTTCAGGTGGGAAGGTCACTCTAACACTTCCGTTGTGGCTGGTAGGTCACTCTCACATAACTCTTGAGGCAGTCAGGTATTCTTTCATTACTACTGAGGTGGTTTTGCCACTCTCACATTGCTGCTTAGGAGGGTAGTTCACTCTCGCATTACTGATGAGGTGGGTAGGTTATTCTCACATTACTGGTGAGGTGTATAGGTCACTTTCACATTAGTGCTGAGTCAGCTAGGTCACTCTCACTTCATTGCTGAGGTGGGTAGGTTATTCTCACATTAATGCTAAGGTGGGTTGGTCAGTCTCATTACTGCTGAGGCAGGTAGGCCACACAGCTAATTTGTACCATGGTGACGTCAGCAGCTGAGGCAGGTATCGTGGTGCGTGATGGTGGTGGTGGTGAGTGACGACCCAGCCTTCCTCACTGCCTTCGCCGATTGGTCTCTCAATGGTCGCCTCCTGGTGTGGTCGATGAGGATCCTGGTGGTCACTCGCCTGCCCAGGAAAGACCTCGAGGCTCTACTTGTTTCCCACTGGACATTTTCCATGATGAACACCTTGGTGATCAATACTGAAACTTCGGCATCTGACAAACGGTAAGTTATTCAGCAACCAAGAATGTACCTCTAATGCCAAAATTTAATTTGTAGTTGTTTTGTACGATGACTCGTATTTGAAAGTGGCGTATGTTTACCTTTTGTACTACACCCACCCTTTTTCAACACTTAAATATTCTAATCTTTTCTAACCATTCATCTCAGCTTATGCAACCCTTTTTAGCTCCCTGTGCCTCACAAAGAGTTTCTAATTTATATCTGCAAAAGTGTAGATCTACTCAAGCCCCCCGAACAGGGCTTCAGTCACCATAGGTACCACTCCTGATCATTATCGTATCTCCAACAGCTACAGAATGTAGTTACCCAAGTATTACGCTCACTTAAATCTTAATCCCTAAACCTTGGGGGTTTTATAAGCCAAGCCCTTCTCGGACACATTTTTTACTTGAAAGTTGGCTTTTTCAACCAGTCATAGGTGCATAATTACAGTATACTGAACTTTTGATTAAAGACTAGATTATTCATCTGTCCTTCATCTTTCCGTTGTAAATGTCCACATGTCGGCTCTACATGGAGGCATTGTGGGGGTAGGAGGTGATGAATGGGGGTAATTTGGGGAATCACGAAAGGATGCTTTCGTACGGGAGTGAGTTGGTAGTTACAGCCCACAGCCTTCACCCCAGCCTGGGACAAGAGGGAACCCGTGCTCGCATTCACTCATGCTCCCCCTTGCCTGACTTGTCCTTGACACTTCTCTCCACTGCTCCCGTCCACTGCCACGTTTGAATCATCACCACTTCTACGTTTGGCTAACTCAGCTAATTTGCCCAATTTTTTCGGTTTATTCAGAGTGACAATGTACATTACTGTGTGCTGGATGAGAGAGAAAAGAAATACCAAGGTTTATTACACATGACTAACCATTACAATTGCTTTTACTTTCTGCGAGTAGGTTTTCTGTCGCAAAAGATCACTTGAGCTATCCCTGTGATCGTGTCCATTTCTGACACGAGTAGTTTTTTTTTTTTTCTAAAGCACTTATTTGGCAAAGTTCCTACTGCACGAGAGGAACTGCACACAAAAAATACTAATTTACTATCACAACAAACCCCCTTTCCATGTATGATGCACTATATTGGAGCAATTCCTTTTTTTTTTCCAATGCAAGAAAAAGAAAATAAATGCTATAAGACTGCAAATTGTTTCCTCTAAGCAAAAGTAAATACACGATACTAGATTCCCAAACTGAGGATCTGCTCAAGATGCTTGAAAACTCTGCATTTAAAAGACTGGAGGCCATAGGCAGTAGGGAATACAAGCAGAGGAAGATAGTTCCAGAGCTGACCTGCTGCACACATAAAGAACTGGCATTAACAGCTCACTCTTGCATTAGAGGGCTGGACAGAAAAGAGATAGGAATTAGCATCTACTGTACACTGGTGCTGCCCTCCTGCCATAGTGGTTGAGGGATGCAAGCAGAGATTTCAGAGGCCCAGTGGCCATTGAATTAACGATAGAAAAGAGACAAAGATGCAACAGCACGACAAAGAGATAGACGGTTGAAGGGAGTCAGTATATGGAGGAGAGTTAATAAGATGAAAAGTCTTTGACTCCACCTTGTTGTACGTGGGGCGCCTCCCCACACATTAAAGTAGTGATGTGCACAACGTCAAATAAAACCCCTGTTTAAGTCAACAACTGTGCGGGGGTACAGAAGGTATAGAGTCAACACTGCACACCTAATCATTTGGAAGCAGATTTTATAAAGGGAGGTGATATGATCTTTCCAATCACAAAAGAATGAAACCCCATGCATATTAAAAGATGATGCAGAATTGAGGTGGGTATTGTTAAAAATTAAAAGCATATTCCCATGGTAGCTTTTAATGGGTCGAAAGATGTAAGAACTGGGTTCTCGATGGATTAAAAACAAGATTACTTTTACCCGAATCAGAGGTATGAGCCAAGTCAGAGATTAAGTGTGCCATAGCCTCACCTCGTGTTTCTTGAAGTAACTGTTGAGATGGACGCTGCAGGAAGAAGATGGAAAGGTGAGGGGTAGAGTCATAAGCATATGAGTGATAAGTGTTACATGTAAACCTTAGTGGGTCATTGATGAATAGAAGGAAGAGAGTTAGTGACAGGCCAGTGCCCTAAGGAACACCATTATTGATAGCTCGATGAGAAGAACAGTGCCAGTCTACAACAGCAGCTATAGAACGACTAGAGATAAAGGCACAGATAGGACTGAAACCGTAAGAGGGTGGTAAATTTAAGATTCATGGCAGACTCGATCGATAGTCTTTGAAATGTCAAGTGCAATGGCAAATCTTTCATCGAAGTCCCGAAAAGAGGATGACCAGGACAATCAGACAAGGTTATGATAGGGAAGGTGCTTTATTTATTTATTTTTTTATTACAGAATAGTTTTAAACATTTTTCAAATACAAGATGTTAGTGTAATTGCTTTAACAGCATGTATTTCAAAGGTTTTGAGACAATTCCTAACTAAAAATTCTTTAAAGCATCTTTCCTGTCACAACCTTCTTTCCAACCGTTAGTATGGGTTCCGCAAGGGATGCTCCACTGGCGATCTTCTGACCTACCTTTCAGACTCTTGGTCATCCTCCCTTCGGAACTTTAGCAAAAACTTTGGCATTGCACTTGACGTCTCAAAGGCTTTCGATCGTGTCTGGCATAAATCATTAATTTCCAAACTGCCCTCTTACGGTTTCTATCCTTCTTTCTGTCCCTTTATCTTCCTGTCTGGTCGTACTATAGCTGATGCTGTAGACGGCCACCGTTCTTCTCCTAGAGCTATCAATAGTGGTGTTTCTCAGGGCTCTTTCCTATCAGCAACTTTTTGTTCACCAATGACCTAAGCTGTACATCTAACCCCATCCACTCATACTCTGATGACTCCACCCTTAAGCTTTCCATTCACTTACCACAGTGTCCATCTCAGCACTTACTTCAAGAAACAAGGGATGAGGCTATGGCACACCTAATGTCTTAATTGGCTCATATCTCTGACTGGGGTAAATGTAATCTTGTTTTTAATGCATCCAAAGGGCAATTCTTACAACTATCAACCCGACAAAATCTTCCACAGGAGTACCATCAAATTTTCAACAATATCCAGCTTAATCCTGCATCATCTTAAAACATACTGGGATTTCATTCTCTCGGGATTTATAATGAAAAGAACATATTACCTTTCTTGTAAAATCTGCCAACTCCGTGCCTTCTTTACCCCGGCACAGTTGTTGACTTTATACACAGGTTTCATTCACCCCTTGTGTAGAGTACAACTCTCATGTGTGGGGAGGCTCCTCATATACAACTCTCCTCAACATAGTGGAGTCAAAAGATTTTCGTCTCATCAACTCTCCTGCTCTTACTAGCTCCCTTCAACCACTGTATCTTCGCTGTACTGCTGCACCTTTATCTCTTTTCTATCGCTACTTCAATGGCCACTGCTCATCTGAACTGTCTGTTTGCACCCCTCCACCACTATGGCGGGCACGTAGCACCCGTCTAGCAACAAATTTTCATCCCTTTTCTGTCCAACTCTCTAATTCAAGAGTTAACCATTACTCTCAGTCCTTCATGTATGCAACAGGTCAACTCTGGAACTGTCTCCCTCTGTCTATATTTCCTACTGCCTATGATCAGCAGTGTGTCCAGGGAACTCGGAATGAACAGTTCTTGAATTTGGCTCTCTTATCTTGCCTTTTTTTTCCCCTGGCCTTTGGTTTCTTCTTCCTTGCATTAAAAAAAAAAATAGGACGATAGTTAGGGGGCTGGAAATGATCAACCTTCCATAACAGCAAAATTCCAGCATGAAGGAAAGGTTCAAGGTGACAGACAAAGGCGACAGAGTTTACCTAGGCAGGGTGTAAGCACAGACGCACAGCACTTGAGGACAACTGGAAGGACCCCATCAGCACCCCATCAGGCCCATATGCCTTGTCAGGATTAACGCCAGTGATGGCAGAAAACACATCAACTGAAGAAATTTTAATGTCAGCCATGAGAAAGTAAGATGGAAGAAGTGTTGGAGGTACAGCACTAGGATTGTCTAAGGTGGAACTGGAGAAGAAAGTCTGAGCAAAGAGTTCTGGTTTTTCAGTGGAAGAAACAGTCACAGAGCTGTCAGAGTGGATAGTAGGAGGAAAGCATGATGAAGTAAAGTTGTTAGAAAGGTTTTTGGCAAGCATCAGCAGGAGCAGGAGGAATCTGAGTCAGTACGACTGATATTATATTATTAAGAAGCGAGGTTTGCCAGTCAGGTTGCGAGGAGCTTCTCGATGTTTGATGTTTACGGTAGGCTGGTTCCGGTACAAGTGAATTGCCAGTTTGCCTGCTGTTTGCGAGCGTAGTTATTTCGTAAGTTATGCATTAATTTTTCTGCTCTTTTCCTTTATATTTTATATATGTAATTGTTAAATTATGTAATTGAAATGAAGTTTGAATGGTAAATAATTTACAGTGTTATGTAATGTAAGAAAACTCATGCATATTTTGGTTGTCTCAGAGTTGGTAACTGTGCTCTCTCTCTAGAATACACCAGAACTATGGAGAAGTAGGTCATTCTCGAACAATACAAGAGAGCCAAATTCAAGATCCATTCATTTCGAGATGCCTGGATACACTGTGTTTCAAAGACTGGAGATCATAGGAAGTAGGAAATACAGACAGAGGAAGACAGTTCCAGAGCTGACCTTTTGCATAAAGGAAGGACTGGGAGTAATAGTTAAGTCTTACATTAGATAGTTGGATAGAAAAGAGATGAGAGTTTGCTGCTAGACGGGTGCTACGCGCCCGTCGTAGAGGTGGAGGGATGCAAGCAGAGAGTTCGGAGGAGCAGTGTCCATTGAAGTAGCGACAGAAAAGAGATAAAGATGAAACAGTGAGGCGAAGAGACAGAGGTTGAAGGGAGACAGTAAGAGGAGAAGAGTTGATGAGACGAAAAGCCTTTGACTCCACTCTATTGAGAAGAGCTGTATGTGGAGGGTCTCCCCACACATGAGACTTGTACTCCACACAGGGGCAGATAAAACCCGTGTATAAAGTCAACAACTGTGCAGGGGTAAAGAAGGTATCGAGTCAGCTTAGCACACCTAATCTCTTGGAAGCAGATTTTACAAGAGATGCAATATGTTCTTTCCAGGATAAGTCCCGAATGAATGAAACCCCACGCATGTTCAAGGATTATGCAGGATTTGGCTGCATATTATTAAACATTAGTGGGTACTCCTGTGGAAGATTGTGTCAGGATGACAGGTGTAAAAACTGAGTTTTTGATCCATTAAAAACAACAAGATTATTTTTACCTCAGAAAGAGATACGAACCAAGTCAGGCATTAGGTGTGCCATAGCCTCATCCCTAGTTTGTTGAAGTAACTGCTGAGATGGACGTTGCAGGAACAGAATGGAAAGGTGAAGGGTGGAATCATCAGCGTATGAGTGGATAGGGTTAGATGTACAGCTTAGAAGGTCATTGATGAATAAAAGGAAGAGAGTTCGTGATAGGACAGAGCCCTGAGGAACATCATTGTTGATAGATCTAGGAGAAGAACGATGGCCGTCTACAACAGCGGCTACAGAACGACCAGAAATGAAGTTACAGATGATGGCTCAGATAGAAGGATAGAGACCGTAAGAGGGCAGTTTGGAAATGAAAGATTTGTGCCAGACTAGATCGAAAGCCTTTGAGATGTCAAGTGCAATGACAAAGCGTTCGGCAAAGTCCCGAAATAAGGATGACCAGGAGTCTGAAAGGTAGGTGAAAAGATTGCCGGTGGAGCGTCCCTGACGGAACCTATACTGACGATCAGAAAGAAGGTTGTGATAGGAAAGATGCTTTAAAATTTTCCTGTCAAGAATTGACTCGAAAACTTTCGAGACACAGGATGTTAAAGCAATTGGACAATAGTTAGAGGCTTGGGAATGGTCACCCTTCTTTGGGACTGGCTGAATGAGAGCAAACTTCCAGCAAGAAGGAAAGGTACAAGTTGACAGAGAAAGGCGAAACATTTTACCTAGGCAGGGTGTAAGCACAGAAGCACAGTTCTTGAGGACAACATGAAGGACTCCATCAGGCCCATATGCCTTGTTAATATTAAGGCCAGTGATGACAGAAAATACATCAGCTGAAGAAATATTACTGTCAGCCATGAGGAAGTCAGAGGGGGGAACTGATGGGGAAACAGCACCGGGATCGTCTGAGGTGGAATTGGAGGAGAAAGTCTGAGCAAAGAGATCTGCTTTATCAAAGTAGAAAAGATGAGGGAAGGATGATCAAGTAAAGTTGTTAGAATGGTTCTTGGCAAGATGCCAGAAGGAGCGGTAAGAATTCGAGTTAGAGATTTGAGAGCATTTAGTACGGATGAAATTATTTTTAGCAGAGCGAAGACCAGACTTCGCACGATTCTGGGCAGAAATGGATGAGAGACTAGAACAAGTTCAGTCGGTTGTCAGTTCAGTTTGAGGGTCGATGGAGTGTCAGTGAAGTTTGAATATTTTCGGTACTTGTGAAAACAGTGTTATTGCAAACACTGGTTACTGAAGTTTGTATATCATCGGTACTTGTGATAAAAAAAAAACAGTGAAGTGTTGTCAAGCATTAAGTGTATTTGCAGTTAGTAAAGTTTGTATAGCTCCAGACCTTGTGAGAATAGTGAAGTGAAGTTGGAAAGCATTAAGTGGAATTAATTATTTGGAAAATAAAGACAGTGAACTTTAAGAAGCCAGTGTTTATTTACAACGCCTCAGCTGATCTTGTGTACTGTACACCTAAAGGCTGACCATAGGAAGAACAACTCACTGGGCAACGTCCTTCCTGTACTGAACTACTGCTGTTGGAGCCTGTGGCAGTGTGGGGTGAGGACGTAACAATATTTAGCAGAGTGATAGATGGACTTAACACGATTCCAGCCATAAACATAAAAGAGATGAGATTCAGGGATGGGTTGGCTCCAGTACCTTATGACGGCCCTCTCCTTGATGTGGACGGTATTTGAACAGGCGTAATTAAAACAAGCTTTTTTTTTTTTCATTAGTCAAAGGATGAAAGAGAGAAATGTATGCTTCCATACCTGAAAGAATAACCTCTGTAATGCGTGAGGCACACTCAGATAATTCTCGGCCGAGGAAGCAACAATCATTACAGGGGAAAAGAAATATGTACTGTCTGAGGTCCTCCCAATCAGCAGCTGCAAAATGCCAAAGTCGCCGCTTATTGGGATGGTTCACAGGCCTTACTGAGGTAACAGGACAGTTAAGGTGATAGGACTGCAATCAGAGGAGCCCAACAGAGAGAAAATATTAACAGCATAAGCAGAACGATTAGGTGTAAGGAAATCGTCAGGTATGTTGGAACTCTCCACAAGACTGTTAGCGATATAGGTTGGGTGCTGTCCAAGCTGCTCCAGGTCATTAAGGATGGAAAAGATGTAGCCTTGTTCACCAGGTGGATCTGTGATAGAAGAGGAGAGCCAAAGGTGGTGATGAAGACTGAAATCACCTAGAATGGAGACTTCAGGGAAAGAAGAAATTGAAAGGATGTTCCATCTTAGAAATATGATTGTCAAAGAATTTTTCATCAGCAGCAGAAGTAGCGGATAAACAAACAGCCAAGATATACTTAGCCAGAGAATGGTAAGATAGCCAAAGCTAGAGAGGAGAGAGTTCAGAAGACTGAAGTATAGGAACATGGGTGCACAATATGTTGTTATGTACTTATAAACAACAGCAAGTTTTTGCTTTGAAGTGAGTAAAGAGAAAGTAGGAGGATACAGAGAAGGGTTTATTTTAAGTCGCCTAAGACAGCTGAGTCTCAGTACTGAGCAGAAGGTGAGGTTTAGAGGAAGAGAGGTGGCGTTCAGCAGAGATAAAATTAAAGGAAATGTTGCAAATGTGCAGAAATAAATAAAAAGTATCACAACAAAACCACTTTCCACTAAGATTACACTATATTACCATAACACATATTTGCACTTGTAATGCAAGGTCACTTGCACTGTAACCTGGAAATAATTTCTTTATTTCTGGCACATGTATTTCGAGTTCATTCACCATATGCTGAGATCATTTCCTTAAACTCGTACTTTTCCTTCTATTCTATATTCTTCTTTATTTCTAGCACATATATTTCGAGTTTATCCACCATATGCTGAGATCATTTCCTTACAAGCGTGCTTTTCCTTATAATCTCTATTCTTCTGTGGTAAGATCACTCGTTAGAGTAATTTCTAAGTGCACTTGAGGAATAGCACAAAGTAATTACTAGTTTACTATCACAACACATCCAATTTGCATGTATATTGCCCTGTATTACCATAAAACATATTTGCACTTCTACTGCAAGTTCACTTGAAGTGAAACCTAATAGTGTTTTGTGTCCATACCTTTTTTATGTTATAAACTATTTATAAATTCTTATGTAACAAGATCAGAAGATACACTATTTACACTTTCCCACACACCAGTGATTGAAGAAGTCTCCTTTAACTCACTGCACTGGTGGAGCATTTCCTTGTGAACATATTGCCATCACTGACAGTTCAGACAGACATGGCACTCCCTGTACAGTTTTTAACCTGCAGGTGCCCAGGTTCACCATGCAGTGACACGTGAGGACCTGGGTGACCCCGTCAGGCATTATTGCAGCACTGTGTCCTTGATGCCAACAACCTGTCTGAGCAGTATGAATACATTCACAGAAGTGATAGGAGAAAGGTGTAGGGACACCTTCTTGTACCACCTGCAGCACATCCCGCTTGCCATGCCAGTGGATGACCGACATGTTACCACATTTTTCAATGAGTAAAGCACCATTCTCGGTCTTGGCAGGGAAAACAGGGTAGTGCTTCCTACTTGGCATGACAGTACCGCTGGTTCCTGTCCCATCTTCAAGGAGAAACTTGGCAGTTACATTATATAGGGAGAAACGAAGGCGGTGACATTATCGTCTCGACAGGTGGGTGATAACTACAAAGTCCAGCATATCACAAGAAACAAAGACTGTGATGCATAAGCAATGACGTTTGGACGATGTGTATTGGATATATGCCAGTCAATCCCAGAACAATACATGCAACTCAACCGCCACAGCTTTATGGAAAGGCGAAACAAAAAAATGGTGGAAGAACCTTTTAGCATGGTCAGAATTGGGCGAATTTTCCACACCCTGTCATTGGGTAAGGGTCCCCCACTGGGGGAAAAGTGCAGAAACCATAATATAGCAATGTACTCTGTAATGTGCCATGTACCTCCCAAAGACAGGTGTGGCTGTGGGGTCGTCCATGATCCAATAGTCTTGTAAGGCATGCTTTTTTTATGTGTGCCATCAGTACGGTCACAGCTTGCCACACGTGTAATTCACCGACTTCAACAGGATACCATTCCGTCATGTTGGCTCTTGTCATAGGAAGGTCGGTGAAGCCAGTGTAGGGAGAGTTTCTGGTGATAATGATCTTCTGGTATTCTTTCAAGGACAATGAAAAAAAAAATGCCATGAAAAATCGATGATGCATGAATTGCCTGTCCGCGGAAAATCTCCCCAAATACCTGCCTGAGGATCATCAAAAGCAGCCTCCGGGGGCTGAAACCCTTTCCTCTCCTTTCACACAGTAATTTTGATTGTCCCCACACTTGGCTTATGGGAACTAGGGCAATGGGCACGTGCACCACGTACACCACGGCCACAGACATGCGTAAATCTCTGTTATTATCTAGGAGTCCGTATTCCCCTTTGTAATTTAAGTGTATTGTCATTTGTGTCGAGTCCCCATTGCCTTACGAGAGTAGGTTGATTCTTTTTCTTTGCTAATTTTGCATGGGACACCCTCTAATTCCCTTGTGTGTCTTTTAAATAGCTTTAACAGCGACGTATACATACTCATAGACGAGATCTTAGCACCTTCAGAACCGTAACTTCTCAAATTTTACTTAACAGTATAACCAAAGAATATCAATTGAGTTTTTGGAAGGAGTTTCCGTTGTGAAAGATTTGATGGAGGCTGTTTTTCACCCCTGCATTTAAAAACTCTCCAGTGTTGAATAAAATCATCTAGCTGTTGTAGGAATCCCGCTCTCTCCCCCCCCCAAAAAAAAAAAATAATAAATACATGACGCTGCAATATTTAGGTGGCCAATATACACATACACTTTTGAGGAAATAGTATCTGCCAACCCTCTAATTTTCGCAACAAGTACAAGAAAATTAGCCAGAATTCCACACTGAATAAAAGCCTGCTGTCCAGTGCTGAGTTGGTAGTTCAAAGCTTTGCTGGACTGAAGAGAGAACAATGCACAATGATATTACTTGTGCAGTCTATATTTTCATTTCATTTCCCTTATTATAACTTGTCCCAGATTTTTTTTCCTTTTGCATATTTCACACAGCTATGTGGCAGAATAACAATTTTGTGGTAATACATCCTTTCGGTGACAATTTTCATGACTAGCAACAGATCATAGTCCTGATATCTGGTTACAGCTTAGCATTCAAGATGGAGAGGTGATATTATTAAGCCAAGTTAGAGTGAAAAGGGTAGAGTAAGTGGTCTTTATTCCGTGAGAAACCCTGAATACGACTTTGTTTCGGGGAGATATATATTTTTTTTCGTTCATTCCTGCTACCGCCAGAATATTTCACTGAGGAAACAATTTTCAGATTGAGGGGTTAAAAAAAACTTCTCTTTAACGAAGGAGTTAAATTATAGCCTCGATTAGATATAACCTCCAAAGGCTACATGAAACGGTCCCTTCATTAGCTGTCCCTTCATTAGCTACAGGAAATGATAGATTACACCCTTGTAGTGTCGTGGGAATAAAGATAATTACTTCTGCCTGAAAACTATAAACATTTTGTGCAGGTACAGCATGTTGGTTCACTTGCCGTACAGTCCTGACGGTGCCCGGGTGCTGCAAGTGGCTTCCTGGACCCCCACATCAGGTCTACGCTATCTCATACCTCCCACGCTTTTCCCGGAGAAATACACCAAGTAATGTGGACAGATTACTGGCCATTTAAGAACTGAAGTATCTTATGTACTCTGTTGAAATTACTGGTCATTACAAAACTGGAAAACTACAAGTAATATATCCAAATTACTCAAGAGTATAGTCTGGGCTATACCCATTTCATTCTAACCTGGCTTAAAACTGTCAACTCATCCTGAGTGGGTATAACAAGAGATTAACACTAGATTACGGTGCTAGTCATGATAAAATGTTATGGAAGTGAAGCAGAGACACAGCTTTGAATTTGTCTGCATCTGAGGTATGTGAAATATGTTGTGAAAGGGTGAGAATCTAGAGCAGACTAGTGTAAAACAGGTATAACTTGTAGCTGACAGTATACATGTTATAGACAGAGTAATCAAAGAGAACATCGACCTGAGAAACAATTACTTAAATGAAATTAATATTAGTAATCCAGTAATAATGAAAAAAAAAAAAATTGTCATGGAGTACCTATGCTTGCATTGAATAATACGGAATAGCCTTTATTCCTCCAGGATTATCATCTATCTATCTATATACCTAGGCTGCTTCCCCCAAGGAAAGGGAGGTAGCCGAGACAGGACGACACACTCTCCATTTACTCATCCATTCAAACACACTCATTCGCATCTTAGCCCCAAAGGGGAGAACGGACAGATCCTCACTGCACCACACCGCACAAGGGTCAACTGCGCAATGCAATCAGTGACATCCGCAGCAGGGCCCGACAGCAGAACTGGTTTACCCCTGCCACATCATAACAGACCCATCCCCTTACCCGCACCTGACCTGACTAGCTGATCAGACCAAATGCGGGAGAATATCCCCTCAGGGCTGCGTCATCACTTATTCATTCACAATTTCTCTCCATTTATTTCTGTCACGCACAGCCACTCTTCCTTGCTCAACAGACATCCCTCTCGCATCCAGCGCTCTCTTCACATTGTCCATCCATCCTATTAGTGGTCTTCCTTTCAGCCTTACACCTCTCACATCAGATCTAGTTATCTTTTTCACCAATTGCTCATTATCCATTCTCTTCATATGCCCAAACCATCGCAACACCCTCTGCTCAACTCTACCAACCATCTCCCGAACAACTCCAGTTCTCCTTCGCACTTCATCATTTCGCACCCGATACATAAGCGTCACTCCACACATACTCCTCAGACACCTCATCTCCATTACATTCAAACTTTTCCTCTCTGCTACACCCATATTCCATGTTTCAGCCCCATATAATGCAGTTGGTACCACAACACCCTCATACAGCATTCTCTTTACATCCATTCTAATCGAACGACATTTAAACACTTTTTTCATTCCTCCCAGCACCTTTCCTACTTCATTTATTCTAAACTTCACTTCTGCATCTATTCTTCCATCCACAGAAACATGTGACCCTAGATATTTAAAACAATCTACCTCCTCAAGCAACTCACCATTCAAAACTATATTCATCCCCCTACCATCTATCAACCTCGTACACTTCATCACTTTACTCTTATTCTCATTTACTTTCAATTTCCTCCTTTCACACACCCTTCCAAACTCCTCTGCCAACTGTCTCAATCTCTCCTCTGAATCAGTCACCAGTGCAGTATCATCAGCAAACAGCAGCTGCTTCAGATGCCACTCTCCACCATCAACATTTACCAGACTCAGACCACCTAAAACTCTTGCATTCACCTCCCTTACAACACCATCCATGTAAATATTAAACAACCAAGGCGACATCACACATCCCTGTCGCAGCCCCACTCTCACGGGAAACCAATCACTCACAGCATTTCCCACTCTTACACACGCTCTACTATTTACATAAAAACTTTTCACCCCTTTTAGTAACCTACCATCAAGTCCATACAATCTTAAAACAGTCCACAAAGGCTCCCTATCAATTCTATCATACGCTTTCTCTAAAAACTGGAAAACTACAAGTAATATATCCAAATTACTCAAGAGTATAGACTGGGCTATACCCATTTCATTCTAACCTGGCTTAAAACTGTCAACTCATGCTGAGTGGGTATAACAAGACATTAACACTAGAATACGGTGCTAGTCATGATAAAATGTTATGGCTGTATAAAAAGTCACTTCCACCTAATGTTGCACTGTAACTTCCGTACGTTCAGAATATAACATTACTTTTGGCAGTTTCTATGGCGCGACGATAAACGTGACGGCGCTTACATATGAACCCTACTGGAAAGAGTCCATCGAGGGCAACACCACCATCTACTCAGGCACCGACTACAACCAGCTGGTTGCGATTGCCACGGCCCTGAATTTTACTTTCCGTGTTCTCCCATCACGTAGTTGGATCGAGGTGAGAATTACTGTATGTACTTGTCTACATTCAAGTTTTTGCTGTTGCTATCTGTTGCTGTTGTAAAGTACTTAATTTGAATATTTCATCCGAATATAATATCAGCATCGTTTTGCAATACTTAGTAGCCCACACACTTTCTTATGCGATATGTTAGCGATTATTTAAAATGCGATCTCTATAGAAACTGCATTGTTTTAAAAAAGAATAATATTCAGTAAGTATTCCCTGCAAGGGTTTAGATTTGATCTCATTTTGGCTGCTGCTGCCAGAAACCTAAATTCAAATTAGATGTCATCTCTTTCAAGGTGTTATTCAAATCGATCCAGCTCCAGCATATCAGGGTTCTACAGTATCATCCTAAATGAAATGTGTAATCATACTGAAACAGCACTTGAACCTCTTCACTGCCCTTAGTGATGACTGATGTCGATCAGTGAAATGTACAGTGCAAATTGTCGCTGGCATTGGTCTCGTCAGTGCCACCTAGAACTGCAAAATAAACCCCAGGGATATCCTATTTAGTGTCTTCTATGAACCCCCAGTATGTACATAGATAATTTCAACCATAGTGCACCGCAGTTTGCGAGTGACGTCATTTTTTTTTTATTTGATATGCACCGATGGGTTTCTTTCGATATCTGTGTTGAAATACATCATATTATTTTACAGGATGTTATTAAATTTATCATTTACATGATGGTATTAAATTTCTTATTATTTTCATGATATTATTAAATTTCTTATTATTTACAGGATGTTATTCATTTTTTTATTATTTAAAGGATGTTATTCAATTTCTTTTCAGAAAGTTTGGTACCTAAAGCAATAATTTATATTTCATTCTATTTCTTCCCTAACTGGTAAAACTAGAAAATAAAAAGAAAATTGTCGTAGTTCGTCCATTATCAGGGGATAATTTTGACTCTGTACGGAGTTCTCTCTCTCTCTCTCTCTCTCTCTCTCTCTCTCTCTCTCTGTCTCGTATTTAGAGCACAGTGGAGGTAAAGGAATAACTTCGCGCCATCCCCCTGCTTCTTTGTGGCATCGTGCTTCTCGCACTTCACTGAAGCGTTGCATATCCTGCCATATATTACTGACATTTCAAAGATCATTACTCTTGTGAGGTGACTGCCTCTGTCCCTCCCCAGTAACGGAAGCCATATAGCATCCTCCAAGCAGGGAACCCTAGTCCCCTTTCCTGTCCAGCTCTTTCTTGCAAGAGTTACCGCGTAGTCTCAGTTCTCATGTATACCAATGATCAAATTAGGAAATGTCATCATTCTGTATTTCACACTGCCTATGACCTCTAAACTTTTAAACTATGTGTCCAATCCAGACATCTCGAAATTAACGTGATTTTTTTTTTTTTTTTTTTAGTTCTTCCTAGGAAGAACAATACATTATTATTCTTGGAGCCTTTGTCTCCTACTTTATTATGGACTAAAAGATTCTTTCAAATTAGGAAGGGCATCTTGCTGGCAAACTTTAAGGATTGCTAAATCATGACTTTTAGTTCGGAACATTTCCCTGAAAGAGTTTATGGTAAAAATGGCACACGAGAAAAATATATATCAACTGGGGCTTCCATTTCTTTAATATTATATTTACTTGCAGGTGACAGATCAGGTGCAGATTCGTAAATCATTCATGGCAACAGTGATATATGGTGTTATTGCAGAAGAACTAGAGAGGTGAGATTTTAAGCTAATGGAAACCTTTGCACCGCAGTGTTCACTGTTGTTATTGATCTGTCTATCTATCTATTGCCAGACGCCTTAATCCCTTATACGGGGTAGCCACAAACAAATCGCCTCCACGTCACCCTGTCCCCCGCCATTTCACTGTCCCGATCCAAATTCACAACCCCTTCTCTCAAATCATATACCTCTCCACTCCATCCCTCCATCTCATCCTTGGCCTTCCCCTCTCTCTCTCCCCCTCCACCTCACTCACATACACTCTCTTTGTCAGTCCCTCACTCTCCATCCTCTCCACATGGCCAAACCACCTCAGTGTGTTTCTCCTAATGCTTCCTATCACATCCACATTCATACCACAGCGCTCCTTCACATCCTCATTTGTGTCTGTCTCTCGATGTGACTCCACAGGCTCCTCTAAATAACTCATTTCCACTGCTCTCACTCTTGTGTCCCTCCAACAACGTCCAAGCTTCACGTCCGTACGTCAGAGTTGGTATCACAATGCTGTCATGTAATAACTTTTTCACTTCCATGCTCACTTCCCTGTTTCTTATCACTGCTTTCAAGGAACCAGCAACCTTTCTTCCCTGCTGTACCCTTTCAAGCACTTCACCCTCAAAACTTCCAAGTACTTAAACGTACTCACATTTTCCATTTCCTCATTGTCCAACCTGACTGTACCGTACATTCACTGACTTCACCTCTCTCAAAGACCATAACTTTACTCTTCCCTACATCGCCAGGTTGTTTTAGGAAGATTACTGCCACCGTATTCCCTGCGTGTCATAAAAGGCGACTTAAAGGGGCGGCGTGAGGGGACTAGGGACCCCCTCCTCTGTTTTTTAGTTCCTAAAAAGAGACAGGCCAGAGAAAGGGATGGGGGATTGAGTTACCCCCGTACCCTGAAGATTGGGTCTATGAATGTGCGTGGATGTAGTACGATTGAGGCTAAAAGGGAGGAGATTGGGAGAATGTTTGTGAGAAGAAAGTTGGACGTTTTAGCTTTGAGTGAAACGAAGATGAAAGGGAAGGGTGAGTCTATGTTTGGAAGTGTGAATGGAAGATTGTCAGGTGTTGATAGAGGAAGGGCAAGAGAAGGTGTGGCCTTGTTAGTAAGTCCGGAAGTACAGCAGTGTGTGATTGAATGGCAGGAGGTGTCATCGAGACTAACGTGGGTGCAAGCGAAATTTGAGCGTGAGTTGTGAGTGTTTGTGAGTGCATATGGGCCTGGTAATGAAAGGGATCAAGAAGAGAGGGAGTCTTTCTGGACTGATGTTGATGAGTGTCTGCAGAGTTTTGGAGCGAATGTGAATGTGGTAATGATGGGAGATCTGAATGCTAGAGTGGGAAATGTAGCTGTTGAAGGTGTAGTTGGTATGCATGGTGAGCCTGGAAAAAATGAAAATGGGGAACGAATGATAACGATGTGTGTTGAGCGAGAGATGGTGATTGGAATACGCTATTTGAGAAGAAAGATATTTATAAGTATACATGGGTGAGACACGAGGGTGGAAGGGTTGTTGATAGAGCTTTGATGGACGATGTGGTTGTGTCTAGGAATGTAATAAGATTGTTGGATGTGAGAGTTCTGAGAGGGTATGGGTGGAGGTATGTCTGACCACTACCTGGTGGAGGGAAAGTTAAGAGTAGGTAAGATATGGGTGAGAGCTAGGAGGGTTAGGTGTGGTAGGGAGGGTTTGAAATTGAGTGAGTTGGATAAAAGAGAGAAAAAGATAGAGTATCAGGAGAAATTGAAAGATAAATGGAACGTAGTGAAAGATCAGGAAAATGGCAGTGTGGAGGAGGAATGGCAGTTGTTTAAGAGTGCTGTGGTGGGGCATACAGAAGAGGTGTGTGGTGTGAGACGTGTGGGTGGTGGTGTAAGAAAAGGAAGTGAATAGTGGTGCAAGGAAGTAAGTATGGCTGTGGTTGAGAAGAGACGTGCATATGAACTGTGGCTGCAGAGGAAGGATGAGGTGTCATATGAGGGGTATAAGGAAAAGAAGAATAGGGCAAGAAGGGCTGTGCGTGATGCTAAAGTAGCAGCAGATGAGAGGTGGGGTAGGCGGCTGACTGAGACTTTTCAACAGAATAAGAAAATGTTATTGAAGGAGGTGAAAAGGGTGTGAAAGGGAGAGTCTGGGAAGGAAGAGCGAGTAAAAACAGAGGATAGAAGGATGTTAATTGAGATGGATGCAGTAAGGAAGAGATGGGCAGAGTATTTTGAAAGATTGTTAAATGTAAAGGAGGAAAGTGTGGCTGAGATTGTGGCGAATGGAAGAGTGCAAGGAATAAATGTGTTGCGAGAGTTGAATGATTCTTTGATTACGAAGGAGGAAGTGGAGAAGGCAGTAAAGGAGATGAAAACAGGGAAAGCTGCAGGTATGGATAGGTGTGCTGTGGAATGCCTCAAGGGTGGTGGTGTGCCTATTGTTGACTGGTTAGTAAGATTGTTGAATGTGTGCTTTGTGAAAGGTATGGTGCCATTTGACTAGGCAAGTGCTTGTGTGGTCCCGTTGTATAAAGGCAAGGGTGACAAGTATGAATGTACTAGCTTTAGGGGTATAAATAAGTCTATTGAGTGTTGTAGGTAAGGTTTATGGTAGAGTGTTAAATATGAGAGTTGGAGAGGATATAGAGGGAGTGATTGGTGATGAGCAGTGTGGCTTTAGGAGAGGGAGGGGATGCGTGGATCAGGTGTTTCCTGTGAGACAAGTGTGTGAAAACTATTTAGCGAAAGGCAAGGATGTGTTTTGGGCATTCATGGATTTAGAGAAAGCGTATGATAGAACTGATAGGGAGGCTTTGTGGACTGTTTTAAGATTGTATGGACTTGATGGTAGGTTACTAAAAGGGGTGAGAAGTTTTTATGTAAATAGTATAGCGTGTGTAAGAGTGGGAAATGCTGTGAGTGATTGGTTTCCCGTGAGAGTGGGGCTGCGACAGGGATGTGTGATGTCGCCTTGGTTATTTAATATTTATATGGATGGTGTTGTAAGGGAGGTGAATGCAAGAGTTTTAGGTGAAGGTCTGAGTCTGTTGAATGTTGATGGTGGAGAGTGGAATCTGAAGCAGTTGCTGTTTGCAGATGATACTGCACTGGTGGCTGATTCAGAGGAGAGATTGAGACAGTTGGCAGAGGAGTTTGGAAGGGTGTGTGAAAGGAGGAAATTGAAAGTAAATGAGAATATGAGCAAAGTGATGAAGTGTACGAGGTTGGTAGACGGTAGGGGGATGAATATACAGTAGTTTTGAATGGCTAGTTGCTTGAGGAGGTAGAGTGTTTTAAATATTTAGGGTCACATGTTGCTGTGGATGGAAGAATAGATGCAGAAGTGAAATTTAGAATGAATGAAGTAGGAAAGGTGCTGGGAGGAATGAAAAAAGTGTTCAGATGTCGTTCGCTTAGAATGGATGTAAGGAGAATGCTGTATGAGGGTGTTGTGGTACCGACTGCGTAATATGGGGCTGAAACATGGAATATGGGTGTAGCAGAGAGGAAAAGTTTGAATGTAATGGAGATGAGGTGTCTGAGGAGTACGTGTGGAGTGACGCGTTTGGATTGAGTGCAAAATGATGAAGTGCAAAGGAGAACTGGAGTTGTTCGGGAGATGGCTGGTAGAGTTGAGCAGAGGGTGTTGTGATGGTTTGGGCACATGGAGAGAATGGATAATGAGCGATTGGTGAAAAAGATAACTAGATCCAATGTGAAAGGTGTAAGGCTGAGAGGAAGACCACGAGTAGGTGGATGGACAGTGTGAAGAGAGCGTTTGATGCGAGAGGGATGTTGAGCAAGGAAGAGTGGCTGTATGTGACAGAAATAAATGGAGAGAAATTGTGAATGAAAAAATGATGACGCAGCCCTGAGGAAAATATTCTCTCGCATTTGGTCTGATCAACTAGTCAGGTCAGGTGTGGGTAAGGGGATTGGTCTATTATGATGTGGCAGGGGTAAACCAGCTCTGTTGTCGGGCCCTGCTGCGGATGTCACTGATTGCACTGCGCAGTTGACCGTTGTGCGGTGTGGTGAAGTGAGGATCTGTCCCTTCTCCCCTTTGGGGCTAAGATGTGAATGAATGTGTTTGAATGGATGAGTAAATGGGGAGTGTGTCGTCCTGTCTCGGCTACCTCCCTTTCCTTGGGGGAAGCAGCCTAGGTATATAGATAGATAGACATTCACGTTTAATTTCCGTTTCTTACACACTCTCCCAAACTCATCCACCAAGCCTTGCAACTCCCTTTAGTTTTCACTTAACAACACAGTATCATCTGCAAATAATAGTACAGGGAGTTTCCAAACACTGCCCTCTCTCATCAGGACCACTTCAACTTCCACTGCCCTACCTTGTATCTCTTTTATAACCCCATCCATATACAGATTGAACAACCACGAAGACATGACATATCCCTGTTTCAACCCAACCTTCAAATAGAAAAACTCACTCAGTTCACTATCCAGACGCACTCCAGCCTTAGCACCCTCATACCTACTCTTCACAGCATTCAACAACTTCCCATCTACTCCATATACTCTTAATACTTTCCACAATCCTTGTCTATCCACCGTCATATGCTTTCTCCAAATCCATGAAGGCTGCATACAACTTCTTTCCCTTTTCTAGAAGCTTTTCCACTAAAGATCTAAGAATGAATATCTGATCTACACATCCTCTTCCCTTCCTAAAGCCTCCCTGTTCTTCTCCAACTAATTCCTCTGTTATTTCCCTAACTCTGTCAATAATTATCCTACCGTATACTTTTCCTATTACACTAAGAAGACAAATGCCCCTATGATTACCACACACTTCTTTATCCCCTTTCCCTTTGTATAAGGGAATAATTATACCTAACTTCCAATCATCCGGGACTTTACCTTCCTCCCAGGCCAATCTGCACATCTTCCAAATCCATTCTACTACTATCTCTCCCCCACGCTTCAGCATTTCACCACACACTTCATCAGTTGTTGTTGATAATCCGGTTTAATTGCAGATAGTTTTTTGCAGCAAAGAAAAATATACCTTGTCGAAAGATGTATATAAACTATCTAATTTGAAATTACCTAATGTCTTATTAATTATAGATAACATAAGTAATAATTTTTGAATATTGATTTACTTGCTAAAATGGAGTAACTAGAAAATGAACCTGTCAGTGAACAAAAGTCAACTGCATTCTTCTACTGAATCCCTACAAATATGGAACTGAATTCTGCACATATTATCGTCTTTTACTTGTTCACAATATTGACACTTCTTTTGGTAAACTTATGTTACTAAGCAACATTGGTAAGCCTAAGAAAGTCCATCCCGTAATGAAGGGGTTAGAAACTGGCTCGGCTAAGTCCATTTTCTTTTTTTTTCTTTTTTTAAGAATCTCATTTCAGCCGATGAAAAAATGTCAGTACCAACATGTTATATTCTGGCAGTGAGTCCAAGAAGGACACTATATTTATCTCCGTTAAAAATATATTATCTGCGCCTAATCTTGGTTATTTTCGTCTTTCCAACATAAACAGAACCGAGAAGCATAGACGGATAGGAAGATGATGATGGTGTTGTAATAATATACCCGTAGCTTCTTGTACTCTGACAATGTTCGATGGTAAAGGACATAATCTGGAGGGTATGCATGGAGCTATGGGAAGATGATGAAGTTGGAAATATTAAAAATCTGAAATAGTCCGGTACTGTTTCCAGATGGGTCTTCATTTTCAGCTGTAATAATAATAAGGACACTCCGAAGATGAAAAACGGGAATATATGGAACTTCTTGAAGATAACTGTGACCTCAGACCAAATCATACAACAATACTTATGGGAGACTTCAACGCCCAAGTGGGAAAAGAGAGAGAAGGAATAGAAAATATTATCGGTCCATTTGGTGAAGAAACCAGGAATACTGAAGGCGAAAATCTGATCGACTTGTGTGTTAGAAATAATCTCAAAATCATGAATGGCTACTTTGAACACAAAGAAGAGCATCAATTCACACGATATAGGTGGAATACGGTAACTGGACAATTTGACCAAAAATCCATCATAGACTACTTTATAACATCAGATAAACGGATATTTCGCAATGTTTAAAGTTCTTCCTGGAGACTCTTTAAATTCTGACCATAGATTACTTGTCGGGGACCTAACTATAAACAGGAGTAAAGTGAAACAAAAACAGAAGAGAAAGATGATAAATGTTGAACCACTTAAAATGAAGTGACAAGGGAAACTTATATGAACAAAATTGATGAACAACTTGAAAATAGGGATGACGAGATCCAAACTTGGGTCGAATTAGAAAACATTATAAGAAGAATTGCAGAAGAAGAGTTAGGAGTAAAAATGGTAGGAGGAAGCAGAAAACGACATACACCGTGGTGGACGGAAGAAGTTAAGTTGGCAGTGAAGAATAAAGTGAAGAAATTGAGGAAGTGGCTGAAACATAAAAGCCCAGAGACAAGACTTGAGTATATAGAGACAAGAAATGAAGCTGAGAACATAAAGAGACAAGCAAAAAGAAATGTTTGGAAAGACTTAGGAGAAGCTTTAGAGGAAGATGTCAGAGGAAATAAAAAGAAAATATTTGGACTGGCAAAATCATACCGTAAAGACAAAACAATGATCTACAACTTGAAAGATGACGATGGTAATATAATCACAGACGAGGACAAAATCAATGAACGATGGCAAAACTACTTTAAGAGACTACTAAACAGAGAGACAGTAGATCTTGAGGAGTACAGAGATGGATTGGGTGCAGAGTATGAAGCACAGGACGAAATTGATGACTTAATAACAATGAGAGAACTCGAGGACTCTTTGATAAAGATGAAGAACGATAAATCACCAGGCAGCGATGGAATACCTATTGAATTGATCAAGAATGGAAGTAATCGACTAAAAGAAACAGTGTTAAGAGTGGTCAATGAAGCATGGGTAAATGGAAAAATTCCACAGGATTGGGGCAAAACCATCATAGTGCCCATATTTAAAGGAAAGGGTGATTCGGGACTGTGTAATAATTACAGAGGCATATCGCTTATAAACCACATAGCTAAACTCTACGAAAGAATTATAGAGAAAAGAGCAAGATCTATAACTGAAGACAGACTAGGAGAAGAGCAGTTTGGGTACAGGAAGGACAGAAGCACGTCGGACCCGGTATTTGTACTCAGAATGGTGATGGAAAAATGCTGGGAGTATAACAAGGACCTATATGTTGCCTTTATTGACCTGTCAAAGGCTTTTGACTCAATTCCTAGGAAAAAGCTTTGGAGGTGTCTTGTAGAGGAATATGGAATCACTGGGAGATTGAAGAGGGCCATTATGAGTACATATGACCCTCATCAATGTAAGGTTCGAACGGGGTATGAAAAAGATACTTGGTTTGAAGTGGAAACTGGGGTGAAACAAGGAAGTGTAATATCCCCATTAGTGTTTATTGCTTATATGGACATGATAATTAAAAGATTCAAGGAAAGGTTTGGAAATGAAGAGCAAGGGGATATATTGGCCTACGCAGACGACATCGCATGTTTGAGTAATAGCCGGCCACAACTAACAAGAGCTTTGGAGTGCTGGAGGGAATGTTTTGAAGAAGCAGGAGTAACAATAAACATAAACAAAACAGAAATACTCACTGTGAAAAAGCAAAATGATGACGCGGATGATATAGTAGTTGGGGGCGATCAGGTCAAAGAAGTAGAACTTGTAAAATATCTGGGGTGTATTTTTACGAAGGAGGGAGATAAGAATAAGAGAGAGATCACCGAAAGGATAACTAAATATAGCAGATGTGTATGCTCTCTATATCCAATACTCGAAGACAGATATGTACCACTGGAGGCAAAGAGAACTATATTCCAGTCTATTTTAACACCTATACTCACATACGCATCTGAGAGCTGGACTCTGACAACCCGAGACTGGAGCAGAGTTCAAGCAGCAGAAATGAGACCACTGAGAGCAATAGTGAACAAAACAAGGAGAGACAGAATCAGGAATGAAACAATAAGAGAAATGGTTGGAGTAACATCGGTGAGAAAAGTAATCGAAAATTCACAACTGAGATGGCTAGGACATGTTGAGAGGATGGACGAGTCAAGAATAGTGAAGGAGAGATGGAATTGGAGACCTGATGGCAGAAGATCAGTCGGAAGACCTCGGAAAAGATGGAGAGATGGTGTGGAGGAACTGTTGGACAGACGAGGTATGGATAACATCGAAGCATTGAGAAACCAAGAGGCCTTTGAGAGAACCAACTGGAGATGGCTGATCCACCTGACAGGCTAAATGCCTACCTGGGAGCCGAATGAATGAAATGAATGAATGAATAATAATAATAATAATAAAAATAATAATGATAATAATAATAATAATAATAAAATTATTATTTTTATTATTATTATTGTTATTATTAGCTGCGATAGCGATGCTGGTATAGTTTTCATTCTGTACGGCTTTCTGTCCGCCTGTCCGTGTTTCTGTTGGCAAGATAACTTCGCAACCGTTCAAGATATCATTACAAATTTTACAGGTCTGCAGTTGACAAAAAATCGATCACGAGTTCGAAATCGGTGAAAGTAGGTCAAGATCTATGTGTCTGTTACCATGATAATTTTGCAACCGTTCAACATATCATCACAAATTTTTACAGGTGTGTAGTAGGGATGAAAATCTACGGGTTCGAGATTGGTGAAAATAGGTCAAAGTCAAGGTCACATTCCCAGCAGGGCTAGATGTGTATCGAATCGCGGCTGGTGTGAGTCCCCAGTTGGGAGGGACTCTAGTTATCTCCCACCTTACGAGGCAGAGCAGTAAAGTTTTTACCTGTCTCAATGTGTGTGTGTGTGTGTGTGTGTGTGTGTGTGTGTGTGTGTGTGTGTGTGTGTGTGTGTTCCTATTATATCTCACGAACGGCTTGAGCCATCAACATGAAACCTTCAGGGCCTCAAGATATGGCCAAAATCTTGGCCAAGTTCAAAAGTGGGCACTCGGGGTCAAGGTCAAGGTCACCAAAATGGCTGCCAAAAGTCAATTACGTTTTATCAACCACTGTTAACACCATTATATCTCATGAACGGCTTGACCTATCAACATGAATCCTTCACGGTATCAAAATGTGGCCATAATCTTGGCCGAGTTCGGAAATGGACACTCGGGGTCAAGGTTTAGATCAGAAACATGGCTGCCAAAAATCAAGTATTATTTATAGTCTCCCTGTGGCACAATTATATCTCATAAATGGCTTGAGCTAACAACATGAAACATTCAGCATATCAAGATATGGCCAAAATCTTGCACTTGGCCAACAGCATATTCTGGTGGGCGATTAGCATTCAGATTCCTATTGCTTTACTTTCATTCTTAGTTATTATTATTATTGTTATTATTGGCATTATCATTATTATATATATTAATTTATTATTATTATTATTATTATTATTGTTCGAGAACAAATTCTTTCCTAAGCTTAGATGTAACAAATGGCTATAACATCTACAAACGTAGCCTCTTCATTTCTAACAATGTTTCCAGATGGGATTTGACCTTCTCCTATGAACAAACTGCTGTTAAATTCGTCATGGCCACGCCGGCCATAACACCCAGTTGGCTGAGCTTCTACTACCCACTGAGTGGCCAAGTGTGGATCGGTGTCTTGGCTTGTACGCTGACTGTCTGCTTCACACTTGTCAAGGTAAACATGCAAAAGGCCAGGCACAGGAGCATCCAGTATTAGTAATAAATGGTGGCAGAAAACGGTTCCTTATGTTATTATTATTATTATTAATATTATTATTATTATTATTATTGTTCATGTTGTTGTTTATCATTATTTAATTTGGAAGTGGAACAGTCTCAATTTGCAGCCCGGGGTCGTCTTCCAGTGTTAGTCACACACGTAAATATATTTTCACAAGGCAGTTGCTTCGGTTTCGCTCCTTCAGAATTTTTACACAAATGTGCTTTACTCTAGCGAAGAACAATATGGTTCTTCATTTTAGTGAAGTCCCGTATGGTGCCAAATATGTCTATTGCCATTGTTCTTTATTACTTTATACTCACCGAGGACAATGATGCATTTAACCCTCTCATGGTCGCATGTCCTTCTTCTTCCCATTTATATAACATGATCCAACAATATATGATTTTTATTTAGGTGAGTGTGTCAGTGGAGACAGTTGCTTATTCTAGTACCATGAACACTCCCTTGGTCAGGTAAATTCTATTATCTTTTCCAGTTAACTCCAGACAATAGGTTCAAGTGAGTCTTTAACATGAGACTCACAGGTGAAAATCAGAGTGAGCAGTTAAGAAATATAATGGGAAAATATTAATTTCTTTTTACAGCTATAAGTACAACGGCTTTTCTCGGATGATGTTAGATTCATGCAATAAGAAATTAAAGTGTATATATATATATATATATATATATATATATATATATATATATATATATATATATATATATAATATATATATATGTTAGTTTCTTTTTACAGCTATAAGTACAACGACTCTTCTTGGATGATGTTAGATTCATGCAATAAGAAATTAAAGTGTGTGTGTATATATATATATATATATATATATATATATATATATATATATATATATATATATATATATATATATATATATATATATATATATATATATATATATAATCAACCTTTTGACTGTCCACTGCAGGACCGGCCTATCCCAACCGAAGTGGGGACGATTCAGCCAATGTATCACTACCATGTGGCTTAGGCTATCTGGTAGAGATTGTATGTAGGGTAAGAAATGTTTGTGTGATTGTAGTACTGTATTAGAGTGGCTTTGGTTGCGTGTGTAGTCTGTGAACCAAGTGTAATCGGCTTGTGCAAGCCATCTGGGTGGAAGCATATTTTACAGTATGCGTCACTGGTTCAACCACAGCACCCCTTATGTCCGCCAAAGTAGTACGTGGCCGGAAGAATGCTCCCAAGTTTATTACCCTGGCCGGGCGCGAACCCTCGTTCTCCCAAGTACTTTACGAAAATTCACAGTTTACCACTATTCCACAGAGGCTCCATATATATATATATATATATATATATATATATATGTATATATATATATATATATATATATATATATATATATATACATTGCTGTTTTTATATACCATACCCTTAAACACTTTGCTGGAATATATATTTATGGTATAGATGAGTAAAGAATGGGTTCGGATTGTTACTTCCATTCCGAGTCTATAATACTTTTTTTTTTTTTTTTTTTTTTTTTTTTTTGCCTATCGACCATTGAGGCCGAAGCCTCTGGTCATTAAGGCAAATATATATATATGTATATATATTGACACATATATACATATATATACAAACATATATATATACATACATACATACATACACACATCCATGCATATGAACATACACACTTTCATGCACGTATATATACAAACATATATATATATACATACATACATACATACACACATCCATGCATATGAACATACACACTTTCATGCACACGTACATATATATATAATAATTTTTATTTTATTATTTTTTTGTAGTTTTATTTTTATTATTTTTATTTATTTTTTATATTTTTAACCTTATATTACTTATAAACAAAATACCTAATCTAAAGACCCTAAAACTAACCACCTAACAGACAAATCGCTAACCTATACTAAATCCTAAGAGACAAATAACTAGACCTACACTAATGTTCAAAAAGCCTCGACCAAGAGAACACCATCGACTGCAGATATGTAATGCTTTTCTACATTACATACCTGCACTCATCACCTGATGACTGTCAGTCGAGGCACAACCTAATATAGGGGACATCAATATATGAAAGGGAACCAGACGAGTCAGGAACATTTCCATATACGTCAGCTGTCGTCCCTAATTAGAATAACTTAAGCAAGATAATATAATGTATTTACATAATTTATACAAAAATTGAAGAACCTCGCCCAGCAGACTACCATCGACTGCAAGTGCCCAATACCTTCCTATATTGCACACTTGCACTCATCAGCTGGTGACTGTCAGGTAAGGAACTTGGCTTAATGTAGGGGACATCTATATTAGAAAAAGATCGGTGGGAGGAGGAATTATTTAAAATATGTCAACTGTCAACCCTAATTAATATTACAATATATACATATTTACTGTTCATAAAAACCATAACCACACAGTAAAAAAGTCACATCACTCTGATCAGTCCGGTCTCTCTCAAGAAAGCCATCAATTTATCAGTCATAACAATGTCCCCATCACCCAGGATGGTGGAAAGGGTGAAGGGGACGTCTACTGCGCCGCAGTAATTCATAAGTGAAGCACGTTCACGAATAAATCGCCGACAGCGCAGGATGATATGACTGATAGATAACACCGCATTACAGATGTCACAGTGCGGTGGGAAGCGTCTTTTCCATATAAGGTTTTATGTGGGTTACAATGGTGGCATTCAGCCGTAGCCGTGCCAACACTTTTTCTTCTAGGCGACTGGGACGGTTGGCAGTGTCCCAGTCGCCCAGGTACGGCTTACAAGTTGGAATATTTAGTCTGGTCCACTGACCTTGCCACAGAAGATTTATTGATTTCTTTACGAGAGATAGACTCGACCGTAGATCACGAGGAACGTCCCAAGTCTCCTCGAGCTCCACAGCCGACTTTGCAAGTAAGTCAGCCTGCTCATTGCCGTAGATACGACAATGACCAGGCACCCAGATCAGCGTGAATGACTTGTTGCATGAATGCAACTATTAACGATGCGGCCCTGGATCTCATGAGAGTCCGTAGTGCAAGATGCAATTGCCTGAAGGGCTGATTTTGAATCTGAAAATATGACAAATGAGTCATGTCTAGAATTGAGAGCATAGTCTATGGCTTTGTCAATAGCAAAAAGTTCTGAAGTAAACACAGATGTATGAGTCGGCAACCGATACCTGAGGGCACATTCAGTCGACCACACACTTGCACCCACACATTCACTCGACTTGGAGCCGTCGGTGTACAATTGATGGGACCCCAAGTGACGAACAATGATGTTACGAAACAAGTGGTGGACCTCCGGCGCCTTGGCCTTTGGTGCTGGGAGCCATGTAACATCGACTGTAAAGCCGGGTGGCTCCCAAGGCGCTATATTTTTAAGCACCAACTTGTCACAGTCACTGGGGTCCACATCAAGCTCCTGAGTCAGTAAGTGGAGGCGAGCGGCAAGTGGCCGACGCACCCCCCGCAGAAGGTGGTGGTATTGACGCAGGGGGGTACAGGCCACATTGCCGATATTACTTTTTCTTAATGTCCTTACACCATAGGACAAGGCCAGGTGGTCACGACGAATACGGAGGGGAGGCACATTTGCCTCCACTTCCATACGAGTTACACGGGTACACCCGACAGCTCCAAGACACATTCGCAAACATTTATTCTGCAACACATCCAATCCTTTCAGAGTGGCATCGGATGCCGAGCCATACACCTGTGCGCCATAGTCTAGCTTCGATCGAATAAGGGACTTATACACCATTAATAAAGATTTTCTGTCGGCACCCCAGGTAGTACCCGCTAGGTACTTGAGGACATTTAACGGTTTATCACAACGAGCAAGCAAAGTATTAACGTGAAGTTTAAAATTCATTCTACGATCAAAATGTATTCCTAAAAATTTTACAGAATTTTGAAAAGGTACCACCTGATTATCCAAAGTTAAGCACAAATTAGGTACGTTACGATTAGTGAAAACTATAGCGGCACACTTACGTACGGAAAACTTAAATCCCCACTGCAAGGCCCATTGGTGGACGGAGTCAAGGGCTGCTTGAATCCGCCCAGCCGAAAATTGTGCATTACGGGAAGAGTGCCATATTGCACAATCGTCAGCGTAGAGTGAGTATTTAAGATTCCTCGGGATGGGAGCTGATGACAGAATATCATTGATCATAATACTAAATAAAGTAGGACTAAGCACACTTCCCTGTGGCACCCCGTTTTCCTGGATAAATATATCCGATGTTACGTTACGGGGCAATTTGACAGAGAAGGTTCTGTCCCTTAAGAAATTTGAAATAAAAACAGGCAAATTTCCTCTTAAACCATAAGCATAGAGCTTCATTAGTACACCGTGTCGCCAGGTCATGTCATAGGCTTTATGGATGTCCAGGAACACCCCTATCATGAATTCTTTATTGGCAAATGCCTCTGCAATACAATGCTCCAAATTCATTAAATGATCTAGTGAACTTCTGTATTTACGGAAACCACATTGTTGATCATTTAACAAATTCTTCGACTCTAAAACAAAAAGAAGCCTATTGTTAACCATACGCTCCATGACCTTACATAGACAAGAAGTCAACACAATAGGACGAAATGAAGTGGGATTCATAAGACGACCAGCCTCTTTGGGTATCGGTATGATGTGCGCAAAGTGCCATGAGTTTGGGAACGTTCGAGACGCCCAAATCTCATTGTACAATGCTAACATCTTAATCAGGTTGTCCTGATTAAGATGCTGGATCATACCGTACGTGATGGTGTCTGGTCCAGGGCTGATGTCTTTACAGGATTTAAGGGCAAGGAGCAGTTCATCTAGCGTAAACTCTTGGTTGTACGGGGAGTTTACGTCTTCTGTGGCAAAGTCTAATATCTGTAGCTCAGCCGTGCGTTTATGATGTTGGAAACGCGGGTCATAATTGGCTGAGCTACTTACATGAGAAAAACTCCTGGCGAGGATGTTAGCAACGTCCACGGGCTCGTCATAGATGTTATTATTTATTTGCAAGGTGGTAATGGGGAAATATGGGCCTTTATTATTTAATATTCTTATGGTGGACCAGACTTTACGTAATGGTGTCGTACGAGTCACCGTGGACACAAAGGACCGCCAGGAGTCACGTTTGGCCCTTCTTATTATTCTCCTTGCCTCAGCCCGTGCCTGTTTGTATGCAATAAAATTTTTCTCAGTGGGCTGACTATCAAAAATCCTGTATCTCCTATTGCCTTTTCTTAATGCTTGTCGGCAATCCGGCGTCCACCAATGTGCTCTATGCTTCGCATGAACTGTAGAAGTCTTGGGAATAGCAGCCTCAGCTGCGTGTAATATGGAAGTAGTCATATTTTCGACCTTAACATCTATGGTCTCCCCAGATATATCTAAATTGGCGATCCTTGAGAAGGATCCCCAATCTGCTTTCTTATAGTTAAGTTTTGGAGGTGGAGGGTCCGAAATGATGTCGCGTGTATAAGAAAGACAGATGGGTAAATGATCACTTTCCAAGGAGTCGTCGTAGGGGTCCCATGAGAGATCTTGATGTATACCAGGGGAGGCCAAAGATAAGTCAATGGCCGAACAGTTACCAGTACGATCATCTACACGAGTCGCTCTACCATCGTTCAGAAGACCGAGGTTGGACTGTAGTATTGGGTCGGCTACTTGCTCCCCACGACCATCAATCCCTCAAGCTACCCCATTGATAGTGATGGGCGTTAAAATCGCCCAACACTAACCTATTTCCAGGCAGATGTTCAACTAGTGAATTTAAAGCATCACTATCAATGGGGCCATGTGGAGGACAGTACAGAGAGCAAATAGACAGATACGTGTTATTAAATTTTACTCTGCACGCGACAGCTTCCAGAGTAGAATTTAGAATCACTTCCGTTTGTGGGTGTGATTTGTGTGTGTATATGGCAACTCCGTGACCTTCATATCTTCTATACGAGTGGTAGTGTTTGAACTGTGGAGGATCAGGGTGATCCTCCAGGCGCGTCTCCTGTAAACAAACAACGTCTGGCCTGTGTATAGAAAGCAAGATAGCTATATTGTGTAACTTATTCCCAATACTTCTACAATTCCACTGTAGTATAGTGAATGCGGCGGTTTAAGATTTACGGGGGGGGCCAGTGTGTTTAGTTTTTTTATGCCCCCCGCGACCAGGCGAGTGGCTACCGGGGGACCTTTCCGGTGCTTGCTGACGGAAACCTCCATATTTTGGTCAATAACAAGGCTCCCAGATTCCACCGAGGAAGAGCTATTCTTCCTCTCCCTCGCTGGGCTAGGAGCAGGGAGGACATGAGGACGTGGCTTTGAAAGGGTGGTGAAGTTATGTTTTACAGTCTTGTCAGGCTTCGATTTAGGCTTGACTGACTGAGAAGGAGCAGCGGCCTGTGAGTATGATGAAGCTTTGGGAAGGTCAGTTAGAGAGTTGGATCTAACAGGAGGTTTAGAGGTGGAGGTGGAGGTAGAGTGAGTGACTTGATTAACAAGCACGAGATCAGTCTGCGTCTCCACAGTGCACATCACAGGGCGGGACATCACTGCCGAAGCATAGAACCTATTCGGTGTAGGAGTTGCATGCAACTCCTTCACCTTTTTCCTTGCTTTGTAGAAAGAGACACCCTCAGTCGCCTTCACCGCACAGACCTCTTTCTCCTCCTTCCACTTGGGACAATCCCTAGAGGAAGTGAAGTGAGCACCCTTGCAGTGAAAGCAGCTGACACCCTCTGATGTGCAATGGTCAGCATCATGACCTTGCGTTGCGCACTTGCCACAGACTGATTGAGAAGCCCGACAAGACTTTTCATGGTGTCCATATAACTGACATCGTAAACAGCGAAGTGGGTTAGGGATGTATGTCCTTACGTTAACAATTTCATACCCCACTTTGATATGGGTTGGGAGAGTCACTTTACCGAAAGTCAATATAACAGTTGCCGTTTTCGTCCTCCTGCCCTCGGAAAATCTAGTGATGAAACGGGCTTCAATTACATCTTCATGAGCAAGTTCCTGTACGATGTCGTCCTCATCCATGACCATGAGGTCCCCTGTAAGTGATGACTCCCTTGCAGGAATTCATGGAGTGAGGGATCGTCGGCACAACATCATAGCAATGGAATTTGCTCATCTTCATCAAATCCTTAACCTGGGACGAATTTGCAGTCTTTACTAGGAGATCTCCGCTAGCAAGTTTTTTGACCTGTTCTACCTCTCCTGCACATCCATCAATCACCTTCTTGATAATGAAGGGATTGAGGCTGGACAGGAGTAGAACCAACCGCATGCAACAAAACAAAACTCGCATTTTTTACATTAATGTCTAGCAAAGGGCGTGTCCGGGGCCGTTCAGTCTGGGGGTAGTCCGTCCGTGAGACAGTCGGGGGTCGGTCAGGACTACCTCCCCCCCTGAAGGAGGGGGAGGCAGCAGTGGCGTCCGCCATAGTGACCACTTCCCCCTAACGGGGGAAGTGGGAAGGAGGAGGAAAAACAAACAACTGGGGACCACACACCTATGGCTAAGATTGCCCTCTCAAACCACTCCAGGGAGGCCCGATCGTGTTAATTCACACCCCAGAGCGATCAGTGGGGGGGACCCTCCGTGGGCGAGTAAGCAAAGGTAATCTTAGTAAATAGATATAGACACTTACTATATCTCTAGCAAGGGTAGGGAGGAAAATTAGTACTAGCTATCCTAAGTGTCACCAGAAGGGTGAAAAAAAAAGCTAATGCCGGTGAGGCAGCCCTGAAAACTAGAGGAGAGCCAGAAAAACACGTCTAAACTCTCCACGACCATGCATCAAAGTCCTCTATAATACAGCCACCACTTTCATATAAGTGGTAGGCTACTTCACACCTGTTGATTTCTTGAAACCATAGTATGTAATTGTTAATTAATTCTGCTTTGATACAGCTTTAATTTGGTCTCCCTTTTTCGACGAAGAAATAACTTTAGCCATTCCTAATCAAATGAACTCTAAAAAAAAATGAATAATACATCATACTTTCACTATAACCAATATCTGTCTATTCCATGACATTTCACTATTTTGGAGCGTGCTATATGTAGCCGAAAAATTGCATTAAGAAAAGCAGAAAAAGATCAAAACTGCTTAACAAAACTGGACATACCAAGCAGCTCCGGAAAAAAAATGGCGCAAATGACCTTACTACTGTAGAACTGTGTGTCTTCCTGATGGTAGCAGATGCGCAGAGGATCACGTTCTTTTATGGTTCGTATTATCAAAACCATTCCACTGTCCGAAACATCATTGCTCGCCGCTATGATACAATAAAGAAACAGCTACGCACTCATATCACTGTTTATGTATATCAGTGCATATGTATGTTTTACAGATTACGAGGAGAGAAACGTGGCAAACGCGGCATGGAGTGCTGAGTGCTGGGTCGGTGGTGCTGGAGGCTATGGGCACCCTGTTGGGCCAGGGACTGTACGGACGCCTCTCAACCAGCCAGTCCAACCACATCCTGGTCGGAATTTGGTTGTCCTTCAGTGTGGTGGTGGGCACAGCGTATCACGCCAGCCTCATTGCTTCCCTCACCCTCCCAAGGCTGCCACCGAGACCAGAGACAGTTGAGGAAATGGTCAATGTAGTTGGCAGGTGAGATATCGGAGAACAAATGTTTGGATGCAGAGGTGTTGGATGAAATTGAAATGTAAGTTAATGCTGGGTCCTTTAGTTATTTATCTCTGCTCTATCACTGCATCAAAGTTTAAACTCTCAGTTCTGTTTTTCCCCTCATTCACCAACACATCACATAGTGAGTTAATTTTCACCTAGCAGATGGTATTTTATTCAAAACCCTCGATACGTTATTTTCAGACCTGATTGTTTACAAGCAGGGCAACACTGAAGGAATCAATAAATGGTGTTCTCAAGTACCACGTAATACATCATCCACATAGACCATACCTCAAGTAATCCCTCCCTCAATATTTATCTCCACCTTTACTTTTTTTTTTTTTTTTTTTTTACTTTAGTGCTCAATCACTTCCATATGCATTGTTCTCCAGAGACATCACTGCCGTGAAATCTGCTTATGCTTCCTCCATTCTCTGCCTTAATACATGGATTAGATCCGCACATCCTGTAGCACTTTGGAAATTATTCAGTTCATTGCTTATCGTAAATTCAGATAGTTGTGTAACTTTATTATTATTATTATTATTATTATTATTATTATTCCTATACTACAATAGGATAAATGCAAGGAATGTGCTGTAATAAACTGTATAGAGGAAAGGCCAAATAAAAACACTATAGCTCTTTCAATTTAACTTGCCTGAGTTTTTTTTTTTTTTTCAATTTGTAGCTTATTTTACGAAACTCAGTGGCAGGAAGAGACAATACTATGTCTTGCTTTCTTTCCATAGCACTTCTTCGTAACTAGCATTATATCTTGGTTCTAATTTATTCTCACAAGTTAGCATTCGAGATGCAAATATGGCAATTTTAGACCAGTTTTAAAGTTAACAAACAATTACTAAATGTATCTTGAAGTTAAGTTTTGGTGTTGCGTTATTCTAGGGGCCTCAGTAGTGATACTAATTAAACAATTTTTATTTGTACATGTTACAGGGTGACAATAAGATCTTTTAATGGTTCATTCAAGAAGTTCTTTTCAAACTCTGAATCAAGTGCCTATAGAGAACTTGGGAGCATGCTGGTCGGGGCTGATGCTATGGACGGACTCAACGCAGCTCTGAAGACGAAGTGAGTTGGTTTTACTTACAGTGATACTTTTTTCTTTAACTACAGAGAAGAGGAAGGACTTTAAAAAATCCATACACAAAATTACTGATGTCCTCGATTCATAAAAATCTGTAACAGTTGGGCTTGGACAGCTGTTGGTTGAAGTTTTGAGGGAAACAACTCTGGGGAAGCGAGTTGCAAAGAGATGAAGCTCAGGGACTAAAAGATTTCTGATAGACGGAAATTCTGCAGTACGGCAGTGTGACATTCCAGTCATGAGTGCTACCAGATGCCCATGTAGCACAGGGGAAGGCATGGAGAGGTGGCATAATGGATGTAACTTCGGCTGAGCATTTGCCAAAAAAGTATCTGTAAAATAATGGAAGGGAGGCAACATTCCTTCTTACCTGAAGGGAAGGAAGTTTTTTTTTGTAATATTAGGGTTACTGATAATTCTAACAGCTTTGTTCTGAATTTTGTCTCATTGTTTTAGTGCAACCTGTCCCCATCCACTCCACGAGGGTGCGCAATATTCCATCTGAGAGCGCACATTACTCTTATAAACGATAGCTAACTGCTCGTCAGTGAACAAGCTCCGAACTCCGTACAATAATCCAAGTTTCTCTTAGGCAGTTTTAGCAAATGATCTGACATGAGAGGTCCAGTTGAGGGCATTGTTAAGTGAAACACCGAGAATTTCAGTAGTTTTTGAGATACGAATATTAGTAGCATTGAAGATAATATAGGAGTCTGGCAATATCTGTCTATTAGTAAACGGTATATATTTGGTTTTAGTAGCATTAAATGAGACAAGGTTATTTTGTCCCCATTCAGTGATCCTAGATAGTCTTGATTTATGGAAATGGCTGTACTGAGTTGTGAGTTAGAAATATTAAACTTTGTGAATGGGTGTTCATGTGTGAATGAACTGTGAAGTGTTGAGTCGTCTATGTATGAACGAATTTATTACGAGTGACAGATAAGAGATCATTAATATGAATTACGAATAGGTTTTCAGCCAGAACTGATCCATGTCGCACACCATTTGTCACTGGGAGATATTTGTATATACATCATCTACATTTACTCTTATAATTTTGTCACTGAGATATGACAAAATCAGAGGAACAAAAGAAGTTACTCCATCGCAAGGGAGTTTAGATAGCAGGGAATGCTGCCACACTCTGTCAAAAGCTTTAGAAATATCAAAGGCTACTGAATCAGCTTCTCCTTGTTGGTCAACTGACTGATGGATAGTGTGAGTCAGGAGATTGAGTACATCAGTGGTGGATCTTTCATGGTGAAAACCATACTGCCAATCACTAATTAAGTTGCTGAATTCAATATATTTAATTACAGTATGTGCTTATTCATTGCAATTTCAAATACTTTACTAAGAGAAGACATGATAGATATTGGTCTGTAATCGGAGGGGTCAGAGGAACTTCCTTTTTTCAGAATTGGGTTGGTATTGGGTTCTTTCCAAAATTGGGGAATGAATAAGTACGTAAGCATCGCCTGAACAGTGTAGGTAAAACATAAGCAAGTTCTTGGGAGCACTCTTTCAAAACAATTGGAGGAATTCGATCTGGGCCTGGAGCTTTGCTGGTTTGTAAGTTGTCTAGGATGGATTCTATGTATCTACTTTGTATTTTAAGTGAAGCAATTTCGGGAGTCAAGTTCTAGTTCTGGGACGTTCTAGCTGACTTCTTGTAATGTAGCAATCCTTGCAGATGTACTAGTAAGGATGTTCACTTTACCATGCGAGTCATTTGTAATATTATCGTCTGAAGATATTAGTGGGGGAATGGGTGATGACTTGTTACATAATTTTGTGGTATTTCGAAGATACGTTGACTGACATAAGATAAAGTTACTGGGATGCTTGCATGAATAAATTTGAAACTTTTATGTACATAAGTCTTTTGACATATACATTTGCTGCAGAAAAAATAACTCTTGTACTGTGTATGAAAAAATGAAAAGGAGAAGAAAAATGTATCGGCATTATCAATTATTTACAAGTATTTTTTTTTCTAATTTACACACCATATATTATACCTTGTCTTACGTTGCTGTTTAAAGTAAGATAATTTAATATCATGATTTTTAAAAATGTGTCCAAAGCAGGGTGTAAGCACCAGATCCCAATCCTTGAAGTTCAGCAGTCCCTCTATGTACTGTACTATACACCTTCACATGTCACCACTTCTGCGATAACATTCGCCATCCATATTTAAAACATGCTAAGGCTGTCTCACACAGGGCTGGTGTACTGGTATCAGTGAGGTTGTCGTTTCTACATGTTAGGGTGTCTGACAGCAGATCAGTAATCATTGATTTTATGGAAATTCAAATCCATAAACTGTTCCCTGTCCCAGCAGGGATTTGAACCCGCATCTATTGGGATACGTGAACACCTTTCTATCGACTCGCCCACTGATAGATAACGATAATTATCACCCAGGGTCCATTTCTTAAACCTCATTATCGTCTGCCTTTAGCAAGATGGAGCAATAATATTTTTGCCAGTGTCTGTGTTTGTCTGTCTGTGTGTCTGTATGCTCTGGTCCCAACATGTCTCGAAAATATGTGGACGAATTTTCACCAAACCTTCAGGAAATAGCAACTATGTGGATGTGCAGAAGTCTATTACTTTTGGTGTGGATTTGATCAGTGATGGCCGAATTTCAGCTGCCACACGTTTTTAACCTGCTGCGTGCCAGCTATTTTTAGCCCTATTGATGGCCTCCGTTCCTGCCATTTTCTTAACCTTTTTTTGGGGGGGCTATAGTAGTAGATTTTGATGTGAAAACAACGAATTTCACCATTAAAATACTCACCGAAGCTCGGAAATGGGTTTTATTGAGTCCTGCCTACTCGTATACAGGTATTCCCACTCTCTCACGCTTGCCACGTAGGTGGGGGAAAGCCTTTTTCTGTGTAAGGTAGACTTACGTATTTATGCTGGAAAGGTATAGCAATGTTCAGTACACTTTTCTGATTACTTACTACTTCAACATCTGTCACAATTTGCGTGTCTTTCTCACTGTAAATGCATTGCCTTACAATTACTTGAAGATAGGTACAACCTCACTTCACTACATACAGCCTGGCACTTACAAGAAGGTATTTACAACTTGACTTCACTATGCACAGTCCTTACACTTACAAGAAAATATTTACAACTTGATTTCACTATGTATAGTCCTTACACTTACGTGAAAATATTTACAACATTCCTTCACTATGTCCAGCACTGGGTGAGGCACACAGGCACAGTGAGGCAAAGCAAGCATGAGGGGGGAAGCGAGTGGGTGTATGGCCTTGACTGCCTGGGGTGTGGTACAGGAATATTTACGATACATGCCTGCCAATTTTTAGCTGCGAATCTTGAAAAATACGGTCACAGTGTATTTTTTTATTTTAAGCCTTTTTAAAACGGCACAGGCACTGACCGCAGATTTTCGTCGCGCTGTTTTAAAATGACACTGGCACATGGCGGGTTAGTATGGACGGGTTTTTTGCGAAGTGCGGTGACTGATTTCCGTAGTTTCAAGAATGTTCTTCAGATTTATTTTGTAGGTAATTTGTACCTTACCCAACGACATATTTTGGTGGGAGATTTGCATTTGGCCCTCGTATGCTTTTGTTTCATATATTCATGTTTCCTCAGATGACATTGTTCTGCTTAATGCAGATCTCTTGTCATGAAGGGGTAAATGGATGTCTGATCTGTCCTCATCATGTCTGAAAAATCTCTCCAGACCTCAATGACATTGCTTGGAGATAGCATGGATGAAAAGTCAAATGTCACCAGACTGAAGGTAACAGTGGATTGAAGGGGTCTCGCTAGTGCTTTTGTCAACTGTATTTATTCTCGACCATTAATAGCTGTGACTTCCATATGATGTAATTACTTAAAACAATTATTTATTATCCGAAGAAGACAAACTATAATTCTGTACTGTGATAATTTGTCTGCTATTAATGACCTAACAAAGAGTCATGGCAATAGTTTGACAACATATAAAGCTAGAGGAACACAAATTATAATTATAATTGAGCAAAATGTATAAGGATTTTTTCTGTTCTTTTGTAATTTTTCACAGTATATTATAAATACATTGCTGCCTATGACTCTGAATCTCCAAAACTTTAACATCCTGTTCCGAGAGTTTAAAAAATGCAGGTAAACACACTGATACAATTTTCCGGAACAGCAAAAAAGTACTTGTTTTAGGTTTAGTCTGTTCCCCAAAGCAATGCATCTTTTTTCGACATAGGTGCGTATTCTTGTTGGGTAAGAAGGCTCCCTAGCATCTCTTTTGTAGCGATTTACTTTTGGATGTGGCTGGTTAATATCCTTTTGTACGTTATTCATGTAGAGTACGGCTATGTTTGAAAAATTTATATAACATGGAGTATAACAGTAAAGTGCAAAAAGCATAATAAATCATTTAGGAAAAGATGTTAAGGAGCTTCCTTAGCCAACGATAATACGGGCCACAATGGCTAATTGAACAGTGATCCCTGTTAATTGAACTAAGTCTGTTACACGTCATTCTGAATGAACTTTGAGTACTGTCAGGCATTACAGAGAGAAAATACAATCCGTTTACAATGGATTTTTTTCCCTTTCCACTAAAATATTCGGTGGTATAGTGTCAGGAATTTTAAACTAAGAAACCGTGGACTAAATCACAAGAGTTAAAATTAGTTTTCATACTACATCTGTTCACTACATGTCTTATATTATCATTTTACTATGCCCACACGATAATACTGAAGACCTTTTGAGGATGAAAAGCCAGATACAGGTTTCAATAAGCCTTCCTTATCACGCTGAATACAGTCATTTGACTTTACAGTGGGTAGAACTAAATAGGAAATGCAACCTCAAAATACAGGAATTAAGAGAGATTCTGTAAAATAAATATTTGAAAAAAAATAAAAATAAATAGAGATGTTGTACTGTCGTTATTTAATCCTTTCACTGTCCATATTTCTCTCAGCTGAATAAATATTTTCTGGTATGAGCCTAAATGAACCATTTGTGTGTCCTTACTCGCAGGAGTGGTTCATTCGCGTGAAGGACATAATAAACTGTTTATTTTATATATCTTTTAAATTTTTTGAATTAACAGTCAGTTGAAAAGCAATCTGACAACTGAATTTGAAGGAGCAAAAACATGTAGATGGTTTGGCATGTGATGAGGGGCCAGAATTCCAGAGGACTGGATGGTGTATAAATGATTATGTGACCCACTCTACTGGGCATGGTATTCATTATTCTCCCAGTATCGAATATTCCGTCCCTATATACCCTACCACATACTGTTTCTAGGTGGGGAAAGTGTCTGGGTAAATTATTGCTTTTTAACTTTTTTTTTTTTTTCAGGAGTGCTCATATTGGTGACCCTCTGAACCTGCAGCTGATAACATCTCGGAACTTCGCTAAACTAGACGGCACTTCCCCCTTGTATATAGGCAAGGAAACGCTGCTACAGGTTTCGTTAGCCTGGCCGGTGCCTCATGATGCTCCCTACACAGCTCAAATTGATAAATGTCTGAGGATTATATTGCAGGTGGGAAAGAGAATTTAATCGTTTGGCTTAATGTTTTTTTTTTTTTTTTTTACACAAAATCACTCCTTATCTAAGTAACAATGACTGCAGGTAGCAATATTTTAAAAGATATCATTGTAGTAAAGAAGTTATTTATTTCACAAGGATGATGTCTCATATATTCTATTTTTGCAACCTTCAAGCACTTTTATCCAGTTGCGGTTAAATCCATAGCAGTGAATGAGTCATCACTAATTCCAAGCCTTCGAAGTGTTATATTGTGAGATGAAAAAAAAAATTCTGTAGATGACAAGAATACTGATCTGAAATATTGGAAATAAAAATTGTGGTGCTGCAACAGCTCGATTATATAACGCCGAATAAACGTTAAAACGTGCACTAAAACAAAATCGATAATTTTATCAAGAAAAAAAATTGGCAATAAAGTAAGTAAATTATCAATCAACTATAAAAGGTGTAAGAAGTTCACCTCCTTAAGAAAAAAAAAATGTCAGTCAGATAGCCACAGGCTCCTCCAAATATGAAGGACAGAGAGTAGGCACCATTCATCATGATATGCCTAGGGAAAAACCTCAAACGCAGGTCCACCAGACTCGGACACAGGACTAACAAGTGACGGACAGTAAGTGGAACAAAGCAACAATAACGGTATGATTGAGCCCCACCACTCATCAGGAACCCATGAGCAAGCCGAGAGTGCCTAAAATGAGAAGCCTGGCAAGAGCCACCTCCAATCACCGAGGCGTGGAAGGGAGAACCCTTGCAACAACAATTCTCTAAAAGATTTCTTTTAGCTTATTATGAGCAAAACCATCCCAGTGTCTCTGCCAACATGTACGAATCACGTACTGCAATTAAGTTGTGACATCAGAAGTAGGATGCAGGTAGTCGGTTGGGGAGCGTTGATAAGACCACACCAATATGCACAGGAACCCAATAGAAATCCACACGAAGGCCACGATGGGAAAGAAAAAAATGCCACTAAAATTGATGAAGCTGGTGGATGGAGTGCATTAACAGACTCCAGTGCAGAAAGATGACTACGAGAGTCACAATCAATCACAAAAGCATATAAGGGGAGAGTAAAAATGATTTGGAGAGAATATAAAATCTCAGTCAGCTCCGCCATATACATCAAAGCAACATGAGGAAGGCAACCCCACCCCCTCCCGCCTACTGAAGGAAGGAAACACAACACCAAAGCCTACTCCAGAATCAGTTTTAGGTCCATCAGTATAGGCAGCGACACAACCTTCATGAGTGGGGGCATGTTCTACAAAGAGAGAGAAGTAAGCCCTTTTTTTCCAACAACGGACCTACAGAATGTCACACGATGGAGTAGCCAAAAAAATTCACCCTCAGGATCTGATGCGGACAGAGAGTTCTAACATAACAGACCAGACCCCATAACCAAAGGGCTTCGGGAAACTAGGATGGGAGTCATAAACAGATGATTGGGAATCCTGAGAGATCATGGTACAAGAAGGTGAGTTGGGAGGCGGTGAAGACGATACCAACACCTCATCATCACTGACTGGCGATGCTAGGCCAAAGTAGGGCATCAGCATCCACCAACAAACTCGAATTCAGGGATGACCTGAATGCTCCAGTTGCTAGAGGTACAACAGCGTGATGCACAGAATCTAATGTCCAGAGATGGGCATCTGTTACAGAGGAGTAGACCTTACATCAGGGTCTGATGATCAGCACCCCAAGAAGTAAGACCCAAAATCCTAAGAAGACTGAAAGCTTTAATACAATTTGCCTTCACAGAACGAATATGAGGAACCCAGGCTAGTTGTCTATCAAATAAAAGACCCAGAAACCGAGTCTCTTCCACACAGGATATCCTCTGATCATAAAGATAGAAGTCAGGGTCTCAGTGAACCCCCCAAAATGACAAAAATGCGCAACCACTGTCTTTAGTAAAGAAAAACGGAAGCCAAGAGACTTATCAGAAATTCTGTTAAGAGCCACCTGCAAATTTCTATCAGAGACATTTTACATGCAGTGAAGGAAACTGAATGGTACTGTAATCTACATGTAATAAGCCTCGGACAACATCATGAAGTAAACTTATTACACTATTGATGGCTACTGCCAAGAGAGTAACACTGAGGATACTTCCTTGTGGTACAACATCTTCAAGTGCACGAGCATTAGAAAGACTCCTCCCACTCGGACCCTTAAAAAAACTGTTAGATAAAACTGCCAAATAAAAATAGCCAAGCACCGACAAAGACCAAACTCATGAAGAGAAAGTAAAATGCCATGACACCAATCAGTGTCCTATGCCTTCTCCAGATTGAAGAAGACCGTGACCTGGTGGTGGTTAGTGAAGAAAGCCTTACAGACAGAAGATTCCAAAGGACAGTAGGGCATCAGTGATAGATCGCATTTTACGAAAACCATACTGGACTGGTAATAAGTAACAGCCCCTCTGTATGTACCACATGAGCCAGCAATTTACCATCTTCTTCAACTCAAGTGGGGGAGTGGAGGAATGGATACCCTCTTAGAGCAGGAAGAGTCTTGTCTCCCACCATAGTCTCTTGAAGGCAAACACTGAAGGTGAAACTCAGACACAAGCAGTTATAGTTCCTTCCAATTTGCTCAAACACCTCAACAGTTGCAATAGAGAGCAACTATTACTGGACTAGGTAAGGACGTTTATCTTAATACAAATGATAACACAGTTTTGGTGCAGCTTCTAAAGAATATCATGAAAGATGGGTTATATACTCTGTCACTACACTTAACTCTCCAAAATCATGAGTTGCTGCACGTGGGACTTTGTGGGGAAGGTTCTTAGTGCACTAACTTTTGTCTATCAGGTCTTAGTCCGAAAGATTATTGGACCCAACTTGGGGTTCCCTCTTTATTTATGTTTTGAAAACGTGCCAAACTTTCATCCAAGGGTGACACTGGTTTCTACTGGGTTAAACTTAGGAAAAGAAATCTCGTTTTGAAGTCTTTTTAAATTTTTATTGAAATGAAAAACAAAAGCATTCAGGGGCCAAATGCTAATCACTGGCAAAATATCTTCGCCTCCTACAGACCTAACTTTAACCCGCCCCATCCCGACGTTTTCTGGGCAGTGGTACGCCCCAGTCCTGACATTTTTGGACCTTTTTTTTTGGCTCAAACATCCGCTTTTGGTGAGAAACATCGAAAATTCATAGAGAAATCGCTCACCTGAAGTTTAAAATACTCGATTCAGGTAGGAGTACCTCCTTACCTTACAGGGTTTTCTATCAGGCTGGCAGCAAAGAAAACGAGTTCAATGGGAGGATAACTATTCTACACCACTCATAAACGGTATTTATTTATTAATTTGATACGAATTTATATGTAGTACGAGAGTATATTGGTTTTCAAACGGTAATATAGGCATTATAAGCATTGTTTTACTCACTAAATCATCACCATTCCTGACCTTTTTTTGCCACATTACCTGATCATCATTTCTGACTGTTCCTCTAATGTTTGTCCTCCACATTCTCATCGATTGGGGAATCACTCTGGCCCTGAATTTCGTACCGTGGCATGACATGGCTTTACTGGCCAGCTCATTGATAACAGGTGAATTGCTGAGAAAAGGTCATGCAGGGGGGGGGAGGAGGTCATGCTGGATAAGGCATTGTCCCTGCCTGGCATCTTGTAGAGGAAGGTATACATGCCGTGTATACGTGCCAAAAACCACTCGCGAAAATTGAAAATTGTGCAAATTAGGGACCTTGCAATGTTGCTGCATTAATTTACGTCTCCGGGATATGAGTGCACATCATGTGAGGACGTGAATTCACGTCTCCGGGAGGCGGCGAGTTAAGAAAATATCTCTATCTATTGCTGAAATATTGGCCAAAGTGCAGTTTTATGTATGAGGTCTGGTATTTGGTCGCCTTTGATCAAATCCTTACCAAAAGTTAATCACTTCTGCCCATTCACATAATTGCTGTTTCTTCATGGTTTGGTGGAAATTCCTCCAAAACTTTTCGAGATATTTCGGTAACACACACACACACACACACACACACACACACTTCAGAGTCTAAGAGCATTCCTATATAGAATGGAAGAAGAATATAAAAGAATTATATTATTGGAGTACTTTAGATGTAAGAAGCCATGAAAGCTGTTGGGATCAAAAGCTCCTGGATCTTGCACAGAAATTTTTCCTAACAATCATGTAATGGAAAACACCTGAAAAAGAGGACTCGATGATCCATCAATACTAGATCTTATATTTACTAGGTAAGAAAATTATATTGACAATACAATGCATCACCCCTCCATTCTGCTAAAGCACCATTCAGTATTAAATTGCAACTACAGGATTGCATTAACAGTATCAAGAGTTACAAAAAGAGCCTAAACTACAAAAAGGGCAACAATTTTGACCTAAAAAATTACTTCTCAGAAATGGATTGGGAAAAGGAGCTTAGAGGGCAAGATTTAAATGTTATATATAGAAAATTCTATGAATTTTATGATATAGGAATCCAAAATTACATCTCTCAGAACAAGGAAACATAAATGAAAATAAAGAAATTGTTAAATACAGAATGTAAAAAAATGAAAAGAAAAAAGGGTTTTACTGTGGAATAGTTAAAGAGAACACAATAGTGAGAGGGCATATAACAACTATAGGGAGGCAAGAACTGATTATATAAGGATAAGGAGAGAAGCTCAAAGACATTTTGAGAAGGATATTAAAAATAAAAGTAGTGTTCAACCCAAGCTATTTTACAGCTACATCCGAGGCAAAACCAAAGTTAAATATATAATATAGTCCCTTATGGACGAGGAACCATCCATACAGAAGAGAAAGATAACTGTGAAGCACTAAATAAAAATTTCAAATCAGTCTTTAAGGAAGAAAATAACTCTGAAAGAGATGATATCGAACATGCCTGCCCACACATATTACCAGATATATACATATCAGAGAAAGGAGTACAGGAAGAGTTAAGTAAATTAGACAAAGAAAAGGCATTTAGTCCGGAAGAAATTTCAGGTTGGATGCTCCATGAATGCACAGAACAGACTTTTATATTTAATATTTAAGGAATTCTTAGGTCGAGGTAGACTACTTGATATCTGAAAGAAAGCAAACATTGTTCCTCTGTTCAAGAAATGGAACTGACAGATTCCACTCATCTACCGACCAGTATCACTGACCAGTGTTGTAAGATACTAGAAAAGCTAATAAGAAAAGGTTGTGTAAACCATCTAGAAGAATACAGTATGATAACACCATGGCAGTTCAGTTTTAGGAAGGGAAAATCATGTGTGACTAATCTATTAGTATCTATTTAGATTTCAAGAAAGCATATAGCAGAGTACCGCACCAAAGACTTTTATGGAAACTGTACCATCAAGGAGGACTCCAAGGCAACCTGTACTGTTGGATGCAGGATTTTTTCAGAAAAAAGGAAATGAGAACAGTACTATGGGGAAATTACTCATCATGGAGGGAAGTGACTAGCGGAGTTCCACAGGGCTCAGTGCTGGCTCCAATTAGATGCAGGCAACCTTTTCAGAGCAAGGGCCAGATGAGACTTTCGGGAGCAGCCACCAGGCCAGAGTGACATATGAGAGCACAAAAGTGACTATATACAAGAATTTTATTGGAAAACATACAAATTAAATCTATATCAGGATATAGACTTCCACACTTGAAGGGGTGGAAAATGTTGGAGCTCGCGGGTTAACCCAACACGTCCCGTCGACGTATGGGTACGTTGCAACATTTTGCATTTCCCAGTCCTGACGACGTACTGGTACGTCGTGCAATTGCAAGGTCCCTAATTTGCACAATTTTCAATTTCCGTGCGTGATTTTTCGTACATATACAAGGGACACCTTCCTCTATTCCTCTACAAGATGCCAAGCAGGGACAATGCCTTACACCGCATAACCTCCCCCCCGCACACCATTGTCTCGGCAATTCACCTGTTACCAGTGACCTGGCAAATAAAGACATTCAGGGCCAGAGTGATTCATCAATCGATGACAATGTGGAGGACAAAGTTTACATGGCATTAGAGGAAGAAACAGTCAGAAATGATAATCAGGTAATGTGGCAAAAGAAGGTCAGGTATGGTGATGAGTTAGTGAGTGAAACAATGCTTATAATGCCTATATTACTGTTTGAAAACCAATATACTCTGTCACTACATATAAAATCATACCAAGTAAATAAATAAATAGCAAATGATTACCCTCCCATAGAACTCGTTTTCTTTGGTGCCAGCCTGTTAGAAAATCCAGTCAGGTAAGGAGGTACTGCTACCTGGATCGAGTATTTTAAACCTCAGGTGAGCGATTTCTCTATGAAATTTCGATGTTTCTCACCAAAAGCGGAGGTTTTAGCCAAAAAAAAAAAAAATCGAAAATACCTCGGGATTGGGGGTGTCGGAGGTGCGAAATAGCTCGGGACGTGATGGGTTAAGATCTCAAAATATCTATGAACTTGAAAAGTACTACATACATACATGGATATGCAACAAGCGTGTACCCGCCTTAAGAGTGACGCATACTTCTCTCAATGTGGATGTGCTACAGACACTGGCGTCTGGTAGGATGGGAGAAAGTTTGTATCGTGTGGTGTGCGGGGAGCACCGAGTTGGCAAATAGCATCTGCCAGTGGCAGAAACATTTCCTATAATGTGTTATCCCAGGGATCTTATAGGCAAAAATCAGTGGTGTGCCTATACATTGACTATAATTGGGAGGCATAAACTGTGATGAGTTTTCTTTAATGACTAAAGTATGTATTTGTAATGCAGAGTAAAAGCCTGTATGAAGATCACTTAAGAACAAAACTGATGCTATGAAATCTTGCTTCGTATAGGCATTTTATTAGCATAAACTAATAAATGACGGATTTTGCAAGACGTCTTATCTAATCTTGTTGCAGCTGCTGTTCATGTGCCCGAGGGAGCAGCTTTGTAAACAAACAGTTTTCTCAGTCCGTGGCAGGTAGTCCTTCAAAACGTGCCATATACTTCAGATGTAGCCCAAACGAAATTTATACCTGTATCCCCCCCCCCCAGTAACAGTGGAGATACATGGGAATATATCAGACAGTTCTATATATCACATAAGTTCTACACAGGCCTATTCACCGAAGAATGATCACTATCAAAATATCAAAACATGGAAATAATGTTTTAAATTAAAAGATTATTAAGAATTTTGGGGATGGATAACATTTACTTGTAACCTATATAGGTAATGCTCTATATGGCTGATGCTTGAACCAAAGCTATATGACTTAAATGAGATAATCTGTTCCAAAGAAGACTCTGTCCAGCTATTAACCCCTTAACCACGGGGCATCACTTTCGTGACACTCGGGCACAATGGATCATACCGCAGGGTGTCACTTTTGTGATTCTGTGTTATTTTGAATTCGCTTGGGCTTTCAAGTGGTGGCTTGTATCATCTATCAGTACTGCCAGTGTCCAACAATAGTCAGCGCTGCTAATATTGTCTGTACTCCCATCCATTGTTGACAATTTAGCCATTTTTTCCCGTTCTAGACTCCCCTCCATACCTCCCCTTCATTATCCTCTCCTCTCGCCTGCCTGGCCGCGCTGCGCTAAGCAAATCTTCCCCAGATTTTTCCACTGATATCATCCATTGAAATGAGCCCTATGCCCTATTCTTATACAGTATAATATATACAAAAAAGAAATAAGGTAACTGATAGTGCCATTCACCTGGAATTGGCTAATTATCACCTGGCAACACCCCACGTGCACTCGTTCACTAATTTTCCCTGGTAATTTCCCCTTGAAATATGCCGCTTGATCTATTCTCGTAATAAAAATATATATAAGAAGGGAGAAGCCTAAGTGCTATTTACATTCACCTGGAACTACCAAATTTATTATGTATTGTCTAAATTTCCTACCAATCATTTCATAGGATATAAATTAGCAGCTGTCACCACCCTGACATCGACAACCTATGCCTGCCCATATACGCTGTGTCATTCAGTTCCTTGTTGTCCTCTGAGGTGAAATCATGTTGCACTCGTCCCCTGCCATTTCCGCCGCTTCTGGACCCATTGCAAAGGGCCTTGTGACCTCTACCTCTATTGAATCTCGTGTGGGAAGCAGTAAAGGACTAAGCAACTCTGCTGTTGAACGTGAACTGGCTGAATTATCTATGATAATAATGGATGGTGACTTTGATCTTTCGGGTGAATCGTGTGATGAGCCTGGGAGGAAATCGTAACAGAAACTGTCAGTACAAGTGCTTCAGTGTCCCAGGTTCATCCTAGCTCCAAGGAAAAGGAGTCCTTAGTGCAGGAAGGGAAGGAATTTGGGAAGGGGGTGAAGAGGAGGCAGGTTAACCCTGGAACAATGGCCCTGCATGACCCAGCCTGCCATGAGTCCTGAGGTGAATCACCGCCCTGCTCTACCAGCCCCACTTCACTAATTTCTTCCTCCTCTTCAGCGGAAATTTCTCCTGAGTCTTCGTCGTCGGAGTCTCCACCAGCACCTACAGTGAAGGCAGGCCGTAGGGGATGAGGTAAATCCCTGACTCATCGTAAAAGTAGAGTAGCATCTAGAGTAAGGGGTGCTAGTGCTACACGGCAACCTAGGATCAGTTGGAGTGACCTTGAAACAGCCCAGCCTGACTCACAGCCACTCTCCACCCTCATTCACCCTACACCGCCACAAGAGGGAACCCTGGACGCCTTCGTGTGGACGGAAGGTTCCAATTTCGTCCCTGAACAACTCCAGTTTGATGAGAGTTCCTCAGGGATACAGCCTGCCTTCACTCTTGACGAGAATGCTGAGTGTGTGAACCTTCTTTTGGCCTTCCTTGACAAAGAAGTCATGCAGCACATATGTGATGAGACCAACAGGTACAAGTCACAATGTGCTGCAAGTGGTGCAGGTGCAGCAAAAATGCAACAGTTGACCGTGCTTGGAGTGCAGGAGCTGTATGTGTTCTTCGCCCTCATGCTTCTCATGCCCCATTCAAAGAAGCATGAGTTGGAAGATTACTGGTTCATGGACCCCTTACTACCCTCACCCACCTTCAATAAGTACATGGCCAGAGATCGCTTCCGTAACATCATGGGAAACCCGCACTTCACCAACAGCGATGTACCTTCCCAGACTGACCCACTCTGGAAGATCCGGGAGCTTCTGAGCAGAATGAAGGATATGTTTATGTCATTCTTCCACCCATTTCAGAAGGTTGTCATAGACGAATCCTTGGCTCTGTTCAGAGGACGTCTGAGGTTCGTCGAGTACATTTCAAGCAAACGCCATTGCTTTGGAATCAAGTTCTCTGTACTGTGCGACTGTAAGACGGGGTACATCCTTGACTTCATCATCTATTTAGCCAGCACTGTCGACCTGGACAAAACACCCCCCCTTGGCTTCTCAGGCTGTGTAGTGAAAGTGCTGCTTGAAAGGTATTTTGGTAGGAATCATGTGCTGTATACTGACAAATATTATACAGCACCAAAACTTGCTAAATACCTTTCAGAGCATGGCATCGGCTTCTGGGGCACTTTCAAGAGCAATCATGCCAACTTCCCCAAATTCCTCAAGGCAGGAAACTCACAGCAAGGAGACGTGCATCTACACAAGTCTGTGAAGATGCTGGCAATTCGGTGGCATAATAAGAGGGTCGTGCACGTGCTCACCACCGTACATAAGGGGGAACTGAAAGACAGTGGTAAGGTCGACTGTAGGGCAGGCGAACCTGTGAGGACACCTGATGCTGTCATCGACTACAGTATCAACATGTGGTTGGTGGACAAGTCCGGCATGATGACTGGAGAGATCGACTGTCTCAAGAAGAATACTAGGTGGTACAGGAAAGTTTTTCTGCATCTCATTGACATGACCATGCTGAAAGCCTTCATCCTGTACAAGATGAAGGTAAAGCCACCCAAGTCCTTCTCCCTGAGGTTGTTCGCCAGGACTAGTGTTCAGCAGCTGCTTGAGAGGTATGGTAGGGTGACAGCAACAGCTCCAAAGCGCCATTCTGTAAGACTTCCTGACAGACTTGAGCAGAGAGCGTACATGGATCGGCACAGACTGGTGCTAATGCCTGCCACAACAAAGAGGAAGGCTGCGATCCGCAGGTGCCAGGTGTGTGCACATACCACCAGAGGCACACCTGAGCACAAACGCACCTTTTGGCAGTGCGCTGAGTGCTAGGCTCTCCTCTGTGTAACCTGCTTCTTTGATTACCACAGCCTGAAGCAGTTCTAAAACAGTGCAGGTGGAAATGTAAATAATGTGTAAATAATGTGTAAATAGCAAGTGAAAGCAATGGATGTAAATATGATTGAACAGTGTAATATAGTTTTATAAGTTACTGCAAGTGACAGTGCATAACATAGTGTAAATAAAATAGATGTGTAAATATTGAAAATACAATAGAAAATGTAAATAGACATGTAAATAATAAGTAATATAAGAATATAAGTACAAATACTTGAAGTAATGACAGTGAAAGTGAAACCTTGGCTCTCTACGTCGTTTACTGAACGAGAAAGTGAATACCTGGAGTGACAACAAGCTACTATTACTGAAGGAAACTTATGGATAAATACTGCAGATATATATAAATGTAATAAAATAATAGGAATATAAAGTGTGAGCGTTTTTATGAATAATAAAGGACAGAAAACCAGCGGGGAACGAGGACGGGTGGGAAGCTCGTACGCGCTCATAATTTACATTGCTTTCACAGTGTTTTTCTTTGGAGTATGGATTCTAAACTACTTGAAAATCATAGAGTAGTGTTTCTAGTGATAATATCAGGCTGTGCTAATCATATTACGGGGTGTCGGGAAGTGTAAAGTGGAGACTTCATTACCCAACTTCAGAAGTCTCCACAAGTCCCACAGTTGTCGATGAAGGCTCAACAAACATCCCAGGAGAAAGCTGAAGGTATGTGTCATAAGCATATTTGATTATAATATTCTAGGACTAATAACTGATTTTGGCAAATATTTTAAAAAAGTCAGTCAGAGTGAAAATATCCCCGCATGACGCGCAAGGAGCAGCAAAAACATTCCTGCGGTGTAGGGGTTAAACACCAGAGTTTTACATATTTTTACCGAATGTAACTTGAAAATATGTCATCATCATCATTATCCGGACCTCCTTTTCCACCCTAGGGAAGAGTAAGGAAAAATATCAGCATTCATATTTTTATAAAGTGCTTATTTATATTTTCACCCTGTAACAAAGTAGGAAACATTCTTTAGCATTATACATTATCTAATACACATAGTTTTGCAGCATTAAAAAGTATTGGACTTCATTAATTGTCATTGCCTAAGATATTCTTTTTGATTTCGTGAAATACTGAGCTAATTATGTGACTCATATGCACCGTACAATTTTCCTCAAAGAGTATAAAAATAAATTGGTGGCGAAGATTACGTTCCCTAATTATAAAATAAAGAAGTAATTACTTATGGTGGAGCCTGACTGTTCAAAAGTATGCTACATATTGGCAAGTAGTGGCAATATTGTTTTAGACCACAGTACAGTGTATCAAAGTACGCCAAACAGGCGGATAATATGTGGCGATAGTATCACTCAGTACGAGGGGGCGGCACAGCATTCATAAGGGTTGCTTGAACTATTGCCCAACCAGCCACTTTTGTCTGAGAGACAGGAGTGACCAGCTTAGACTGATGAATTATTGTTAATGATTTTGCTTTATCAGAGTTTTAGAATAGATTGTTAAATTGATTTTTATTATGCTGTATTGCCATTAAACACTGTACATGTAACGTTATGCATATACGGGGTGACTACACATAAATTCTGTATGTCAAGTGCATCAGAATATAGAAGAGTAAATATAATTGTTATAACATTATTGGTTAAGACATTCCTGCACAGTACATAAAAATTAGAACATTTACTAGATTGGGACCAGCCGAAGTCTTTTAGGTTCTTCCACGACTCACTACTGCAACTTTCTGTTTTCAGGCTGGTCTGTATGGGCAGTGGAAAAAGGAAACACTGGAAGCCGCTGCACGTGAAAGTCGAATGAAGCAGAGGGAAGAAACAAAACAGCAAGGGCAGGATGCACCTGAACACAGCCAAACTAATTTCAGGAGTCTGTCTATTATTCATATACAGGGACCTCTGCTGCTTCTCCTTGTGGGCATCACCCTAGGCAATGTGGCCTTTGTAGTGGAGAGGCTGCTGGTGTCGGAACCTCACCCTTCTCCTTCACGGGGACCTACGAGACTAACATTAAACTGATTAATTTTGCATACGATTCCCAGAAGCAGATTTTTTATAACTGATATAAAACAGGCCAATAAGATAATTTAATATTTGACCTTTTTAGCCTTTGGGCATCATTGCTGTTGCATTCATACGATTATTAATCATTTGGAGGAAACATGAATAATGTAGATAAGACGCCCTGGGGCAGCCTACACAGTGTATTAATATTGTATTTTGAGCGTTATGGAAAAAAAAAAAAAACTAGTTCACAAGCCCTTAGGCCTATACTATTATGAGGTTTATGCAAAGTCGGATTTAGAGAAAAATAAAAGTAATTCACGTGATTTTTTTTTTTTTCAAATCTGTAACAGCTCATAACATAAAGGTGTTATCGTTAACTAGTCTTGCTGCTCTTAAGGCCGGTTCACACGAGCAAAATCGCGGCAGTTTTTTGCAGGAATTTGCTTCCCGGTAGAAATTCCGGCAACTTTTTTCGCCGGTATGTAGAGACCGACATGTCGGTCTTTTTTTTGCCGGAATCGGGAGAAAGTTGCCGGGCCGATTAAAATGGAAGCACTAAACAAGGCAAAGCTCTGGGAACGAAGACGAATACGACATCTTTTGCGTATTTACAGTACCACCATTTCGATTTCATCACGCCTGGCCAACTCAAGTTTATCCATCATGCCTGCCGAAGTTACATGGTCCTGGAAGACGCTTGTAGCTCTGTGTGAGCTGATTCAGGAACACAGACATATTTGGGACCCAAGAGATCCACCGTACCTGAAAACGAAGATTCGGCGGCAGACTTTTATGAATGTGGTCCTTACTTTAAGGTCACGTTTTCAGCTTTGAATTTGACTTGAGGTAAGCCTTCTCTTTATATATTTCTATAACAATTTATAATAGCCTCAATCATCAGCTCACTCTGCCTTACCTAAAATTATTATAGCATGCCTTTCCCTAACAAGAGGCACCTGGACACACATCCCCAAAATCCAAAGTTAGGTCTAGTCCTGTTCCATTTAAGCTAAGCTAGGTTACGCGTGCAGAGTGGAATTACTTTAAGAATTAAGCCTACAAAGCTATAAAAAGGTTATTTTGAAGTTCATGCCAATCTATGGGCTTTCCATTAAATGTTTACCCACTGGTTTTAATGTGATTCCAGTGATCCAGACCTTCACTCCGACGATTAATATACAGTTTCTGATTGAGGCCTAGGCCTGTACCTCACTAAAATATATTTTACGATGGTAAAAAGCTTGATAAAATAAATGTACTAAAATAACCATTGAAAATTAACAACTAAAACTAACATAACATTGAAGGTTGTGGCCTTAAACTTCATCACTGCCCCATAAGAGAGGTGATAATTCTTACAAATTTGTTTCATTCCTATTACAGATCATGTACGGCAGAAATTCAAGTACTTGAAGTCATAGTTTGTGAAAGAGTACAGCAGCCACCGGACTGCATCGAGTGGCTCAGAAGGAAAGGTGGAAGTGAAGTGGGAGTTGTTTCCATACCTCTTGTTCCTCGCCGATTTGTGTGATTTCTCTTCAGAGCCCAGCTGGTCCATGCATAATCAGGAGAGGGTTAGTAATATAGTACCCACAGTCATACTGTCATAAGCATGTGCCTACTTGCTTCAACAATTTACCATATTTTTCTTTATTGAAGCTGCTTCACACTGTCTTTACACTGATAGGGTATGCTGTAGGCTTATTCGGAATTTGACCGATTATTTCATATAAGTATATGTTGAAAGGGTGAGAGAATGGGAATATGGTTTAGGTATACCGTATGTGCGAGAGTCAATGAAAATGAGAGGGCAAGAGAGGGAGTATGTCTGATGATAAGCGAGAAGTGGAAGGAGAATATAAGAGAGTATGGAACAGTGGGTGCAAGGATTGTATGGGTGAGGATGAAAGTAAGTATACAAGCGTGGGCGATTGTATGTGTGTATGCCCCGACAGAGGATCGAGTGGCAAGAGTGAAAGATGAGTTTTGGGCGAGTGTAGAAGGGTGTATGGACAAGTTTGAGAGGAGTGAGAGAGTGCTGTTGATTGGAGACATGAATGGCAAAGTTGGGAATGTACGAGTGGATGGAGTGGTTGGTCAGTGGGGTGTGCCAGCTGACGTAGATGGGAATGGAAGTGCTTTGGTGGACATCTGTGCTTGTAAGGGGTTGGCAATAGTCAACACCTACTTTCGGCATAAGGTGATCCACCGGTATACATGGAGAGTAATGAGGAGGATGGATGGTGAACTTGTTGAACGAAAGGCAATGATAGACTAAGTGTGTGTGGATGAGCGAATGAGAAGACAAGTGTTGGATGCAAGAGTGTGGAGAGGGTGGGGGAATGGAGTCTCGGACCATCACTTAGTGATGGCCAAGGTAGAGCTGCAAAGAAAGTGGTTGAGGAGACGAAGGGGAAGACAGAAGGAAGCAACTCCTGTGAGAAGAGTGGAGAAATTGCAAGATAGTGAGAAAATGATAGAGTATAAGAGCATAGTGGAAGAAAGATTGGGAAGGTATGAGCTAGAGCAGATGCAAAGGGTCGAAGACATATGTAAGATATTCACAAAAGAGATAGGCGCAGCGTGTGAGGCGGTTTGTGGAGTGAGGAGGAGATGCAAGGGTGTGCAAGGGACAGCATGGTGGAATGATGAGGTGAAACGAGCTGTGGAACAAAAGAAGAAGGCATATAGTGAATGGTTAGCGAGTAGAGGTAGAGGAGAAGATGAGAGAGAGAAGAGAGAGGTATATGTGAGCAGGAGAAGGGAGGTTAAGAGACTGGAGAAGGAGAGTAAAAAGAAAGTGGATGAAGAGTTTGGGAGGAATCTGAGTGTGAAATGGAGGGAGAGCAAAAAATTGTTTTGGAAGGAGGTAAAGAAAGTAAGGCAGTGTGAAAGGGGAAATAGTAGGGGAGTGAAAGATAGGAATAATAGATTGTTGGTAGAGAAGAGAGAGAAACTGAGGAGATGGAAGGAGCACTTTGAGGATTTGTTGAATGTGGAGAGTGAGAGCAGTGCGAGTATAAGTGGTTGGGGAATGGCTGAGAGAAGAAGAGATGAGAGGAGGGAGGAAGAGATCAGTAGGGCGGAAGTAGTGGAAGCGATGAAGAATATTAAGTTGGGAAAGGCCCCAGGAATTGATAGAGTGTGTGGTGAAATGCTTGGGTATGGAGGTGAGATTGTTGGGGAGTGGATATGGAAGTTGTGTAGATTGGCTTGGGATGAGGGAAGGGTTCCAGAGGACTGGAAATCAGGTATAATTGTTCCTTTATACAAAGGAAAAGGGAAGAGAGAAGTATGTAGTAACCATAGGGGTATTTGCCTGCTTAGTGTGACTGGTAAAATATATGGTAGAATACTCATTGATAGGGTTAGGCATATGACAGAGGAGCTAGTTGGAGAAGAACAAGGGGGATTTAGGAAGGGAAAAGGGTGTGTAGATCAGATATTTGTTCTAAGATGTTTAGTGGAGAAGTATCTAGAGAAGGGAAGGAAAGTGTATGCTGCCTTCATGGACTTGGAGAAAGCTTATGACAGAATAGATAGGCAAGGTATGTGGAAGGTATTAAGAATATATGGAGTGGAGGGGAAATTGTTGAGTGCTGTGAAGAGTATGTACGAGGGAGTGGATGGTGAACTGAGTGAGTTCTTTGATCTCAATGTGGGACTGAAACAGGGTTGTGTGATGTCTCCATGGCTGTTTAATATATACATGGATGGGGTTGTAAAGGAGGTGCAGGCTAGGGCAGTGGATGTGGGGGTGGCTCTAATGAATGAGGGTGAGATTTGGAAGATTCCGGTGTTGCTGTTTGCTGATGATACGGTACTGTTGAGTGAAGATGAATGGGAGTTGCAAGGTTTGGTGAATGAATTTGGGACAGTGTGTAGGAGGAGGAATCTGAAAGTTAATGTAAACAAAAGTAAAGTTATGGTGTTTGAGAGGAATGAAGTCACAGAATGTACAGTGAGGTTGGATGGTGAGGATATGGAGAATGTGAGTTCATTCAAGTACTTGGGTAGTGTGATGAGTAAGGATGGAACTTTGGGGGATGAAGTGCGTGAAAGGGTACAGCAGGGTAGGAAGGTTGTTGGTACACTGAAAGCAGTGATGAGAAATAGGGAGGTGAGTATGGAAGTTAAGAAGTCACTGCATGATAGTATTGTGATCCCTACCCTGACGTATGGAAGCGAGGCATGGACATTCCAAGAGGGGAACAAGTCAAGAGTGAGAGCAGTGGAAATGAGTTACTTGAGAGGAGCATGTGGAGTGACGTGGAGGGACAGGTTGACGAATGAAGAAGTGAAAGAACACTGTGGGGTGGATGTGGATGTGGTTGAGAAGATTAGGAGAAATACACTAAGGTGGTTTGGACATGTGAAGAGAATGGAGAATGAAAGACTGACTAAGAGGGTGTATGTAGGTGAGGTAGAGGGAGGGAGAGGGAGAGGGAGAGGTAGACCGAGGATGAGGTGGAGGGAGGGAGAGGTCGAGGTAGACCAAGGATGAGGTGGAGGGATGGAGTTGAGAGGTATATGAGGGAGGGGGGAGTGAGTTGGGGGGAGGGTAGTCAAATGGTGGGTGACAGAGCGACTTGGAGGCGTTTTGTCTGCGGCCACCCTTTGCGGGATTAGGGCGTCGGGCTATAGATAGAGAGATAGATAGATATGTTTATGTCCTTGTTCAGCCCCTAGACAAAAGCTTGGAATACAAATTATTGAACTGCATACACAGTACAGTATTGTTCTGAATCAGTCCCTATACATAGCTTGGACCAAAATTGTCTAATTGCATATACAGTACTGTACAGTACAGTAATGGTGTTTTTTTTTTTTTTTTTTACACTGTCACATGGAAATTATGTTATGTTTTCCTTTATTTTCATAGGCTTTGTTATTTCCGTCTCGTCAGGTTATGGCTTTTCCTCATTACTAATATTTCACATCTTTTTGTAGGTAAACGCTGTGCAAATTTTGGATGTGAACCCAAGTGCCAACATTGTAAATGCTGACTCTGACAGTGAAGTCTCATCTTTGGTGCTGGATACAGTTGGTATAACAGGCTTGGACCAAACTTTTTGAATTGCATATACTATACAGTAAACTTAGGTTGTGAATTAAAACTTTTGCAGAGAAATTATGTTATGATTTGGATTACTTGGATAGGTTCTTTTATCATTTCGATTTGGTCGGGGTAGTGCATATGCTGATACCTAATATTTGACTCAGCTAAAGTGCAAACACTGTCAGTGTTGACTCAGTGAAATATTGCCTTTGCTGTTTGATATGGTTGGTATAATAGGCTTGGACCAAACTTTTTGAATCGCATACACTACACAGTACAGTTATGTTGTGAATTGAACACTTTCACATAGAAATCATGATTTGCATTACTTTGACAAGCTCTTCATCAAGTCCATTTTGTCAGGGTATTGCATAAGCTCAATACTAATATTTGAAATCTTTTTTTGGCAGGAAAATGTTGTGGCAACCATTGAGGTAAACCCAAGGGACAACACTGTTGTTGTTGACCCGGACAGTGAAATCTCGTCATGGCTGTCAGCAATAAGTGGGGCTCCGTCACCTGCAGAATCGTGTCGATCAACAGCAACTGCAACATCCTCACCAGCAGTGCCAAGAACCGAATCTTCACCAGCACCATCAACTTTACAGTCTTCTTCGACTTCTTCGTCAAAGGAGCAAGGACTGCCAGTGCCTGAGAGCTCTGCACCCAGGTCATCTAATACTCCAGGCAAGCGGAAGTTATCCACACCCGGGCCATTAAGCACATCAGGCAAGAAGAACAAAGCACAACAAATGTCACGTGTAATTGATTCGTTAATCACTTTGACCAAAGAAACAAAAGTGCAAGAACCTCAGCAGCCAAAAAATATGAGTGACTTAGTATCAATATTTATCGACCGTTGTTTTCGTGACATTCCAGATGAACACCACTTAGCATATGCATTAGAGGTGATGCAGGGTGCTAGAGCTATAAAGGAGAATTATAAATGAGGAACTGTTTTGTTATGGATGAAATGCTTTAATCTGCATCATCATCCAATCATGTGTTGCCCCATGGCATTTCATGAACAATAAACCCCACCATTCCCTTGGATATAAACCTGCACAGGCTCATTCTGATTGCCCATAATTATCCCCTAAACCAGGGGTCGGCAACCTCCGGCCCGCGGGCCAGATCCGGCCTGCAGAGTTCGAACTCAAGGCCCGTCACCCTGCTTGATATTTATATAACAATCCGGCCCGCAACAGCCTAGCCAACTAAATGAGTAAGTCGGCGCCTCGCAACGAAGCCCCTGCCCCCCTGCAGATGGAGTTGGTGGAGCTTCAGTGTAATGACGAACTGAAGGCAAAGTACCGTACCACTTCTCCACTGTCCTTCTTCCGTGACCTCGTCCTCCCTTCTGACAGATTTCCAAATTACATCGAGCATGTAAAACGCATCGTTGCCATGTTTGGCAGCACTTACTGTTGTGAGCAACTCTTTTCAAAAATGAAATATACAAAGTCTCGCATTTGCTCCCAGCTAAGTGACCGCCACCTCAATGACATTCTGCTCTTGTCTACCTCATCAATCGATCCAGACATTGAATCACTTCTCCATGGCAAACAGCACCAACTGTCCCACTAATTTGCATGTCTCTTGATAAAACTGTTTTCTGCAGTCACTGATTTGCATGTTTTTCAATAAATTTCTAGTAATCTAGTCACTGGTTTGCTTGCTTTTCTACTAAATTTTTGTATATTGTCACAAACTGTTTTCTGCAGTCACTGATTTGCAGGTATTTCAATAAATTTCTTGTAATCTAGTCACTGGTTTGCCTGCTTTTCTATATATATATTTCTTTTTGTATAGTGTCACAAACTGTTTTCGGCAGTCAGTGATTTGCATGTTTTTCAATAAATTTCTTGTAATCTAGTCACTGGTCTGCCTGCTTTTCTATAAAATTTATGTACACTGTCATTTTGGGTTCTCTTTGGCACTCCGGCCCGCAGGCTACTCCTAGAAGCTTTCTCTGGCCCTCGCACTGAAAAGGTTGCCAACCCCTGCCCTAAACCATCAAGTGCCATAATTTTGTTATACGGTTACCATCCAACATAGTAAATGGTTTCTTGGTGGACAGGAAACCATTTGCCTTGCCACTCATTTGTCACCCATACACAGAAGGAAGAGGAATTGATGTTGTGTAAATCATTCATTTATTTTTTCATGATAAAATACATTGTATTATAAAATCATTTAAATATCCTTCATTCATTCTCTACAGTCGTCTGTTAAGGAATGTATATGGAATACACAGAGTGGATAGGATACGAAATAATGTGATTTGTTAAAGGTGTGGAGTGAGGAAGTCGGTGGACACCAGAATCGAGGAGAGTGTACGGAGATGGTATGGTCATGTGGAAAGAATGGATAACAATGGAGTGGTGCAAAAGGTAGATCTGAGAGAATCTGAAGGAGTGAGGAGGCGCGGTAGGCCAAGGAGAAGGTCTCGAGATATGGTGGATGAGTGTGTGAGGAAGAGAGATTTGGAAGTTGGTGAGCCTAGGGAACTAACAAGAGATTTAACTGGCTGGATGAATATTGTAAGGAAAAGTGCATGATCAGAGATTCGGCACCTCTTGTTAACATGACACCATGTGCAACCTGCACTAGTGCATGTTGCACATAGTGTTTTGCCATGGAACCTGCCCTTCCTGGTTGAAATATAACTTCAACCTTTCTCTTACTTCTTTAGCATCTGCGGAATGGCCTCTGTCAACTATTGGAAGTCTTTCCATTCCACCATGAGAATGCTGACGCCACTGCCTTTCCTGAAGCCTTCCCTTTTCAATGATTTCTGTGTCAACTATTTCTTGAGGTGCATATGAATCGCTTGAGCTTATTCTCAAATAGTTGTGTAAGGCTGCAGCCGCAAGGGTTACATCCTTCGCTTTTGTTGGAGATGTTCTTATTGGAGTTCTGAACACCTGGAAACGGGCTGAGAGAATCCCAAATGCGTTTTCAGATGTCCTCCTTGCACTGGAAAGACGGTAATTGAAAATCCTTGCCTCTACCGACTGATTCCTTCCTGGGTAAGGTTTCATTAAATATGTTTTTAAAGGAAAGGCGTCATCTCCTACAATGACGTACGGACACTGCTTTTCTGAAAAAGGAATGTTTTCTTGCTGAGGAATTTGTAGGACATTGCCTCTTGATTCCATTGCCTCCTTCAGAGAGCATCTGTCCCACACTCCTCCATCACTGGCCCTGCCACATGCACCTACATCGGCATAAATGAACTTGTAATCAGCATCCACTAACGCTAACATTATTAAACTAAAATGACCCGTGTAGTCATAGTACTCTGAACCTGAATTTGATGGTTTTTCAAGTAGAACTCTCTTTCCATCTAATGCCCCGATGCACATGGGAAAGTTCCACTGTGTAAAGTAATCATGTGCTATCTTGCGCCATTCCTCCTCTGTGGTTGGCATCTTCAAATAGGTTGGCTTCAGCACTGTGTAGCAGGCCCGGCATACCTCTGGGATGATGGCGCAGACAAGGTTCCTGCTGATCTGGAACTGCATCGCCAAGGACTTCTGTGACTCATATGAGAAAAATATAGGATAAAATATTATTAGCAAGGCGTGAATACCTAACCTAACCTTGCTTTACCTGTTGGAACCTTCCTTACCTGTAGTCTATTCTGATCTTTGCTAACTGGCAATATTTGTTTATGGATAGTGGACAAGCAGCAATGAAACAAAAAATGATAATGTAGGTACTGTGGTTCAAAAGTACACACACACACACACATGTACCTTCAGTGCTAGATCTAATATTTACTAGGCAAGAAAATGACATTGACAGTTTAATATATCACCCTCCACTCGGCAAAAGCGATCATGCAGTACTAAATTATAACTTCAGGATAGCATATGACATAGTAAACAGCAATGACAGTTACAAAAAGAGCCTAAACTATAAAAAGGGAAATTATCAAGACCTAAAGAAGTATTTCTTAGAAGTTGATTGGGAAAATGAGCTTAGAGGACAAGATTTAAATGCTGTATATAAAAAATTTTGTGAATTTTATGAAATAGGAGTCCAGAAGTACATCCCACAGCACAAAGAAGCAGATAAGAAAATACAGTAATGGTTCAATATAGAATGTAAAAAAATCAAAAGAAAGAAGAGATTTGTTGTGGAATAGATACAGAAGACACAATAGTGAAAGGTCGTATAATAATTACAAACAGGCAAGAAACGACTATACAAGAATAAGGAGGGAAGCCCAAAAACAGTTTGAGGAGGATATATTAAATAAAAGTAGTGATCAACCAAAGCTGTTTTACAGCTATATCAGAAGCAAAACCAAAGCAAAAGAAATAATACAATCCATTACGGACGAGGGAATCACTTATACTCAAGAGAAAGATATTTGTGAAGCACTAAATAAGAATTTCCAGTTAGTTTTTACAGAAGAAAAAATTTCTGAGAGAGACTATGTGGAACACGGATGTCCACACATACTACCAGATATAAAAATAGCAGAAAAAGTAATACAGGAGGAGTTAAGTAGATTAGACAGAGGAAAAGCAAGTGGTCCTGATGAAATTTCATGTTGGGTATTACGAGAATGTGCAAAGGAGTTAAGTAAACCAATATTTTTAATTTTCAAGAAATCCTTGAGTCAAGGGAAACTACCTGATATTTGGAAGAAAGCAAATATAGTCCCCTTATTCAAGAAAGGAAATAGACAAAATCCTCTCAACTACCGACCAGTATCACTGACCAGTGTTGTAAGCAAGGTATTAGAAAAACTTATAAGAAAAGCTTGGGTAAATCATCTAGAAGAACACAGTATGATAACAGAAAGACAGTTTGGTTTCAGAAAAGGAAAATCATGTGTTACTAATCTGTTGAGCTACTATGACAGAGTAACAAACACAATACAGGAAAGGGAAGGATGGGTGGACAGTATCTATTTAGATTTCAAGAAAGCTTTTGACACAGTACCACGCCAAAGACTTTTATGGAAACTGTACCATCAAGGAGGAATTCGAGGCAAACTGTTTTGTTGGATGCAAGACTTTCTCATAAAAAGAGAAATGAGGACAGTCCTAAGAGGAAACTACTCATCATGGAAAGAAGTGACTAGTGGAGTACCACAGGGTTCGGTGCTGGCACCAATCATGTTTTTAGTGTATATAAATGATACAAACAGTAACACTGGAAATGAGAGCTATCTGAATATGTTTGCAGATGATGCAAAAATACAAAGGAGAATTACTAGCACAGACTCTTGTAGGGAGCTACAAGAAGAATTAAATAAACTTCATGAATGGAGTAGTACATGGCAAATGGAATTCAATGTGGACAAGTGTCATGTAATCAAGTTTGGTAAAAGTAGAAAAAGACCCGATTGGGATTATAAGTTAGGAAATAAAACCCTATACACATCAGAAAGAGAGAAACACCTAGGTGTGATTATCAATAACAGACTATCTCCGGCTGACCACATCAGTGAGAAGGTACGGAACATGTATACACTGCTTGCAAATATGGAAATAGCATTCACATTCATAAATGAAGACATGCTAAGAAGGATAATAACATCATTCATTAGACCAACCCTGGAATATGCATCAGTAGTCTGGAGTCCTCATCTCAAAAAGCATATAGACAAGATTGAAAACGTTCAAAGGGCCGCAACAAGATGGATACCAAGCTTAAGGGACCTAAGCTACGAAGAAAGACTAAATAAACTGAATCTACCAACACTACAGGAGAGAAGGAAAAGAGGTGACATGATAATGCTATATAAGTGCATATCAGGAAAGGAGAAAATAGACAAAAATGATTACTTAACATATGGAGAAGCATCAGCAAGAGGACACTGCAAAAAAACTGGATAAGAAGAGAGGTGATAAAGACGTAAGGAAATTCACTTTCCCAAACAGAGCAATTGACCAATGGAATGCACTACCGAATGAAATAGTGTGTGCCAAAACAATTCACAAATTCAAGGATAAGTACGATAAATATGGTTTAAGACACGGGACAGTACGAGCTTGACTCATTCCTGTAAAGATACAATTAGGTAAGAACAATTAGGTAAGAACACACACACAAACTGACAGAAAACTATTTGTTCCGTAACAACTGTGTTCTAAATTAAGCAATTATTAAAGAAATGAAGGTCAAAATAACATCAAGTACCACCAGGAAAGCCATGGTCTGAATTCCAAAACAAAATTGGTCCTAAAAGTAATTTTAACCAGGAAATATAACCAAACCTATTGAACTAAACCTAACCCTCATTCAGACAGAACAAAAATTTCTGTAAAGAATTAAGCTCGTACTGTAGAGCAGTGTATCTTAACCTTTACTGAGTCACGGACCCCTTTTAGAATCTGGTGAAAGTTATGGACCCCTTCCCTAGAAAAATGCACATTAGCACAAAAACATTTTTCATACAATGAATATATCTTGTTTTATTGAAAACTACCTCACGCAGTATATGACATTCACAAAGTATAAAACAATATTTACAAAGAATTATGTTTCTCATTCTTTTTCTAGCAAAACCTAAATGCCACGCAATTAATAAGTGAAATACATCCAACTTGTGCAAATTAAACAAAACAAAACTATAATTCTGCTCAAAAGTTCATTTCAATGAAAGGGTTTTTGTTGTTTGGCATGAATAAGAAGATGAAATTTTGGAGTGGTCTTTAACAAGGTAACATGCATGCTCTCTTTGACATCCACTTGATTTCGACTTTTCGTTTTGATAGAAACAAACGCTCAAAATCCTGACTCACAAAGGTATGTATTAGCAAATGGAATCAGAGCACCCGTAGTTTGCTTTGCCAGATGAGGGTAGGCTTGTGTCAATGAACACCAGAATTCTTCAAGTCTTCAAGTTTTTTTTTTTTTTTTTTGGGGGGGGGAGGCAGCTGATGCTGCCAAATGGCATCACACAATATAGCTAAATTGTTCTCAATTGTTCTGACCTTCACGGAGCCCCTGAAGCCCATCCATGGACCCTGGGGGTTCGTGGACCCCAGGTTAAGAACCCCTGCTGTAGAGGGTGGTCATAAACTTCACAATTTTTTTTTGTTTCCATCATAACTGGAGGTCATAATTGAATGAATCATATCAACAACAGTATGAAAAACCTAAACTGTATGGTAAAATTGTGGGTGGGCATCAACTTAACTGCAATACATACACTTACCCGTAGCTAAATATCTCAGAGTGATCATCAGACGTTCTCCAGCAGTCACAGCTTCCCTCATCTGCGTATTTTGTTTTTCAATGAAGGGTATCACAAGCCCCAGCAAGTGGTGGTACTGGGTCTTGTTAAGACGGATCCACTCATTTAAAGTTTGGGGATCCTCCAAGCTGAGCTCCCTCACCAGCCTGTAATACACAGTCTCTTCTTTTCTCCTAGACAGCCACGGACGAGTCCAGATACGTCACGGCTCATCTTGAAGTAGAGAAAGTGCAAGTGCAAGGGCTACACACCTGGTACGAGTACAACGGTCCATCTTTGTCTGTAAACACTGTTGCCACGTTCCTGCCACTGCAGTCCCTGTACGTGTGAACACCTTTCCGGGAGAACTGCCGAAAATCGGCATTTTTTCCAGCAAATCGGCGAAAAAAAAAGGCCGCGATTTAGCTCGTGTGAACTGGCCCAATTCTTACCCCGCTGCATCCCGGCAGATTATTCACCACTGATCCCCCCAATCCCAGGATTTTTTTTTTTTTTGGGGGGGGGTTCAAACCTCCGCTTTTGGTGAGAAACGATGGCAAACCAGTGAGAAAGTGCTCACCTGAGCCTAGAAGTGGTCTAAAAAGGTGACCCTCTGCACACCTGGTACTGTATTCTTTGGAAGCGCACTGATGCTGTCCCATTTTCTATGGTAGGGGTAAGTATTCGAAATGACTCAGAATAGGTAGATATTTATTATTTGGGTACAAAATAACATGTAGTACAAGGCTATATATATACTTTTACACAATAATATAAGCGAAATAAGCATTGTTCCATTGAGTAATCATATGAAAATTGCCAGGTTCTTGCATATATGACTCAATATTACTGTTGTTTCAACTTACATTCTATTTTTCAACTTACATAATAGTTTTCCACTAACATTACACCCGTTATCACTTTATATAAATGTTATCACACATTTACAGGCCTTACTATTATATTGAGCGTCATATTATCGCATATTTACAGGCCTTAGCCAACTATTACAGTGAGTGAACTGACTATGACTGTTCCATTTTCCAACTTACAGAATACTTTTCCACTAACATAATACCCATTTCCACTTTATATAATTGTTATCACATATTTACAGGCCTTACTGTTACACTGAGCATCATCGCATATTTACAGGCCTTATGGCCATACCACGTTGAGTATACCGCTTCCCGTCCGATCAGCAAAGTTAAGCAACGTTGGGTCTGGTTAGTACTTGGATGGGTGACCGCCTGGGAACACCAGATGCTGTTGGCATCCCTACATGTCAAGTGGGGTTGGTGGAGGATTAGTGCCCCTCCCTGTAAAACAATTAACTCTAAGCCATTGGCCACCCCGTCTGGGATACATGGCGTCTGGCAATGGATGGATGGATGGGACTATTATAGTAAGCATCATATTATCACAAGCACACACAGTATCAGTAATGTACCAAGGTGTGGTATTCCCAGAAACATGGCTCAATGCACAACCCTACATTGCAATCCACACACTGGTACCTAGTGTTTTTTCTCATAGTGGTGTCTCACTTTGGACTGGCTGCATACGTGACAGCAGTGCTGGGGTCTAGGACGGTTCGGTTGAGGAGGGATGATGCTCAGGAAGTGGCGTCCTGTGAGGCGTAGGGGAGTCTGGGTGGCAGTGGCGGGATGGGTGCAGTGGTGGGGCCTGTCCTCTGCGTACCTGGCGATAATTTCATGAGACAGCTGCCTCACAAACCCCTCGAAGGTCTCAGAGGTTCCCATTGTTAAGGCATGGAGGTAATGTGCGTTGAGGACCATGTCGTGGTCCTGGCACATGTCACACTGGAAATCATGGAGTCAGACTGGTCTGCTTGCCTCATGTTGACAGTGAAGTCTAGTACCGACTTCAGTTTCCAAATGTGGTGCCTCCTCTCACTGCGGTAATCCATGGAGTCTGTGTGGTGCATGAGGGGGAGGTGCACCATCGACAGGAGGCAAACTTCCCTGTTGTGGTTCCATACAGTGGTGAGGATGTTATTTGCCTTGAAGAAAACCACCTCAATCTTGTCACGTTTCCTCCCAACCTTAAATGTGTCGACAGTTTTTCTTGACTGTGCCACAGACTCTGGTATTGTGAAGGTGGAGGTACCAAATGAGAAGGGGGCTAGTGTACCAGTTCTCCAGGTACAAGACGTGACCACGATGAAGGTACTCCTCTATCATTGTCTTCACCACGGCCCCAGAGTCCAATACTTCGATCATCTGTCTGTCTGTGCACTGATGTGCAAGACTATGTTTTGCACATAACCAGTTTTACAGTCACACATAACAAAGATTTTGAACCCAAAATGGTGTCTCTTGCTGGGTATGTACTCGAGAAAAGAAATATTGCCTCTCCACAACACGAGACTCTCGTCTATGACAAGGTCTCTGAAAGGATAGAAGGATGAGTGGAACTTTTCATGCAGGTGATTAAATACCATCCTTATTCTCCCCAGTCTGTCAGTGTGATCAGCATTAGCAGGGTCGTTGGCATCGTAAAAGTGGAGGCGGCTCAGAATTTGATGGAGTCTATTATTACCCATTACCTTCCCAAAGAAGGTGTGCTAGTCATTGGGTCCGTGGACCAGTATTCCGGAATTTGTCTTTTCTCTACAATATCCATCAAGAGAACCAGGGCCAAAAAGATGAACGTCTCACCGGTGGTAAATGGGTAGTCATATTTTTGGGAGTGCCTACTTATTGTACTTTCACACTAACTTGCACAGCACTGGCGGCTTGCAAATAAATTTGTCTGATCCACAAACTCCTTACTAAAGAACAGGATGAAGAAATCCATGCTGGTGGAGCCTGCATGGAGTCCAGGAGCTGTGCAGTCAGACCACCACTCCTCCGTGAAGGGGTGAATGATGGGCGTGAAGTCACTCCCAGCTTCCTAGTCCCACGACACACCAATGTCTCCAGCCTCGCTTCCATCGTCACCTTCGTCGGGGTGTGGAGGAGAAGGTGGTGGGGATGGTTGGGGAGGTGGAGCAGTGCCCTTGCCCACTCATGCTCCTCTTCCCTCTCCCATTTCCCTTCCCTTTCCTTTCTTTCCCCACATCACAGGGCTGGGGAGGAAGCACAGGAATCTTGCGGGGAGAAAGAGGTGCTAGGGCACAGCTCCTCCTCGCCTGCCCATTACCCAGGTGCACCAAGAGCTTGCCTGGGAGCTGCCTCCTTGCCACCACCACTTTCCCTTTCACTTATCACACCCACCTCACCACTCGTGTCTTCCCCAGACAAAGCACAAGCCTCATACCTTATTTTCCTCCTAACCATGCCTTCAGCTACCCACGGCAAAATCCTTTCCCTCCCCAACCATGAGGTAACACCAAGTTCTACGGCTCCATCCTCATCCTCATCCTCTTCAGACCCTTCGTCTAGGGACTGGAGAGAGGTGCTTGCACATGGTTGAGGTGCAGGCTCGTCTTCCCTTGCCTTACGGTACATGACATACCACTGCTTCCGTGGTGATGGTACCTCTTCATCACTGATGCTCGTTTCGTCGTCAGGCACCACGTAGTCCTTGTCCTCCACATCGTCATTTAGTGGAGAATCATTGTCAACTGTGAAGGCATCAAGGGTGGCTTGAATTTCGTCGTCAGACAGACCTTGGTGCGCCATGTCTGTTCGGGGTCACTGCTAAGAGTTGAGTGACTGAGACGGGTGCACATGGCCACACAAGGTCAGGGAGCATCCCCGCCTGGAAGTGGGTAGAAGAAGCTGTACCTTGTATACATACCGAAAATCACGTGCGAAAATTGAAAAATGTGCAAATGATGGACCCTGAAAGTGGGAAACGTATGGATAGGTTGACAGGAGAGAGCATGACAAAACATTGCAACATATCTCTACATTAATGAGGTGCGGCGGGTTAACGCACTTTTAATTATTTTATTTATAGTAGAATAGGGCGAGAAGTGATGTGCGTGATGCTAAAGTGGCAGCAGATGAGAGGTGGGGTAGGTGCCTGACTGAGACTTTTCGACAGAATAAGAAAATGTTCTGGAAGGAGGTGAAAAGGGTGTGAAAGGGAGAGTCTGGGAAGGAAGAGCGAGTAAAAGCAGAGGATGGAAGGATGTTAATTGAGATGGATGCAGTAAGGAAGAGATGGGCAGAGTATTTTGAAAGATTGTTAAATGTAGAGGAGGAAAGGGTGACTGAGACTGTGGCAGATGGAAGGATGCAAGGAATAAATGTGTTGGGAGAGTTGAATGATTCTTTGATTACGAAGGAGGAAGTGGAGAAGGCAGTAAAGGAGATGAAAACAGGGAAAGCTGCTGGTATGGATGGGTGTGCTGTGGAATGCCTGAAAGGTGGTGGAATGACTCTTGTTGACTGGTTAGTAAGATTGTTGAATGTGTGCTTTGTGAAAGGTATGGTGCCAATTGACTGGGCAAATGCTTCTGTTGTCCCGTTGTATAAAGGCAAGGGTGATAAGTATGAATGTACTAGCTTTAGGGGTATAAGTCTGTTGAGTGTTGTAGGTAAGGTTTATGGTAGAGTGTTAATTATGAGAGTTAGAGGGGCTCAGAGGGAGTGATTGGTGATGAGCAGTGTGGCTTTAGGAGAGGGAGGGGATACATGGATCAGGTGTTTTCTATGAGACAAGTGTTTGAAAAGTATTTAGCGAAAGGCAAGGCTGTGTTTTGGGCATTCATGGATTTAGAGAAAGCGTATGATAGAACTGATAGGGAGGCTTTGTGGACTGTTTTAAGATTGTGTGGACTTGATGGTAGGTTACTAAAAGGGGTGAAAAGTTTTTATGTAAATAGTGAAGCGTGTGTAACAGTGGGAAATGCTGAGAGTGATTGGTTTCCTGTGAGAGTGGGGCTGCGACAGGGATGTGTGATGTTGCCTTGGTTGTTTAATATTTTATATGGATGGTGTGGTAAGGAAGGTGAATGCAAGAGTTTTAGGTGGAGGTCTGAGTCTGGTGAATGTTGATGGTGGAGAGTGGAATCTGAAGCAGCTGCTGTTTGCAGATGATACTGCACTGGTGGCTGATTCAGAGGAGAGATTGAGAGAGTTGGTAGAGGAGTTTGGAAGGGTGTTTGAAAGGAGGAAATTGAAAGTAAATGAGAATAACAGTAAAGTGATGAAGTGTATGAGGTTGGTAGATGGTAGGGGGATGAATATGGTTTTGATTGGTGATGAGTTGCTTTAGGAGGTAGAGTGTTTTATATATTTAGGGTCACATGTTGCCCTGGATGGAAGAATAGATGCAGAAGTGGAGTTTAGAATGAATGAAGTAGGAAAGGTGCTGGGATAAATGAAATAAGTGTTTAGATGTCGTTCGCTTAGAATGGATAGAGAAGGCTGTATGAAGGTGTTGTGGTATCAACTGCGTTATATGGGGCTGAAACATGGAATATGGATGTAGCAGAGAGGAAAAGTTTGAATGTAATGGAGATGAGCTGTCTGAGGAGTATGTGTAGAGTGACGCATATGGATCGACTGTGAAATGATGACGTGCGAAGAAGAACTGGAGTTTTTCAGGAGATGCCTGGTAGAGTTAAGCAGAGGGTGTTGCGATGGTTTGGGCATATGGAGATAATGGATAATGAGCGATTGGTGAAAAAGATAACTAGATCTAATGTGAGAGGTGTAAGGCTGAGAGGGAGACCACGAATAGGATGGATGGACAGTGTGAAGAGAGCGCTGGATGCGAGAGGGATGTCTGTTGAGAAAGGAAGAGTGGCTGTGCATGACAGAAATAAATGGAGAGAAATTGTGAATGAATAAATGATGGCGCAGCCCTGAGGGGATATTCTCCCGCATTTGGTCTGATTAGCTAGTCAGGTCAGGTGCAGGTAAGGGGATTGGTCTATTATGATGTGGCAGGGGTAAAACAGCTCTGCTGTCGAGCCCTGCTGCGAATGTCACTGATTGCACTGCGCAGTTGACCCTTGTGCGGTGTGGTGCAGTGAGGATCTGTCCCTTCTCCCCTTTGGGGCTAAGATGTGAATGAATGTGTTTGAATGGATGAGTAAATTGGGAGTGTGTCATCCTGTCTCGGCTACCTCCCTTTCCTTAGGAGAAGCAGCCTAGATATATAGATAGATATAGATTTATAGCAGAAAATACTTTTTTTTCCCCTTCATCCTTCTTGCATTGAAATGGTGACGGTGCAGCAAGATAGAAATGTGTTGTTGACATTTCATGCCAAGCCTGTGGAAACTATTTTCCCCTCAGAGTGAGATGACTTGTGTTTAGCAGTAAAATGTATAGTCAGCCAAAAAAGTCGTGTCTTCTTTCCGAATCCCGCAAATATTCGAACAGGTAAGTCAAAGCAGAAGGGGTAGCTTCACAAGTCTGGCAACTGTGTCGGACCAGACGGTTTGTGGGGGTGAGTGGTTTGGGGGTGGAGGTGGGGTAATGAAGGATGTGTGTGCTGTAGTTGTTGTTGGCAGTCTAGCATTACATCGCATAGCAAAGGTGCTAAATGTGATATTACACGCGATTTAATACCTGTAAATAATGAAATGTATCGTCAGCCAGAAATAATGCCTAGATCGTGTAGCCAATCAAACATTAAATGAAACTACGAGATGCAAACCCACCCACTTTCCCGCCACATCCCGTCCGCCGGGTATCAACAAGCTACATGACATTGGAATAAAGGACAGAAAGCTGTGTTTTTACAATATGTTTACCTTCTGAACACTGCAGGATATATATTGTATATATACCATGTGTGGTGTGGCAGACGCATGCGGTGCCTTCACAGTAATAACGAGAAAAGCATTCCACAAGTGGTTAGTGTTTTGGTAAACGGGTGAGGGAAACCCATAGATATAAATAAGTCTAGATGCCGCATGACACTACTTGAGATGCGTCTGCCTGGCCGCCATCTTGGAACGGTCGAGGCAGACGATGTCGTGTTCCTGGCAGTGGGCAAAGTTGACCACCATTTAACTAGAAATCCTGCAGCACTGCTGCTTTTGGGTGTAGAAAGTGTCGGAATATATCAAGAGTGACACCGATAGCATGAGCGCCGTTGAACGGCCCAACTGTCTGGTTATCCAGACGTCCCTCAGCTGCTTCCATATCCCTCAAAAGGAGGATGGTGGGTTGTAGAAGGGAAATTTAAACCTGCAGTCCACCGAGTTCACGTTTCAGATGAACCAGGAACCACAACCATTATCACCACAACAACAACAACCACCACCATAACAACAACCACCACCACCATAACAACAACAACCACCACCATAACAACAACCACCACCACCACCACCACCATAACAACAACAACAACCACCACCACCATGACAACAACAACCACCACCACCACCATAACAACCACCTTCACCACCACCACCATAACAACCACCACCACCACCATAACAACAACAACCACCACCACCACCATAACAACAACCACCACCACCATAACAACAACCACCACCACCATAACAACAACCACCACCACCATAACAACAACAACCACCACCATAACAACAACAACCACCACCATAACAACAACAACCACCATAACAACAACCACCACCACCATAACAACAACCACCACCACCATAACAACAACAACCACCACCACCATAACAACAACCACCACCACCATAACAACAACAACCACCACCATAACAACAACAACCACCACCACCACAATAACAACAACAACCACCACCATAACAACCACCACCACCATAACAACCACCACCACCATAACAACAACAACAACCACAACAATAACAACAACAACCACCACAATAACAAAAAAAACCACCACCATAACAACAACCACCACCATAACAACCACCACCACCATAACAACCACCACCACCATAACAACCACCACCACCATAACAACAACCACCACCACCACCATAACAACAACAACCACCACCACCATAACAACAACAACCACCACCACCATAACAACAACAACCACCACCACCATAACAACAACAACCACCACCATAACAACAACAACAACCACCACCATAACAACAACAACCACCACCACCATAACAACAACAACCACCACCACCATAACAACAACAACCACCACCACCATAACAACAACAACAACCACCACCATAACAACAACAACCACCACCACCATAACAACAACAACCACCACCACCATAACAACAACCACCACCACCATAACAACAACAACCACCATAACAACAACCACCACCACCATAACAACAACAACCACCATAACAACAACAACCACCACCACCATAACAACAACAACCACCACCACCATAACAACAACAACAACCACCACCATAACAACAACAACCACCACCACCATAACAACAACAACCACCACCACCATAACAACAACCACCACCACCATAACAACAACAACCACCATAACAACAACCACCACCACCATAACAACAACAACCACCATAACAACAACAACCACCACCATAACAACAACAACCACCATAACAACAACCACCACCACCATAACAACAACAACCACCAAACAACAACAACCACCATAACAACAAAAACCACCATAACAACAACCACCACCACCATAACAACAACCACCACCACCATAACAACAACAACAACCACCATAACAACAACAACCACCATAACAACAACAACAACCACCATAACAACAACAACCACCATAACAACAACAACCACCACCATAACAACAACAACCACCACCATAACAACAACAACCACCACCACCATAACAACAACAACCACCACCATAACAACAACAACCACCACCATAACAACAACCACCACCACCATAACAACAACAACCACCACCATAACAACAACCACCACCACCACCATAACAACCACCACCACCACCATAACAACAACAACCACCACCATAACAACAACAACCACCACCATAACAACAACAACCACCACCATAACAACAACAACCACCACCATAACAACAACAACCACCACCACCATAACAACAACAACAACCACCACCATAACAACAACCACCACCACCATAACAACAACAACCACCACCATAACAACAACAACCACCACCATAACAACAACAACCACCACCATAACAACAACAACCACCACCATAACAACAACAACCACCACCACCATAACAACAACAACAACCACCATAACAACAACAACCACCATAACAACAACAACCACCACCATAACAACAACCACCACCACCATAACAACAACCACCACCACCATAACAACAACAACCACCATAACAACAACAACCACCATAACAACAACAACCACCATAACAACAACAACCACCACCATAACAACAACCACCACCACCATAACAACATCCACCACCACCATAACAACAACAACCACCATAACAACAACAACCACCATAACAACAACCACCACCACCATAACAACCACCACCACCATAACAACAACCACCACCACCATAACAACAACAACCACCACCATAACAACAACAACAACCATAACAACAACAACAACCATAACAACAACAACAACCATAACAACAACAACAACCATAACAACAACAACAACCATAACAACAACAACCACCACCATAACAACAACCACCACCACCATAACAACAACAACCACCACCACCATAACAACAACAACCACCACCACCATAACAACAACCACCACCACCATAACAACAACAACCACCACCATAACAACAACAACCACCACCATAACAACAACAACCACCACCATAACAACAACAACCACCACCATAACAACAACCACCACCACCATAACAACAACAACCACCATAACAACAACAACCACCATAACAACAACAACAACCACCACCATAACAACAACCACCACCACCATAACAACAACAACCACCACCATAACAACAACAACCACCACCATAACAACAACAACCACCACCACCATAACAACAACAACCACCACCACCATAACAACAACAACAACCACCATAACAACAACAACAACCACCATAACAACAACAACCACCACCATAACAACAACAACCACCATAACAACAACAACCACCACCATAACAACAACAACCACCACAACCATAACAACAACAACAACAACAACCATCACCATAACAACCACCACCACAACAACAACCACCACCACCACCACCAGAACACCACCACCACCACCACCACAACAACAACAACAACTACCACCAGCACAACAACCACCACAACAACAACAACCACCACCACCACAACCACATCCACCATCACAACAGCAAAAACATCCACAACCATCACAATAATCACTACGACAACAACAACCACCACCACCACAACAACAACCGCCACCATCACCACAACCTCCACCACATCAACCACTGCCATCACAATAACCACCACAACAACCACCATAAAAGCAACCACCACCATTACAACAACCACCATCACTACAACAACCACCAGCACAACAACCACCACCACATTAGCAACCACCACCACATTAATCACCATCACCACCACAACAACCACCACCACAACAACAACCACCACCGCAAAAACAATCACCACCACAACAACACCCACCACCACAACAATCTCCACCACAACAATCACCACCAACACAACAATCACCACCAACAACAATTACCACCACCACCACAACAACAACAACAAAAACCACCATCACCATCACCACCACAACAACAAAAATTACCATCATCACCACCACCACAACAACAACAAAAACGACCATCACCACCACCACCATAACAGCAACAACCACCACTACCAATACAATAACCACCATCACCACCACCACAACAAAAACCATCACCCCCACAACAACAAAAACCACTATTAACCCCAACCAAAACAAAAACCACCCTCACCCTCACCACAACAATATCCACCATCACCACCACCACAAAAACCACCATCACCACCACCACAACAACAAAAACCACCATCACCACCACCACAAAAACCACCACCACCACCACCACAACAATAGCCACCATCACCACCACCACCACAAAAACCACCATCACCACCACCACCACAAAAACCACCATCACCACCACCACAACAAAAACCACCATCACCACCACCACAACAAAAACTACCATCACCACCACAACAACAAAAACCACCATCACCACCACCACAAAAAAAACAACAATCACCCTCATCACAACAATAACCACCATCACCCCCACCACAACAAAAACCACCATCACCCCCACCACAACAATAACCACCATCACCCCCACCACAACAATAACCACCATCACCCCCACCACAACAATAACCACCATCACCCTCACCACAACAATAACCACCATCACCACCACCACAACAAAAACAACAATCACCCCCACCACAACAATAACCACCATCACCACCACAACAACAAAAACAACAATCACCCCCACCACAACAATAACCACCATCACCACCACCACAATAAAAACCACTATCACCACCACCACAACAATAACCACCATCACCACCACCACGGCAATAACCACCATCACCACCACCACAACAATAACCACCATCACCACCACCACAACAATAACCACCATCACCACCACCACGGCAATAACCACCACCACCACCACCACCACCACCACGACAAAATCCACCATCACCACCACAACAACAATAACCACCATCACCACCACCACGGCAATAACCACCATCACCACCACGGCAATAACCACCACCACCACCTCTTCCACAACAACATTCATTCTCATAGTCTGAATTCACTCTAAAACAAGCCCCACTATTAAATGCTTGACCGCTCCAAGATGACGGCCGCACAGACGCACCGCTGTTGTACTGAAGAATGGGCGATGCGGCATCTAGTCTTATTTATATCTATGGGAAAACCCAGCCACAGGTGTTACGCAAGGTGATGAAACCAAGATATACACCCACCAGCATATAGTCATATCTTCACAGTCATTCAGTTATCTATACTGGACGACGGGAAATAGAGGAGAGATTCTAGTTATCATTAATAAAAGCTGTTTTATATCATATTCGTGACATTTCATTAAATTCCAAACACTTGTTATGAAACGTATTCCACCGTTATTCCGTCCTCTGAAGTATTCCAAATATCAAAGATGAATTAGACATGACAACCCAGGTATATATGAAACTGCGGTATATTTTGATTATATTTAAACTCATGATGATGCATATGTAGACATGTAGTGACATAACGATAAAAGTTTACTATTAAGCTATTACCCAGTATGTTATTCCCAACAATTTCCACCCGACAGTAATACATGGCACCCCAAACCACTCACCCCACCACCGTCTGGTCCGACACAGTTGCCAGACTTGTGAAGCTATCCCTGCTGCTTCGACTTATCTGTTTGAATATTTACGGGGTTCGGAACGAAGACACGACTTTTTGGCTGACTATACAAGATTATAGTTGTCCCTGTTAAAAGCAGAGGAAGTGTCCAGAGAATGATTTTTGCTAATTGAAGCATGTTAATAGCCCAGGGATCTGCTCAAGTTCACGGTTAATAATCCTTATAATTAATGAATTAAATGCTACTGCATTTAACCTTTATGGACAAATATATTATAAATACATGTATAAATACTTAGGAAGTTTCCACTATACCTGACTAAGCCTGCTTGCTGTGGCGACGTAGAAATTGGGAGACCGTATTGTATCTTAATGTACATCAAATGAGTATTTGATCTTAGTTTTCTTTGAAAATATGATTGACTTGTTCAGTTAGACCTTGTATATTTTGGAAGGTAATTAATTGTATTTAAGTAACTGTAATTCAATAATGTGTGGAACCCTTGAATCCTGTGAGGGAGAGGAGATATGCCACTGCTTAGTCAGTCCTTTAATTAACCCCTAAGCACCAGTCGACATGTTATACCATCAAAATTCGGGGAGCGGAGCAACGCCGGTTGACTTGTATAGCCTGAAGTGTCTTCCCGCCACCCTTTGAACCCGTGACAATTTTCTGTGACAAACATAGGGTAGGTAGGTACCCAAAGTATCCCCCTGATACACGGCTCAGTCTGTACACAGCACTGGTAGAGAGATAAGCGATGTCTTCCTCATCCTCCTCATCCGATTCCGTCCTCCCATGCGCGGGGCCAACTGCATCATTGATCCCCGTGAAAGCTCTGCCCTTACCTCCAGGGAAAGGGCTCAGTGACTGACCAGGTGTGGGAAATTGTAAATAGTAAACAGATATGCACAAGTGTGTGTATTTTTTAATAGATAGGTGAAATGAAGGGCATTATAAGTTATATCGAATATGTGTTATGAAGTGTTTTATTGTAAGTTTTACAAATGCACTGCAATAAGTGTTACTGTTTATGGTTATTTGTGAAACAATAATTGGAAATACCATGAGTAACCCCATCTGGTACAATGAAAGATAACCACACGTGCACGGGTGAAAGAAAATGACCTGGTTGGCTGTAACTAAATTTTTTCCTCGTTACTTAGAAAATAATGGTGAACATGTGAGCATAAGTATATTTGCGATGTGAAATACAGAAAATGTAAGTTGTGTATAACATCAGTAATATTTTCATGATGCCCCTGATTAGTACAAATTAGTCACTTTCTGTACAAGTAATTACCTCATACTCAAAAATACTGCATGAAACAGCCAGAGCATTTACTTCTCAAAGTTCAGTTACCCGTAATCGTGACGTCAAGTGGAAAGAAAATACAGAAAATGTAAGTTGTGTATAACAGTAATATTTTCACGATGCTCCTGATTATTACAATTTAGTCACAATTTCTATACAAGTAATTACCTCATACTCAACCATACTGCATGAAACAGCATGAGCATTTACTTCTCAAACTGCAATTACCCATGAACGTGATGTCAAGTGGAAATATATGTGCCGTAGTAGAGGGATATCATTATAACTGCTGCAAGAAGTCAGTAAAGAAAATCAAAGGGCTACTGTTTTCTGACACACCTACAGGGCATAGTGGTGCTATGAAACGGGTGGAAAACCCTATGGGGAGCCACATGAACAGGGTGATGACTCATCCATATGACAGTGAGTATGGAAAAGCCAAAGAATGAGTGGAAATTTCCAAGAGGCCGGGCAGTGTTGAAATCACCATCCGGTCAGTGATGCAAATACTAGCCAGTGAGTCACAAGTCACTGGTAGTGGCTCGCACCCAGATTAGCCCACCAAAACACGGAAAACTAGTCATTTTAACTTATCCCTATTCTTCAACGGGACCACCTGGAGAAGTGAGGATACTTTCATTTGAAAGAGGAAGAGTTGATGAATCTTGGGTATCTTTAATTTTTTCTCTAGCTCTTATAGTTTGGCAGAAATAAGGGTATGAATTATGGGTATTATTTCCAAATTCACGGAAATAAACGAGGTATTTTAGGTGAATTTAGACAAAAACATCCAGTACTGTAAAATTGTCACGAAATTTTTGGAAAAAATCACACACAAAAAAAAAAATGCTTCACCAAATTACCCCAAACTTCCCCAAACCACTCCAAACACTTCTGGCTCTAGTTCAAAGGGGTTATTAGCAGCAAACCCATGTATAATATACCCAAGCATGTCACTGGTAGGTTATCACTATACTTGGGTACACTATACCTGAACCCATCACTATGGACAATTCCCAGCCAAGCAGCAGCGCGACGTGACCTACCTCCTTAAGCACTCGGGGAACCCTGAGGGTACTGAGGGTTCCAGCACACTGGCTTGGCGGGATCACTGTGTAAAGCGAATGACGTCGTAGGCATCGGGTATATTATACCCAAGTTTAGAACTCCAGGGTTAATGAGACTCGTGGGTTTGACTCCTGCACGATAGAGTGTCAGACAAGGAAATGCAATCTCCGGGCGGAAATGCAATCTCCGGGCGGATAAGCTGGTTCCCTTTCGAATGATGAGCGGCTGTGTGTTGTGTTGGATTCGTGGGGAAAAAACATTACTATCCATTTCGAGGGAAGTCCAATGGAATATCAGTTAACTAACTGCCTCTGTGCTCAGGACAATTTAGTTATTTATTCAGAAATATGACTGTTGGGACAAAGATATAATCAAAGCGATTTAACAACCCAGGGGAATAGGTTTGAAAGAAAAACCATTCCATGCAATCGTCAAAATTTAAAGTGATCAACTGCTTCTGGGCTCATGTTAATTTGTCCTTTAATTAGGGTTCCTGACTGTGGGGTAAAAGGTATAATGCAAGTGGTTAAAAAACAAAGGGGGAGAAGTTTAAAATAAAAACTTCCCCACAATCATCAAAATTTTTAGTGCGAATACAGGAATTTTATGTGCAAATAAGGTAATTTTTTTTTTCTCATCAATGAATGGAGGAAGGAAAAACAAAGGAAACAAAAATAAGTCCATGTGCCTAAAGGCATCCTCCATTCATAAAATATTTATAACAACTGGATTTGAATTGAAGTGGATTAAATGTTTGTGGGAAACAACTCCCAGGAAGTGAATTCCAGAGAGTACTAGTTCTGGGGATAAATGAATTTTGATAAGCAGAGGTTCTGCATTGCGGGGGAGAGAGTGTGAGTTCATGGGCGCTCCCAACTGCCCTAGTATTTCAGGAAAAAATGGGAAGGGGAGGCACAATTGAAGACAGTTCCTTACGGTAAAAATGTCGATAAAATAATGCTAAAGAAGCAACACCTCTACGTACTGATAATGGATGAAGGTTCTGTGTAGTGGGAGGATTATTGATTAATCTAATGGCTTTATTCTGAATTTTGTCCAACTGCCTCAATGCAACCACTCCACATCCACTCCACAGTGATGAACAGTATTCGATCTCAGAATGCACATGACTTGTATATTGTGGCCATCTGCTCGTCAGTGAAGAACTCACGAAGTCTGTACATAAGTCCCAATTTTTTGGAAGCATTTTTAGCAAGGGATTTAACCAGTGTTGTTGTCAAGACCAGGCACCTCGAGACTAAGACCAAGACCAAGACCAAGACAGACCTTCCGAGACCAAGACCAAGACCTGATCCTCTGAGACCAAGACCAAGACCAGACCCTCCGAGACCAAGACCAAGACCAAGACCAAGAATTTATGTGTCTGCTGAATGAATGGGGGAGGCGGTGGCTCAATCGGTAGAGAGTTGGCCTGCAGTCCTACTGGACCCGGGTTCAAATCCCACTGGGCAGGGAACAGTTTAAGGATTTGAATTTCATAGAAATCAGACTTTACTGATCTACCAGAAGACCCGCCAACATGTCGTAAAAATACCCCCACTAATACCAATACACCAGTCCTGTATGAGACAGCCCTAGCATGTATTCAGTATGGACGGTGGGTCTTAGCGCCGAAGTGGTGACATGTAGAGGTGTATGATATGTAGGAGGACTACTGGGCCTTGAGAGCAGGCTGTGAAGCCTATGCCCAGAGTCGAGCACATAAGAAAAAAAAAAATGCAGCCTGCAGGTGCTGCACTGCTGGTCAGTTTTCACGGGCGTCTCGGCCGCTCAAATACCCCATTACACCAATCACCCAGTTGCAGATTATGTATCGATGCGATACTCAACGCCAAACCAATTGAAGTTGATTATCACACATGAGCTAAATGATTGTCCAGGAGTTTCTGGGAAGACAATTACTAAGAAGAATGAAAGAGAGAAGAGGGCAATAGGGATAATTCCCCGTGCCAAAACTCAAGATTATGGAGGGCCCAGTGCCGACACCAGGACTGTGACAATTTTACTTCTTTTTCTGGCTCGTGTCAAACGTTTTTCAGGCACCCCAGGGCGCAGCCATAGCTCTCTAAGCCCCGCACATTGACGTTATGGCTTTTGAAAGTCTTTTAAGTTTTTAAACTTTTGAGAGTACGGTTTTGATGTTATAATGTATGATGTTGCATACTTTGTCAGTGCCATCGTACTCATGGATAGCTGTATCTTTCTCATGCGAAAGGAGGTTTTCGGAAGACTAATTTTCACACTTCTCTCCAAGCTTTACCCGTGCCCAAACATTGCACACACAACATATTCGTCTTTCGTTTCTCGTGAACAGCGAAGGGAGACTACCTATTTTTCAGGCTAATTACACAAGAGACCGAAGGGGTTTCGGGACAGAGAGGTGGGAAGCTAAAAATTATCATAAATATAAAATATAAATTTTACTTCCATAAGTGCTCCAAATACTTCTTACGGTCGTACCCACTATTTGTTTAAGAGAACAGTTTTCACTAAATTTCCCTCTTGAAAGGGGCCCTCATTTGGGTCTGCTCATTGCCCTTATTACTACTACAGATGATTTATTGGCCCCCAGGTGGCCCCCCCCCCACTTTAGTGGGGCTAGAAACGCCACTACAGTAGGCCACCTGGCCATGGCCCCCCGCTCATAGGTGAATAAGTTGTATGAAATACGAGGGTGGCTGTGAAACACTAGAAAATATTTTGATTTCTTCTAAAATGATCATAGAAGTCACTGCATGGCTCCGTGATAGCCATTTGGAAGCTTTGAAGGGCCATAATTCGAAAGGTTGGAAGCCACTGATGTCTGACTTGGCCCCCATCGCTTCAAAATCCTGGCTATGCCCCTGTAAGGGGGGAAATACATTTACAAAATTTAACTTATGTGAACAACCGACCATCCAGGTAAAATATTTCTGCTTTCATTGCTTCACTGGCATGAAGAAACAAACATAGGAAAATAGAAATTTTTATGGTTAGGTTTTCCGAGTGAACTAGCTAAACCTGTGGTGTACGTGTGCGAAGGGTGCGGGGATTGCATACACCATACACGTATATGAAGTACATGAAGGAGAACAGAGTTGCAAACAAGCGTGCATGCAAATGGAGATTATCACTGCGAGAATGGCCATGTCATGCATCCTCTCACAATTCGCACGCACTCTATCGGCGCTCGCAGGGCTCAGCTCATGCATCATCACCGTAGCGTTAGCCAGGCGGTATCTATAGACAGTACAACGCTGTGTGGCGCGCCGTGAATCGAATCATCTATGATTTTTCTTCATGTATGATCATAAATTCCGACCTTCCCCACGCCGCAATGCACTTTATAATGCAGGTCTCGACCTGGTCTCGAGCCAAAACTCCAAGACCAGAAGCTTCGAGACCAAGATCAAGACCAAGACCACGTCAAGCGAGACCAAGATCAAGACCAAGACCACGTCAAGCGAGACCAAGATCAAGACCAAGACCACATCAAACTGGTCTCGAGACCAAGACCGGTCTCGAGACCTACAACACTGGATTAAACATAAGTTCTTCAGTTTAGGTTGGGGTTTAGAGTAACACCTAGGATATCAATTGTAGTGGATATGGGAATATTGACATCATGTAAAATTATGTGAGAATTTGAGGGATTCTTTCTCTTGGAGACACTAATCTATCTATCCATCTATTGCCAGACGCCTCAATCCCGTTTGGGGTGGCCACAAACAAATCGCCTCCAAGTCGCCCTGTCCTCCGCCATTTCACTCCCCTGCTCCCAACTCACACACCCCTCTCTCATATACCTTTCCACCCCATCCCTCCATCTCATCCTCGGCCTCCCCCTCCCTCTTTCCCCCTCCACCTCACTCACATACACTCTCTTCGTCAGTCTTTCACCCTCCATCCTCTCCACATGGCCAAACCACCTCAGTGTGTTCCTCATAACGCTTCCTATCACATCCACATCAACACCACAACGCTCCTTTATATCCTCATTCGTCAGCCTGTCTCTCCATGTGACTCCACAGGCTCCTCTTAAATAACTCATTTCCACTGCTCTCACTCTTGACTTGTGTCCTTCCAACAACGTCCAAGCTTCACTTCCGTACGTTAGAGTTGGTATCACAATACTGTCATGTAGTAACTTTTTCACTTCCATGCTCACTTCCCTGTTTCTTATCACTGCTTTCAAAGAACCAGCAACCTTTCTTCCCTGCTGTACCCTTTCAAGCACTTCATCCTCCAAACCTCCATCCTTACTCATCACACTACCCAAGTACTTAAACGTACTCACATTTTCCAATTCCTCACCATCCAACCTCGCTGTACATTCACTGACTTCACCTCTCTCAAAGACCATCACTTTACTCTTCCCTACATTCACCTTTAGATTCCGTTTCTTACACACTCTCTCAAACTCATCCACCAAGCCTTGCAGCTCCCCTTCGTCTTCACTCAACAACACAGTATCATCTGCAAACAACAGTACAGGGAGTTTCCAAACACTATCCTCTCTCACCAGGGCCACTCCAACACCCACTACCCTACCTTGTACCTCTTTTATTACCCCATCCATGTACAGATTGAACAACCATGGAGACATGACACATCCCTGTTTCAACCCAACTTTCAAAGAAAAATTCACTTAGTTCACCATCCACACGCACTGCAGCCTTCGCACCATTGTACATACTCTTCACAGCATTCAACAACTTCCCATCTACTCCATATATTCTTAACACTTTCCACAATCCTTGTCTATCCACCCTGTCATATGCTTTCTCCAAATCTATGGAAGCCGCATACAACTTCTTTCCCTTCTCTAGAAACTTTTCCACTAAAGATCTGAGAATGAATATCTGATCTACACAACCTTTTCCCTTCCTAAAGCCTCCCTGTTCTTCTCCAACTAATTTCTCTGTTCTTTCTCTAACTCTGTCAATAAGTATCCTACCATACACTTTTCCTATTATACTAAGAAGACAAATGCCCCTATGATTACCACACACTTCTTTTTCCCCTTTTCCTTTGTACAAGGGAATAATTATACCTGACTTCCAATCCTCCGGGACTCTACCTTCCTCCCAGGCCAACCTGCACATCTTCCACATCCATTCTACTACTATCTCTCCCCCATGCTTCAGCATTTCACCACACACTCCATCAATTCCTGGGGCTTTCCCTGATTTAACTTTCTTCATTGCTTCCACAGCTTCTATCCTACTGATTTCTTCCTGTCTTCTCACCTCCCTCCTTCTCCCAGCCATTCCCCAGCCACTTATACTCGCATTACTTCCATCCTCTACGTTCAACAATTCCTTAAAGTGTTCTCTCCATCTGCTCACTTTTTCTCCCTTCTCCACTAGTAATCTACCATTTTTATCTTTCACTCCCCTGCTAACTTCACTTCCACCCTGTCTTACTCTTTTCACCTCTTTCCAGAACATTTTCTTACAGTCCCTCCACTTTACACTCAAATTCCTTCCAAATTCCTCATCCACTCTCTTCTTACTCTCTCTTACTAATCTTTTCACCTCTCTCTTTCTTTCTACATATAACTCTCTCTTCCGCCTCTCAACATCTTCCACGCCCCTATTTCTCATCCATTCATTGTATGCTTTCTTCTTTTGTGCCACAGCCTGTCTCACCTCTTCAGTCCACCACGCTGTTCCTTGTACCCCCCTCCGTCTTCTCTTCCTTCCACATACCACATCACATGCTGCACATATTTCTTCTGTAAATATTCTACACACACCTTCCATGTCTCCCATCTGCTCCAATTCATATTTACCCAATCGTTCCTCCACTTCTCTCTTATACTCTGCCTTTTTCTCATCCCCTTGTAACCTTTCCACTCTCCTTGCAACTACTCCTTCCTCTCGTCCTTCCCTTCTTCTATTCCTCCATCTTACTTGAACTTTCATTCTGGCCACCACCAAGTAGTGGTCAGAAAGTCCACTCCCCCAACCTCTATAAACTCTTGCATCCATTACACATCTTCGCATCCTTTCATCCACACACACATAATCAATCATTGCCTTCCTTTCATTCAGTTCACCACCCACCCTTCCCATCACTCGCCATGTATACCTGTGGATCATTTTATGCCTGAAGAGGGTAATGCCTGAAGAGGGTAATGTATTTAGTTTTCTGAGCATTAAATTAGACCAGATTTGTTTGTCCCCATTGAAAATTTTAGAAAGGTTTTGGTTCAGAGAAACTGCTGTGTTTATTTGGGAATTTATAATAGCATATTGTGTGGGCGATTGTATGTGCATATGCTCCGACAGAGGACCGAGTGACAAGAGTGAAACATGACTTTTGGGCGAAAATAGAAGCATGTATGGACAAATCTGAGAGGAGCAAGAGAGTGCTTTTGATTGGAGACTTGAATGGCAAAGTTGGGAATGTACGAGTGGATGGAGTGGTTGGTCAGTGGGGTGTGCCAGTTGAAGTAGATGGGAATGGTAGTGCTTTGGTGGACATCTGTGCTGGTAAGGGGATGGCAATAGCCAACATCTACTTTCGGCATAAGATTATCCAGCGCTATACATGGAGAGTAATGAGGAGTATGGATGGTGAACTTGTTGAACGAAAGGCAATGATAGACTACGTGTGTGAAGATGAGCGAATGAGAAGACAAGTGTTGGATGCAAGAGTGTGGAGAGGGTGGTGGAATGGAGTCTTGGACCATCACTTAGTGATGGCCAAGGTAAAGCTGCAAAGAAATTGGTTGAAGAGATGAAGGGGAAGACAGGAGGAAACAGCCCCTGTGAGAAGAGTGGAGAATTTGCAAGTTAGTGAGAAAATGGCAGACTATAAGAGCATAGTGGAAGAAAGACTGGGACGGTATGAGCTAGAGCATATGGAAGGGGTTGAAGACGTATGTAAGATATTCACGGAAGAGATAGGCACAACGTGTGAGGTGGTTTGTGGAGTGAGGAAAAGATGCAGGGGTGTGCAAAGGGACAGCATGGTGGAATGATGAGGTGAAACGAGCTGTGGAACAAAAGAAGAAGGCATATAGTGAATGGTTAGCGAGTAGCGAGTAAAGGTAGGGGAGAAAATGAGAGAGAGAAGAGAGAGGTATATGTGAGCAGGAGAAGGGAGGTGACGAGACTGGTGAAGAAGAGTAAGAAGAAAGTGGATGAAGAGTTTGGGAGGAATCTGAGTGTGAAATGGAGAGAGAGTAAGAAATTGTTTTGGAAGGAGATAAAGAAAGTAAGGCAGTGTGAAAGGGGAAATAGTAGGGGAGTGAAAGATAGGAATAATAGATTGTTGGTGAAGAAAAGAGAGAAACTGAGGAGATGGAAGGAACACTTTGAGATTTTGTTGAATGTAAAGAGTGAGAGCAGTGCGAGTACAAGTGTTTGGGGAATGGCTGGGAGAAGAAGAGATGAGAGGACGGAAGTAGTGGAAGCGATGAAGAATATCAAGTTGGGAAAGGCCCCAGGAATTGATGGAGTGTGTGGTGAAATGCTGAGTTATGGGGGTGAGATTGTTGTGGAGTGGATATGGAAGTTGTGTAGATTGGCTTGGGAAGAGGGAAGGGTTCCAGAGGACTGGAAATCAGGTAAACTGTTCCTTTATATAAAGTAAAAGGGGAGAGAGAAGTATGTGGTAACCATAGAGGTATTTGCCTTCCTACTGTGACTGGAAAAATATATGGTAGAATACTCATTGATAGCGTTAGGCATATGACAGTGGAGCTAGTTGGAGAAGAACAAGGTGGATTTAGGAAGGGAAAAGGGTGTGTAGATCAGATATTTGTTCTAAGATGTTTAATGGAAAAGTATCTAGAGAAGGGAAAGAAAGTGTATGCTGCCTTCATGGAATTGGAGAAAGCTTATGACAGAATAGATAGGCAAGGTATGTGGAAGGTATTAAGAATATATGGAGTGGAGGGGAAATTGTTGAGTCCTTTGAGTGGATGGTGAGCTTAGTGAGTTCTTTCATCTCAGTGTAGGACAGAAACAGGGTTGTGTGATGTCTCCATGGCTGTTTAATATATACATGGATGGAGTTGCAATGGAGGTGCAAGGTAGGGCAATGGATGTGGAGGTGGCTCTAATGAATGAGGGTGAGATTTGGAAGATTCCGGTGTTGCTGTTTGCTGATGATACAATATTGTTGAGTGATGATGAATGAGAGTTGCAAGGTTTGGTGAATGAGTTTGGGACAGTGTGTAGGAAGAGGAATCTGAAAGTTAATGTAAACAAGAGGAAAGTTATGATGTTTGAGAGGAATGAAGTCACAGAATGTACAGTGAGGTTGGATGGTGAGGATATGGAGAATGTGAGTGCATTCTAGTACTTGGGTAATGTTACGAGTAAGGATGAAACTTTGGGGGAGGAAGTGCATGAAAGGGTACAGCAGGAAAGGAAGGTTGTTGGTTCACTGAAAGCAGTGATGAGAAATAGGGAGGTGAGTATGGAAGTTAAGAAGTCACTGCATGATATTATTTTGATCCCTACCCTGACGTATGGAAGCGAGGCATGGACCTTGCAAGAGGGGAACAGGTCAAGAGTGAGAGCAATGGAAATGAGTTACTTGACAGGACCATGTGGAGTGACAAGGAGGAACAGGTTGACGAATGAAGAAGTGAAGGAACGTTGTGAGGTGGATGTGGATGTGATTGAGATTAGGAGAAATACACTGAGGTGATTTGGACATGTGGAGAGAATAGAGAATGAAAGACTGACTAAGAGGGTGTACGTAGGTGAGGTGGAGGGAGGGAGAGGGAGGGGTAGACCGAGGATGAGGTGGAGGGATGGAGTTGAGAGATATATGAGGGAGGGGGGGATGAGTTGGGGGGAGGGTAGTCAAATGGTGGGTGACAGAGCGACTTGGAGGCGTTTTGTCTGCGGCCACCCTTTGCGGGATTAGGGCGTCGGGCTATAGATAGATAGATAGAAATTGTGTAAAGGAGATACTAATTGTGAAAGACCTATGAAGGGTCGAGTCATCAGCATAAGAGTGTATTGGGTTGTGAGTGGCAGATAAGAGGTCATTCATATGAATGAGAACGAGGTTTGACGCCAAAACTGATGCGTGAGGTACTCCAGCATTTATGGAATGAAACTAAGAATAAATTCCATCTACTATGACCCGTATTTTTCTGTTATGAAGATTAGAAGAAATTAGAGGAACCAGTGATGCAAGGCCATAGCGTGACATCTTAGACAATAAGGCCCAGTGCCATACTCTGTCAAATGAGCCAAAATGAGCCAAAATGTCAATTTCCTTGTTAAAGAAGGTAACAAGTGGTGAGGCAGGATGGGTAACAAGAGCTATAAACTATGGTAAGGCAGTATGAGAGGGAAAACCATTGTCAAAGCAGAAATTAAGTAGTCTTTTGAATATATTTAAGACAGATGGACTAAGTATGAAGAAAGTTATACTAATTAAGAAGCAGCTATTGTGAAGGAAGATAATGAAGATCTGCTGGAATAAACAGACTACGAAATATGAAACTAACCAAGAGGAATGTATAACAATCGTAAAGTTGCTTGAAACAAAACTAGCTAATACCACTGAAAAAATTCGAGCTGTGGAAATGTGGAGTAAATCCATACTACCAGAGATTACTTTTTCAGAGTTTGATGGGGAGCAAAATTGAAGATCCTTTTGGGATAAATTTAAATACATAGTCCATGACAGAACAGACCTCTTCAATGGAAGTAAACTCTCCTGTTAGGAGAGGTGAAGGGCATGCCTTACCAGTTGACAGGTGAATTACCTGTTGAAGAAAATAATTATGAGGGTGGCTTCGACTATCCTTAAACAGAATTATGAAGATAAAGAGCAGGTCATTACCCAATTACTGAAGGCTAATTGCATTACCCATACCTGACTTGATCTTGATTGATTGACTGTATTAAAATCTGGTGGCGCAACTGCCAAGGTCATACGCCACCGGGCAACATGGTAAAAGACGTAGCACTAAAAAGTGCATATTCAAAATAAAGTTAATATCTGTTAGTGCGAATAAAACACTGAAAATAATGAAAGAATAGTTGGTAAAATATCAATTACTTATAAAAGTGGAAGGAGGCCTGCCTCATGAAGAAAACTAAAAACATCATTAAAATCGCTAGAGGCTTCAGCAGGCATCGAGGACAAACAGTAGGCACCATCTACCCTCTTATGCCTATGGAGGAATCTGTGACATAGGACCCCAAGACCTGGACATTCGACCAGCAAGTGATGGACACTAAGGGGAATAAGGTAGTCATCACAGTACAGCTGAGTCTCACCACTCATGAGGAACCCATGTGTAAGTTGAGAGTGCCCAATGTGAAGCCTAGCAAGTGCCACCTCCAATTGCCGAGACATCTAGAGGAGAACCCTTGGCACAACCACTCTCTGAAAGATTTCTTTTAGTTTATTATGAGCAAAACCATCCCAGTGTCTCTGCCAAAATGTACGAAGTGTTTACTGCAAGTAAGGTGTTACATCAAAAGCAGGAAGCGGTCGGTCGGTTGGGGGTTGTTGGGAACGCAGCTTTAGCCAATGTATCTTCCCTCTCATTGCCCACCACACCAACACGTGCAGAAACCTAACAGAAGTCCACAAGGCAGCCACAACGGCCAAGAAGAAAAAGCCACATTAAAATTGACAAAGCCAATGGATGGGATGCATTAAAAGACTCCAGTGCAGACAGAGCACTACACAAGTCACTAAAAATCAGAAAAACGGATTGGGGTAGAGTAAAAATGATTTTATGAGCATAAAAAATTGCAGTCAAATCCGATGTATACACTGAAGTAATGCCAGGAAGGCTACCGCCCCTACTAAAGGAAGGGAAGACAACAGCAAATCCCACTCCAGTAGCAGTCTTAGACCCGTCAGTATAGACGGGGACAGAACCCTCACGAGTGGAGGCATGTTCTAAAAAGAGTGAGAGGGACACCTGAGAGGGAAGCAAGCCCTTTTTTTTCAACAAAGGACCTACAAAATTCACACGAGGAGTAGTCAAGAACCCACCCTTGGGATCCGATGTGGACAAACTGCCAGTCATGGAACAGAGAGGGCCAAAATAACAGACCGGACCCTGTACCCAAAGGGCTTTGGGAAACTAGGACAGGTGTCATAAACAGAAGATCGGAGATCCTGGGAGACGATGGCACAAGAAATTGTGTCTGGAATGCAGTGAAGATGATACCAACACCTCATTATCAGCAACTGGTATCGCAAATCCGAGAGGAATACACCAGCATCCACCAACAAACTTGAAATTGGGGATGATTTGAATGCCCCAGTTGCCAGACGTACACCGCCATGATGCACAGAACAACTGGAGATGGGCATCTAAGAGACCTATGCAAGAGGAGGAGGACCTGACGGTCAGCACCCCAAGAGGTATGAGCCAAAACCCTCAAAAGACTCAAAGCTTTTAGTCATACCACCTTAACCCCTAGGCACCGGGCATGGGTAGACCTATCCACGTCCCAGAACCTGGTTATTTTCAGGAAAATCAATTTTCCCCACAATATTTTACTTTCATTACAAATCAATCACAAATGACAAAAAACACACAAAAAGTGCATACTCATTCTCATTTGGCGATTTGGAGGTGCTGGTGTGGTGTGAGGAAGCCAGTGTGTGGCGGCTGGACTGAGCATATTCAAGGTCACGGTGGTGTGTTGGCGGTATTAGTGGAGGGAAGAGGGACGATTACCTCACGCTAAAATAAGTGTTGAGTGTGCCTTTGTTTCTCTCACTAATTCACAATGCCGTACAAACACAATATTCCAACTAAAATAGCAAAAAAACAGAAGAAAGTAACTAATACAGATTGGCTTATTTTATGTTTCCCATGATACTTATTTTCTAACAGATTTATGTCTATTTAGGTATTCACTATTATTTACACACTATTTTCACGTTATTTCACGGTTTTTAGTCATTCTTGACAGTATGATACTCTCTAAAGGCTGGCTGTGGTCAGTATAAAAGTACTCAAGCACCCATACATGCTCCCCCACACTCCTTAGGGCCCCCCCAGTAGCCCTTCCCACCACCCCACCCCTCCTCACCCCTACCCTTACCTTGAACCAATATCAGCTGGTTCCAAGGCCACACTCTCCCTACGCCCGCCTCCCACCACCCTCCACCACAGCCGTCCTCGCTGCTGGGCTGCCCTTGCACCCCTCCCCTGGCCAGCCAGCATTACCCCTCGCACCAGCCATGCCAGGACAATACTCTGAGTCCGTATGGTGCACTACTAAGTTTAAACATGCTCGCGAAAAATTAAAACTTCATGTGAGGTGGACCGTAGGCCTCTACCAACATGTCATATGACATGGACTGGCGCCTAGGGGTTAACAATGAATATGAGGAACCCAGGTTAGTCGTCTATCAAACAGAAGACCCAGAAATCACGTCTCTTCCACACAGGATATTCTCTGACTATAGAGATACAAGTCAAGGTTTGAGTGAATCCCTCGAAGATGACAAAAATGTGCATAGCCATTGTCTTTGTTAAAGAAAAACGGAAACTGCAACACACCTTCCAGTCAGAAATTCTATTATGAGCCAGCTGCAACTTCCTCTCTATCAGAGACATCCTAGATGCGGTGAAGGAAATTGAGAGATCATCGACATATAGTGATCCTCATACACATCAAGAAGTTCATTGATTACGCTGTTAATGGCTACAGCAGAGAGAGTAACATTAAGGATACTCCCCTGTGGCATTCCATCTTCTAGTGCACAGGCATTAGAAAGCACTCCTTCCACTCGGACCCTTAAAAAACAGTTAGATAAAAACTGTTGAATAAAAGTAGGCAAGTGCCCATGAAGACCAAACTCATGAAGAGAAAGTACAATGCCATGACGCCAGGCAGCGTCATATGCCTTTGCCAGATTGAGGAAGACCATGACCTGGTGTTGGTTAGTGGAGAAAGCTTCACAGACAGAAGTTTTCAAGGACAGCAGTGCATCAGAGGTAGATCGCATTTTCCGAAAACCATACTGGGCAGGGGATAAGAAGTCACCTCCCGCCATAAACCACACAAGCCTAACATTGACCATCTTTTCCAGAACATTTCATATACAAGACGTCAAAGAAATAGGCCGATAATTCGTTGTGGGTAGGTGGTCCTAATCTGGTGTGGGGATGGGGATAATTACAGCAACACCCCAGCAAGCTGGAAACTCCTTGGAACACCAGATCTTATTAAACAGTGAAAGCAAAAACAAAAGGGACACATCAGACAGGTGACATAAAAAGGCATAAGAAATATCATCATAACCAGGAGAGGAATCATGGCACTGCAGCAAAGCCACATGGAATTCAGAAACTGAAAATGGGACATTGTTAGGGTCTGCTCCAGCACAGGCAAAACTGAGACCATTAGACTCTAGGCACTGACGGTGGCAAGCTGAAGGTGTATTTGCATTCTACTGTGACACATGGGCAAAATGATCAACAAGCAACTCTGCAACAGCAAAAGGATTAGCCACAGTTCCACATGCTGCAAAAAGGAGGGGAGGGAACAGTAAATTTTCCTGAAATTTTCCTTACACGGTTCCACACCCAGGTTACGGAATTTCTCAAATTGATGGAGGAAACATAACCCTTCTAGGATGAATGCCTGGCCTTCTTTAAAACTTGCCTCATATGAGCTCGTGCTGTCTGATACGCCACCAAATGCTGAGGATCCCCACGATGATGACGAAGTCGAGAGAAAGCGATTCGTTTGGCTCTCACTGCAGAACTGCACTCAGAGTTCCACCAAGGAAGTGTAGGAATCTTTAGGAAATTGACCCCTCGTTCTTGGAATAGATAAAAGGGCTGCTTAGTGCAACAAGTCCCTGAAATATGACACTGCCTCAGTAAGACAGCCAAGCTCAGTGACAGAAAGGGAAATGGAACTTAATTCCCTGAAACGTGGCCAGTCAGTCTTATCCAGAAGCCAGTGAGGAAGACGTGGTTGAGGTCCACCTGCACAAGCAGTTAAAAGTAATGGAAAATGATTGCTGCCATAAAGGTCTGGTAACACATCCCAGTTAAAATCCAAAACTGGATTAGCTGAGCATATGGACATATCAATGGCAGTAAAAGTTCCAGTCTGGCTATGGAAATAAGTCGTTTTACAGGAGCTGAAAATGCCCAACTCCTCATCTTCCACTAAAGAGGCCAGCATGACACCCCAAGGGTTGGCCTAATTGTTTCCCCATTGTGGGTGGTGACCATTCATATCTCCTAGTAACTGAAAGGGAAAAGGAAGGCCACAAATAAGGCATTCCAGATCTGCCCTTTCAACAATAGCACTAAAATGAAGATAAAGACTACAAACTATATACTGCCAATGTAAAAACATCTTTTTTTTTTATATATATAAGCAAGAAGGAATCAAAGGCCACGAGCCCGGAATAACTCTCCCTTCCAAGAGAAAAAAAAAATACTAGAGAGAGAGAAATTCAAGATCCAATCATTTCGAGATGCCTGGATACACTGCGTTTGAAACAATGGAAATCATAAGAAGCAGGATATACAGACAGAGGGAGACAGTTCCAGAGTTGACTTGTTGCATAAATGAAGGACTGGGAGTAACGGTTAACTCTTGCATTTGAGAGTTGGACAGAAAAGGGATGAGAGTTCGCTGCTAGACGGGTGCTACGTGCCCGTTGTGGAGGTGGAGGAATGCATACAGACAGTTCAGAGGAGTAGTGACCATTGAAGTAGGGATAGAAAAGAAATAAAGATGCAACAGTGTGGCGAAGAGACAGAGGTTGAAAGAGGAGAGTTAATGAGATTAAAAGCCTTTGACTCCACCCTATTGAGAAGAGCTCTATGTGGGGAGCCTCCTCACACATGAGAGTTGTACTCCACACAGGGGCGGATAAAACCCCTGTATAGAGTCAACAATTGTGCATGGGTAAGGAAGGAACGGAGTCAGCTTAGCACACCTAATCTCTTGGAAGCAGATTTTACAAGCGATGTAATATGATCTTTCCAAGATAAGTCCCAAGTAAATAAAACCCCAACGCAAAAAAATTAATTTAAAAAAAGTATTACATCTTTCAACTTGATACTTTCAGGGTATAATCAAATTGTCAATGCCGACTTTATGGGAGCATAAGAATGTGGTACGTCATGACGTCATGAGTGTTTTCCTGATGTCACAACTCCCTGGGTTTTATTATTTGTCCTAGAGACACCTGCTTCTACATGAAAATACTCAAATACCATGCGAAGAGCGTGTAAATTAGTTTTTATTAAAATTCCCAATACGTCATGAGATATCGAGGCCATGAAATGTATATCGTACATGACGTCGCTCCGATCGCGATTTTTTTTTTAATAAAATTCCCCAACACTCAAGTTTTTCACTTTATCGTAAAAAACAAAATTACACGATGAAGGCACAACCAGTATGTTTTTTAACATGGGCATTTACAAGCAGCTGCAATTATTTTTTAATTTTTGGCAATATTTTGAAAGCAAAAATTTCTTCTTTTCAGATACAGGTGTTTAAAGTTTTCAGTACAATACAACGTAGTTATTTATTTCATGATTGGCGTTATTTTTACACACAAAATTCTATAACTTACATTGATACTATAGACAGCAAATCTACATATAATTTAAATATTTACTATAGACTGTCACCACCAACTCACCCTGAATGTCGTGTCAAGAGGTGCCGTGGTCAGCATCTATCATTTTATTTTTCTCTCTTCTTGTGCTTTTGCCGGCAAAATGCCTCACTGCTGGGGTGTCTTCACAGTGTCAAATCATTGCAGAGGGGTTTTGTTTAGCCAGCAGTGAGTGCCTTCCCTCTCCTCATTGACAATGCTCACCAAACAAATGTTTTACAGGTGCATCACTAGTTTACTGGCGCGATCCCAGGCCCGTATGCCTCACCTTCGGCTGCTTTCTTCTCCTCTTCCCCCTGTACTTTCCTTATTTTCCTTTCTTTCTCCTCTTCTTTCTTCTCAGCTGCAATTATCGATCCTGATAGTCTCTTCCTGTCCATTTTCTTCCTAATTTCCATGCCCTCCATCCCGGTCTCACCCAACGCCATCCCCATTGCTGCAGACCCAAGGTTGAACTTGACCACACCCCTGTATATGCCATATTTCATTCCTCGTAGGAAGAAGAATTTTGTTTTGGGGAGTTCATTCCATAGAACACTATGGAGACATTCATTTGCATTTTGTGTATCCCCCTTACACTTTTCTATCATGACTTGCCACCTTCTGGTAAATTGGGAGAATCTTGACCACAACCGCTTCACTCAGATGGGTCTTCATTGCCTTGCTGTGAGATGGGATTGGCAGATTCTTGGCTACTGCTCTCTTATAAAAACACCAGGATTTTATTCCATTTGGACACATGTTATGCATAGGCTTCACGTCTGTGCTCATGCAATGGCGAAGTGTGGCATAAATTCCTCTCTTTATGTCCTCCACCGTGCTCTCTTCCTTGATGTTTTTTCCAAAATAATGAGCCAGCCTCAGGACTTTCACTTTTGTTAGTGCTCCTTTTGTTTTACCACCGAGTTAACTTTCTGTGCCTGTAAGAGAGCTTTACCTATGCGCTTAGAAACATGGTTCACACATTCTAACTTCTTTACGGTGTAGAGGCCAAGATTCTGCACTGCACTTATACCATTGGAGTCTCCATCTGGCACTACTTCAACATACCTCAGCTTACACTTTTCCACAGAACGCTGCCATATCTTCCATCATTCCATCTCCATGGCAGGTGAACTGCCACTGAAGTTCTTTGTGCACTCATGCACAGGAACGTTCTGTTTGTCACTGAGATTTTCACATATCTTGCACCACTTGCTCAGCACTACAAAATCAACACACAAGCCAGTTGTAACTATAATCACTGACACAAATCCATACATGGCGGTAAACCCACGTTTTGACCAGCTTCCATCACAAGATACACGAGTATCTTTCACTTCGTTCTCATTACCATCACGTTCTCGCAATGTGTCGTGCAATTTTGGCCGTAATTTTTCCATTACTCTCTCCAGGTCATCGATGGTACTGTCCTCAATCTCCTTTGCAATCGCATAATACGTCCTTTCAGATAATGGGTGCATGTTGTAAGTAGCACACAACTCACGTACCCTAGGATATCCACTACATGATTGTAAGGTGGCTTTCACTAGTTTATTGTGCACATCATAACGGCTTGTTACTACACCCTTGGATTCACAGGATTTTTTTACTCCGCCCTGTGAGGTACACATCTTTTCACTGACATTGCACTGACCACACTTTGCAACAAAAAACTTAGCCATGCCTTCAACACTATCTTCCTTGACTTTCATTTTGTTTCCACACACACACCAGATTGATTGATTGATTGTAGTAGAAACTGGCAGCGCAACTGCTAAGGTCATATGCCGCCGGACAACAAGCTAAAACACATGGCAAATAAACTGTGCATAGTTAATAACTTTTTCTAGAAATAATACACTGAAAATAATAAAAGAATAGTTAAAAGAGAAAACAATTTCTTATAAAAGTGGAAGGAGGCCCGCCTCCTGAAGAAAACCAAAAACATCAGTAAAAATGCTATGGGCTCCCCCAAGCATCGAGGAGAGACAGTAGGCACCATCTACCCCTGTATGCCTATGGAGGAATCTCCGACGCAGGTCCCCCAAACTTGGACACTCGACCAGCAAGTGACGGACAGTAAGGGGAACAAAGCAATCATCACAGTACGGTTGAGTCTCGCCACTCATCAGGAACCCATGTGTAAGCCGAGAGTGCCCAATGCAAAGCCTAGCAAGAGCTACCTCCAATCGCCGAGGCATGGAAGGGAGAACCCTTGGCACAACCACTCTCTGGAAGACCTCTTTCAGTTTATTATGAGCAACACAATGCCAGCATCTCTGCCAACACACATGCATTCTGTTCCACAAGTAAGGTGTTAGATCAGATGCAGGAAGCGGATATTCTGTTGGGGGACTGTTGAGTAGCCGCAGCCTTGGCCAATGCATCCGCAGTCTCATTGCCCACCACACCAACATGTGCGGGAACCCAGCAAAAATCCACTCTCTTCCCCCGACGACGAATGAGGAACAGCCACTCCAAAATAGCTAAAACTAAGGGATGGGAAGAGTTAAAAGAGTCCAGGGCCAAAAGCGCCCCTTGAGAGTCGCTAAAAACAGTAAAATAATTGTCAGGATGAACAAACACCAACTTCAAGGCTAAAATGATGGCTGACAACTCCGCAGTAAAAACTTAGGCAACCAAAGGAAGACTACCTCCACGGCTAAAATTGGGAAATACCACTCCAAAACCAACACCTGATGTGGATTTAGAGCCATCAGTATACACAGGCACAGAACCACCATGACTAGAAGAATGTTCTAAAAATAACCTTAAAAGACACTGAGGAGCGATAAAATCCTTTGAACCTGCAATAGGCCTGTAGAAAATTACCTTGGGCAATATCCAAGGTGCAACCCTCGGGATCCGAACAGGGCTGACAAGTACTGCCGACAAACCAAACCCCTCCATTATATCCTGAACCCTATAGCCAAATGGACGAGGCATGCGAGGGTGTCTACTATAACACAAAGACAAGACTGTTTCGTCACACCCTCACAGACAAGTGAGTCTGGAAGGCGACGAATCCGGAGCCAGCACCTTACTGCAACAGACTGACGGAGTAGATCTAAGGGAGGCACACCAGCTTCCACCAATAAGCTGGGAATTGGAGAGGACTGAAAAGCCCCAGTTGCAAGGGGAAGACCAGTATGATAGACAGCATCTAGAGTTTTTAGTCTTGATTCTGTGGCAGAGGAATATACCTCACAGCCATATGGCAGCTTAGAGGTTACAAATACCTGAAACAAATGCAAGAGTGTCCTTCGATCAGCACCCCAAGAGGTATGGGACAGAACCCTCAATAGATTGAGAGCCTTTATACATGATGTTTTAAGATTTGCCAAGTGTGAGACCCATGTCAAACAACAATCAAAAGTCAGGTCCAAGAATTTCGTCTCTGTCATACAATGGAGTCTCCTGCCACAAAGCTGGAGATCAGGGCCCGGGTGTACCCCTCTCATCCTACAGAAGTGCATAGCCACAGTCTTTGAAGGGGAAAACCGAAAACCCTTGGAAGTGGCCCAGGCAGAAATCTTGTCCAAGGCAAGTTGCATCCGCCGCTCAATAGCAGACATGCGGGAGCCAGAAAACCATATAGCTAAGTCATCCACATAAAGGGATGAGGATACCCCAGCAGGCACAGTGTCAATGATACCATTAATGGCCACTGCAAACAGGGAAACACTTAAGACACTCCCCTGTGGGACACCTTCCTCCTGGCAGTGTGGCGCAGAGGGGGTAGAACCCACACGGACCCGAAATACACGATCAGTCAAGAAGTCTCCAAGCAACACAGGCAGGCGACCACGTAAACCAAAGGTATGAAGTTGTTGGAGGATGCCATGGCGCCAGGCAGTGTCATAAGCCTTCTCAAGGTCAAAAAACACAGCCACAAGATGTTGCTTGGAGGCAAAAGCTTCACAGATTGACGCCTTGAGCCTGATAAGGTTGTCTGAAGTGCACTGTAATTTACGGAAACCACTCTGCGACGGAGAGAGAAAGCAACCCTTCTCCAGAAACCACATAAGCCTGACAATGACCATCTTTTCGAACAGCTTGCACACACATGATGTTAAAGTGATAGGGCAATAGTTGGAGACTTGGGAATGGTCTTTATCAGGCTTGGGAAAGGGGAGGACAATACCCAACTTCCAACTTCTCGGAATAGAGCCCTCACTCCAAACCCTGTTAAAAAGGTCCAATAAAAACTGAAGTGAATCAGTCGGAAGATGATGCAGCATAGCATATGGAATATCGTCAGGCCCAGGAGCAGTGTCACGACACTCTGAAAGGGCAGCACGTAGCTCACGGAGGCTGAAATCTAAATTATACAGCTCTCCGCCACGAGAGCAAAAGTCAAGACCCAGCCTCTCCTGATTCCTACAAAAGGTGGCAAATGGCTGAGAAGGATCCTTTGTGGAGACAGCATAAAAATGATCTGCAAAAGCAAAGGCTACTGCATCTGGTGCAGACACAAGTTCTCCGTGAAGGCGCAACACCGGAGTGGAGGGGGGCGAGAACCTACCAGAAATCTTGCGCACCTTTTTCCACACCACAGACATTGAAGTCGAAGATGTAATTGTAGAAACATACGACCTCCACGAGTTACGGCGAGCATTCTTCATGACCCATCTATAGTGAGCATGTGCTTTGCGAAACTGTATTTTTAGAAAAACAACATTACGATTGGCAAAATACCGACAAGCAGCTGCTTTGTAAGTTCCCTTTGCTACGGAGTAGTCATCATTCCACCATGGCACAGGTCTCCGGGAAAAAACACCAGAAGTCTGTGGGATAGAATGAACCCCTGCTGAGAAAATGGTCTTAGTAAAATAACATTCGGCATCATCGATAGTTGAAAAATCAGTAATCCTGTTGGCAAATACACATAGTTCCTCAAAGAGAGACCAATCAGCCCTGTCCAGACACCAGCGTGGCAGACGGGCTACAGGAACAGAGCGAGTAGGCTGGACCACTACAGGATAATGGTCACTACCATGTAGATCATCCAAAACCTCCCAAGAAAAATCAAGGGCACAGTTAGAGGAGGAGATGGTAAGGTCAATGACAGAATACATGCCAGTCTGAACATGAAAATGGGTCGGCCTTCCATTATTTAGGACAACCAAATTTAAATTCCCAACCAAAGAGGTAAGATCGCCCGGGGATTTGAAAGTGAGTCACCCCACAAAGGATGGCGGCCATTAAGGTCACCAAGGAGTAGGAAAGGGGGTGGAAGTTGGCTGATAAGGGTTTCTAGATCAGCACGTATAACAGGAACGGAAGGTGGAAGGTACAGACAACAGATGGTATAGCACCTCCCAACGTGCATTTGTATGGCTAGAACTTGAAAGGGGGACTGAATCTCGAAGGAAATAAAGGGGACATCAGAACGGCACAAAATTGCACATCCACCGCTGTGACCACCAGGAGGAGATGCATGGAAGGCCTTATACCCCCTAATGGAAGGGAACTGTCTGTCCCCCAACATTGTCTCCTGAAGACACACACATAGTGGGTTCAGAGCAGAGAATAATAACTGTAATTCCTCCCAATTTCCCATGGCATCTCTACAGTTCCACTGAAGACAGATTGGTACCGATTGAGCCATAGTGATTAGTATTAAATATTATGAACTTAGAAAGCTATGTAGCAACCTCATTGGGAAGGGAGTGAAAGCCCTTCTTCCTAGGCGTGGAGCTCTGCCTCACCAACCGAGAAGGCAATGAAGATTTAGACTTTCCATGGGTGGAAGTACCCTTACCCCGAGACATGTCCCGCCCATCGGCAGAATGAGTCCGAAGCACAGGGACCTTCTTGGAAGACCCACGTGCCCTGTCCGCACACCCATGTGAGGGTTCAGCTGGCACCTCAGGGCCAACCGAACCTCCCCCAACCAAATATCCAAAGGTTGGCCACTGGGTGATGGATCAGAGGGAGCAAGCGACTGAGCTCTATGAGTATCTAAAGACCCAGGCCCCACCACACCTGAGGAAGAGGCAGGGACGGGAATCCTAGAAGGGCCATCATGAACACCCACAGACTTAGACGCCACCACTGGCTGGGTTGTCGAGCGAAAAGCCCCCTCAGAATCCTCATGTGGTACAGAAGTTTGAACCTTAGAAGGAGGGGAGTCACCCAAAAACTCCTCACTCCTCACTCGTTTGAGGTTGGCAGATGCAACCTCCATCTCTGCACCAGAACTTAAAGCATTAGAAACTATAGTGCCACATTGTAAAGAAGAGTGAGCAACAGTAGCAGAGCGGGCAGATGGTACAGGAGCAGCAGTCGGTACGGAAGTAGCAGCTGATACAGAAGTATGAGAGACGCTGTTTTTTTAGATATGTCAGGACAAGGATGCACAGGAAGGACATCGGGAGTTTTGGATGTGTCAAAGCAAAGTGTAGCATCGACACAGGTGTTTGTCACAGGAGGAACCGGAGGAACTGGGATGGGGGAGGCACTCCCAGACGCTGGAAGAACAACTGCAGAGGGAACACCCCCAGAGACAGGAGGCACCTCCCTGGAGGAAGCACAGCTGCTTCCAGGCTGCACTCCCTCAGTGGAACCCCCTGGCCGAGAAGGCCGGGAAGTAGAACCCCGAGAATTTGATGGGGCATTGTGTGATGGCAGGGGCACCTGCCGGGTAGCTTTATGGCGAGACAACGCAGCAGCAAAGGTAACCCCAGGGCGAATGAACCGCTCCCTTACCCTGGCATTTGCCTCAGAAAAGGAAATTTTCTCCTTCGTTCAGACAGAAATGATCTCGTATTCATATTTGTATACTTCGCAATCCCTTGAGGAGGCTGCATGTGCTCCTCCACAGTTCAAACATTTAGTGGGTTGAGAACAATCATCTATACCATGAGAAATTCCACCACAATTTCCACAGACCTCAGGAAGGCCGGACGCTTCCTTCCTGCAAGAACGGCGGACGTTACCAAATCTTTGACAATAATAGCATCTTCTAGTTCGGGGAACATAAGGTTTAACCTTTAGCTTCCACCACGCAGCAGTGATAACCTTCGGCAAGGTAAGATGGTCAAATGTCAAGATAAGAGTGGGCGTGGGGGTTAAAACCCCATCAACCTTCTTCATAATTCTCTGTACTCTTACAACACCCTGAGGAGCCAGCCCCTCTAAGAGGGAAGAATCAGAATAAGAGATCAAGTCACGAGAATACACAACCCCTTGGGACTGGTTCAGGATCAAATGACGAGAGGCAGATACAGGATAACCGGTGACCACAGTTAGAGACTGGATGTGTGAACTCTCCTCTTCATTCCTGGCTTCTAACAATAGAGACCCATCGCCCTGCAAGGAGACCTTGGGGGTAAATCCACATGCTGTTACTAGACCACTGTGAATCTGGAAACAATTCAGGTTCCGGAAGGAAGTACCATTATCCATTTTGATGACAATATATTTTGTGTAAGAATGTTTCACAAAGACTCCAGGTAAAAACTCAATACAGGGAACATCCGAACTTGCAGTTTTGGCAGATGACCCTGAGGGTACAGGGTCGTCGGCCAGAGAGAGACCAGTTGATGCCGACTCATGTGGCTGGTCACCGACCACACGTGTGGTTAATGATTTGGTCAATGTATCCATATATACATTGTTAAATAGAAATTGGCACCAGGAGCCAAGGGAAACCACCTACCAGGGAGTGTGGGGACTGAGCGCGGTCTGATGGGAGCGGGGTACCTCGTCCCCAGAGGATGTCCCAAAAAGGGCATCCCGTGATACGAAAGTTTGCTCCCACCAGTGCAAAGACCCCCTTCCCCAACACCCCCAAGCCCAGACACCCAACCAACCAATTCAGGACAGCACTGACGTGATCCTTCTGGAGGGCGGAACCGATGACCCATACGGGTAACCTATGTTTCGGGCAGCGTTTAGTCAGACCCCTCACCCACAACCCTACCCGCATGGGAGACCCTGCCAGATGTCGTTACATCCACGGGCAGGCTTGTGGGATCACCGGAGCACGCAAGCCCCCCCACCATGACAAGGTGGCTGACCACGGGGGGGACACACACACTGGACAATAGAATTAGCCCACTGCAACAGGTTGTCTTGATCTACTAGCACATATTTTCTTCCTGTGTCAGTTTGTACATGGGTGTCTTGGATGTCCAAATGTGTGCTAAAATCAAACTTCATCTTAGATCTTGAGTTGCAGGAGGGGCTAGGAGTTGGTGGTGAGGCAGCACTGGTGGTGGGTGGCAGGAAAGCGGTGGCAGGTGGCGGGAAAGCAGGCCTCTCTCTTTGCTCTGCACTCTTTTTCTTTCGCATTTCCCACATTTTCTTCAGCTTCTGCGTTCTTGTAAGCTTCACGGTGATCCTCAGAGGTTGGCAGCAAACAGTAATACACTAAATAATGGCGCTGGATACCGCTATCGCGCAAACACACACTGGTCTAGTAGCAAAATAGCAGTGTGTAGCCTTCCTCTCTGAGATCACGAGGGTAACTGATGCTGGACAGTGGTGGTGACTGGTTGTGAGGCAAGAAGTGTTGCCGAGTCGCTAGATAGTTGCACACGAACACACAAAATTGGCCAAAACAATCGATATTTACAGGTGCACATGGCCTATACTCCTGTGCGCCCTTTAAATGGTTACGCCTCCTTGTCCCTTTAAACCACCTGAGCGTTGCTACGGGCTCGCGGTTGTGTAAAACATGCGTTCGCTACATTGCTAGATACATGTAGGTTTGAAATCTGCTCATATCTCAATTTTGAATTTTTGAAGGTATTTCGGCTATGGCAGAGGGTCAGAGGGGCCTTAAAAACAACCAGATTATTTTAACCCCAGTCAGACATAAGAGCCAAGTCAGACATTAGGTGTGCCATAGCCTCATCCCTTGTTTGCTGAAGTAACTGCTGAGATGGATGTTGCAGGAACCGAATGGAAAGGTGAAGGGTGGAATCATCAGCATATGAGTGGATGGGGTTAGTGTAAAGCTTAGAAGGTCACTGATGAATAAAATGAAGAGAGTTGGTGATAGGAGAGAGCCCTGAGGAACATCACTGTTAACCCTTTAACCGCGGGTATTGTTTTGGCCTGACTGTCCTCTCCCGCGGGGGTTTCAGCCAAATGTAAACAAACCTTTAAACCTTAATAACTCTGCACAGAATAAAGCTAGAGAAAAAAAATAAGGTACCATTAGAAAGTACTAACCTTCAGCTTTCCATTGATGTAGGTTTCATGACTTTGTTGACTTTCACAGGACGGGCAGAGCCGTTAGAAGTGACGGGTGTAAAATCACTATTTTACGCCCCACACACCAGTACCAAATGCCAACCACTCTCTGATAATAGTAATAAAAACATATATGAACACTGCACATACAATAAACACCCACTCTGTGTTCACTGATGTAGGTAAAAGGCACTTCACTGCAGCTGCGCCCGCACTTCACTGCGGCTGCGCCTGCACTTCACTGCGGCTGCGCCTCACTTCACTGCGGCTTCACCCGCTCACTGAAGTTTGGGGCGATCTTTTCATTATTTCTAACTTCTAATATTATTTTAAATATAATCTGGGCAATATACATTATATTTACACTGCACTTATTACTATATTGCGTCACTGTCGCATCACAGAATTGCACAAGTGCCGCAGAATTACACAAGTGCCGCAGATTCTCTTATTACAATATCACTTATTATACTGGCCAATATTTACATTTTTTTCCAGGCAAAATATCCCTTATTACTACATTATCCATTATACAATTATTGGTAAAGCACGTCACTGTCGCATCACTGTATATCACTGTCACTTTCAGTATTTACTCAGAGAGTGGTACTCGGCAAAGCATGGAGTCACACAGAGAGTGACTTGGCATTCCAGGCACTGGTGTGTGCTCATTTTTCTCGTCCGAGGCCTCCGTGTGGTGTTATGACATACTCTGCAGCGGCCCTGTGACAACCTGCCGCCTGCTGTAAGAGGCAATTTCACAAGCTGGTGCCAGCTCATGTAATTGCGGCACTCAAGACGGTCAGGTTGTGTGTCAGAGTGTCGCCTCGGGATCAATGCCGTCACCTGACCAAATCGTGCAAGCAGCTGCTGCAAGACAGTCTTGGAGAACTGTCTCAGGGATGGTTGCCTTATGCCCCCGACTTGTGTCTTGTAGAGGATGAAGGCGTTGAGCATGCACATATCGAGCATGTGCAGGCAAGCCTTCCTGTACCATCGGGTGTTTCTCCTGAGACAGTCTATTTCGCCAATCATCATATCAGACTTATCAACAAGTCTCATGTTCACATTGTAATCAATGACGGCATCAGGATTCATGATTGGCTCTCCCGTCCTGTAGCTGACCTTCTCAGTTCTCTGCAATTCCCCCTTGTGGATGGTGCTGATCATATTCACGACCTTCTTGTCATGCCACCTGATCGCCAGAAGCTTGTCTGACTTCTTCAGGTGCACATCTCCCTTGGATGAGAATGATGCTTCTGGGAAACTTGGCCACTCTTTCCTATAGCTCCGTACAGTGCCAACAGTGCCAATGCCGTGTTCAGCCAGGTATTTGGAGAGTTTCGGTGCTGTGTAATAATTGTCTGTGTACAGCACATGATTCCCACCAAAATACCTCTCCATCAGCACTTTTACAACGGAGCCAGAGAAGCCAAGGGGGTCTTTCCTGTTCACGTCCATTGTGCTTGCAGAGTAGATGACGAAATCAAGGATATACCCCGTCTCACAGTCACACAGCACAAAGAACTTTATCCCAAAGCGGTGGCGTTTGCTGGGGATGTACTGCATGAATTTGAGACGTCCTCTGAACAATACCAGGTATTCGTCTATGACGACTTTCTGCATAGGACGGAAAAATCGCATAAATCGATCCCTAATCCTGTTGAGAAAATCCCTCGCTTTCCACAAAGGGTCAGTTTGGGACGGGTTTCCATTGTCAGCGAAGTGCAGGTATCCTAGCAGCTGTCGGAACCGATCCCGTGACATATACTTCCCGAATATTGGGATAGAGGTAATGTCATCCACGAGCCAGTACTCCTCCAACTCATGTCTCTTGATATGGGGCATCAAAAACATCAGTGCAAAGAACACATACAGCTCTCTGATCCCGACAGGCAACCACGACACTTGCTTTGGTGAGCCAATAGGTCCCAGCCCTTCTGCTGCACACTGAGCTGCATACCTATTGGTCTCATCGCTGACATGCTGCACGATTTCGTCATCCATGAAGGCCAGGAAGTAGTCAACAAAATCATCTCCTGCGTTGCATGGAAAGGCAGGCTGTATTCCAGCATTTGTCATATCAAACGGCGGATTGTGTGGCTGAAAATCTGCACCGTCAGACCAAACAAATGCATCAACTTTCCCTGTGCATGGTTCAGTGGAAGTGGCAGGTCGCATTGCACTCGTTTCCCCGTGAGAAGGAGCTGAGGTGGAGGCAATGGGTGAGGCAATGGGTGAGGCAGGAGGTGAGGCAGGAGGCGAGCGGGAGGGGGGTGAGGCAGGAGGCGAGCGGGAGAGGGGTGAGTGCGGGGGCGGTGAGTGGGGGGGTGGCGAGGGTGAGGGAGCTGAGCGGGGGGCAGGCGGGGGGGTTACTGACCTGGTGCATGGTGAAACTTGACCCTTTCTTCCCCGCTTATCACCTCGCTTATCGCCCAGCTTTGCCCTCCAACTGCCACGCATCCCCTTTGTTCTAGGCCGGCCTGCCCTGCCTACCCTGCCTACACGGCCTGCATGGCCTGCCTTCCCTCGCTGTGCAGGCTCTGGGAATTCATATTCCTCAGATGATGTAGACTGAGGAGAGGGCATGGCAGAAGATGAAGATGATGTGAGGGCAATAGGGCTTGGGGAACGGGAAAGTGATGGGAAATGCTTACTAGGGCCTGGTGTAGGAGACGTAAGTCTGCACTTCACTCCCTTCCCACGTGCAACACCAATTTTCCCCATAGGCGCCTTCCCTTTCCCAGAGTAAGTTGGGGGTGGTGGGGGGGAAACTACACGCTCACTTTCATCACTATCACTGTCAATGGTAAAGGGTTCACCACCAATCACTGCAAAATCATCACTACTTGCTGTAAGTGTATCAATCTCACTGCCACAATCCAGAGTAGTACTTACAGTTTTGTCCAGCTCTGTTCTAATTTCTGGAGTGCTCAACCCCTTCTGCCTCGCCGTCGGCAGTTCCTTCACCGGTGTAGAGGTCGAAGGCACACTAGCACTGATCACTTGCGAGGAGGAAGCGAGTGACGATGAGTCGGGACGGAGCGCCATTATCACGCACAGAGCTGGACAGATACTGACTGATGCGGGTCAGGGCAGGGGTGGGGGGGGCCCCCTCGGGGTGGGAGGAGGGAGGTGTGGGATGGCTGGCGTGAAAGAACTCGACAGCTACTCTTGCGTGAGACAATTTGCGCCAAGGAAAAATGCGCGGTGTTCAAAATATTCACGATCATTCCAAAATGACACCCGCGGTTTGATCCAGTTTTGTCAATGTCATTCTGGAATGACACCCACGGTTAAAGGGTTAATAAATCTAGGAGAAGAATGATGGCCGTCTGCAACAGCGGCTATAGAACGACCAGAAAGGAAGTTAGAAAGTAAGGCACAGATAGAAGGATAGAAACCGTAAGAAGGCAGTTTGGAAATTAAAGATTTATGTCACACTCGGTCGAAAACCTTTGAGATGTCAAGTGCAATGGCAGAGCTTTTGCCAAAGTCCCGAAAGGAGGATGACCAGGAGTCTGAAAGGTAGGTGAGAAGATCGCCAGTAGAGCATCCCTGATGGAACCCATACTGACGATCAGAAAGAAGGCTGTGATAGGGAAGATGCTTTAAAATTTTTCTATTATGAATTGACTCGAAAACTTTTGAGATACAGGATGTTAAAGCAATTGGACGATAGTTAGAGGTTTGGGAATGGTCACCCTTCTTTGAGACTGGCTGAATGAGAGCAAACTTCCAGCAAGAAGGTACAAATTGATAGACAAAGGTGAAAGAGTTTGCCTAGGTACAGTGTAAGCACAGAAGCACAGTTCATGAGAACAACAGGAGGGACTCCATCAGGTCCCTATGCCTTATTAATATTGAGGCCTGTGATGGCAGAAAATACATCAGCTGAAGAAATTTTAATGTCAGCCATGAGGAAATCAGAAGGGGGAAGTGATGGAGGAACAGCACCGGAATCGTCTAAGGTGGAATTGGAGGAGAAAGTCTGAGCAAACAGATCTTCTTTATCAGTAGAAGAAATAGCTACAGAGCCATCAGGGAATAAAAGAGGAGGGATGGATGATGAGGTAAAGTTGTTAGAAAGGTTTTTGGCAAGGTGCCAGAAGGAGCAGGAAGAATTGGAGTTGGAGAGTTGAGAGCATTTAGTACGGCTGAAATTATTTTTAGGAGAGCGAAGAACAGACTTAGCACAATTCCGAGCAGAAATGTATAAAAAATGTGATTCAGGGATGTGTTGGTTCCAGTACCTTTTATAGGACCTCTCCTTGTTGCATTAGAACAAGCATGATTAAACCAAGGGTTTCTTGCATTTGTCAAAGGATATGAGAAAGGAATGTATGCTTCCATGCCCGAGAGAATAACCTCCGCAATGCGCAAGGCACACTCAGATGGCTCCCGGCCATAGAAGCAATAATCATTCCAGTGAAAATCAAAGAAGTACCGCCTGAGGGCCTCCCAATCAGCAGCTCCAAAGTTCCACAGATGACCTTTCTTTGGAGGGTCCACAGGCCATACCGGATCGATAGGACAGGTTAAGGTGATAAGTTGTGCTCAGAGGAGCCCAACAGAGAGAAAAGATTAACAGTGTAATAAGCAGAAGGATTAGTTGTAAGGAAGAGGTAGAGCATGTTGGAGCTCTGTCCAAGGTGGTCAGGGATATGGGTAGGGTGCTGTACAAGCTGCTCTAGGTCATTAAGGATAGAAAAGATGTAGGCTTGTTCACCAGGTGGATCAGTGAAAGGATAGGAGAGCCAAAGGTTGTGGTGAATATTGAATGGAGATTTCAGAGAAAGGAGAAATGGATAGAATGTGTTCCATCGTATATGTAAGATAGTCAAAGAATTTTTGATAGTCAGTAGAATTAGGAGATATGTAAACAGTGCAGATATATTCAGTCAGAGAATGACAGGAAAGTCAAAGACAGAGTGTAGAGAATTCAGAAGAATCGAGTTTAGGAACACGAGAGCAACATAGGTCGTTGCACCTACATACACAACAGCCACCTTTGACTTTAAAATGAGTATAGAGAAAGTAGGAGGATAAAGAAAAGTGTCTGCTGTCAGTTGCCTGAGACAGCTGAGCCTCAGTTAGAAACAGAAGGTGAGGTTTAGAAAGGGAGAGGTGGTGCTCAACAGAGCGAAAGTTAGAGGAAAGGCCGCGAATGTTGCAGAAAAGAAGAAGAAGAGAGTCATACAGTGGTTCCAGGCAGCTCAAGTCGTCACCGGGAAAGCGGCAGAAAGTAGGGGTATTTATGGTCCTCCCCCCTGGGGACTCCTAGGCCACGTGTTGCGCTGCCATGATTTTTTTTAAATTTTGGAAAAAGAAGTGTAGTGTTTACTGTACATGTAGTTTGGTGTTGATAGTTAGAGAAACTTGTATTGGAGAGCATGCTGGCCTACTCTCTGTGTTACTGAGACACTGAAAAAGTTCAGCAAAGGGGGATGGCTGGGCCCTAGTCCCGAGGTCTGATGAAACGGAAGCTCCAGCTCTCCATGTCATCAGCTTTCCATCCACATTGGGAGTACTACCCTGCTCAACTGGTGCTACAGTCTACTCCTGCAACAGCATGCAGGGAAGTGGAGATGTCCAGATGACTAGATGGAGTATCCTAGCGAAGGAAGATAGCAGCATCTCCATGACGACCTTGGCCCAACACAGGATCAGAATAAAAAGCATGGTAGCCAGAAGGACCAGAAGGAACAGCATCACCCACCATTGTCTCCTGGATGCACATGCACAGAGGAGTAAATTGAGAAACAAGATGGTATGGTTCCTCATAGTTAGCATGTAAACCCTGACATCTCCACCGGATGATAGAACCCACTGTGGAGGGATGATGATTAAGTGCAGGACTGTACTGTACACCTGACAAGCGAGCGGGTTTGGATTGATGCATATGAAAGCCCTTTGGTGGAGCCTGCCCCGCACCAGAAACCCGCACCCTCTGTCTAACATTCGAAGGCAAACGTGAGGACGAGGAAGTAAGTTTTACAACACTCCTTCTTGGAGTGGGCATACAAGTTTGTTTGGAAGGCAGCTTGGTGGCCGCCTTTGGAAATGTAGGACAGCCAGTGCCTCCACCAGAAGCCCCAGAAGTGGAAGTAGAGTCCATCCTATGCTTCAGTTCTGAAGCAGCATCAATGAGCTGTCCAACAACATCTCCAAGCGAGGGCGGGACCAGAGGTGAACCATCAGCTTCAGATGTCACCTGGTTATATCCCTCAACCTGCCAGGCAGAGGGAACAGGAGAGGCAGTAGAAGGGTCAACAACAGAGACCTTAGGTGGCCGGTCCTCATGTTCAGAGGACTCTGATGAACAATGGTGATGTTATCAGGTACAGATGGAGTCTCGGGCATACTGGGTAAAACGAGAGAAGGAGTCCGGTCAATGTGGACGTCTGCCACCACCACAGAAGTGTGCAAGCCATCAGCCACCAAAGTGGGGGCAGAAACAGTCAGAATAGCAGTTGGGCAAACATCATTCTCGCAAATAGTACTAACCATGGGGACAGCATTCTGCATATCACGGGTTGAAGGAGTGGGTACTGGAATGGGGCCTCTTCCATGTGTTGCCATCACAGTAGCATCCCCCAACTAGGACATCTGTGATGACTGATTACTCTGAGAAGCAGGTGGGCCAGCATGAAGTGTAGTCTCGTTGTACTGTTGGACCTCTTTTTGACGTGAGAGAGCTGAAGCAAAGGTGACCCCAGGGTAGATAAACATTCCTCTGACCCTTTCCTTTGCCTCTGCAAAAGAAATCTTCCCATGGGTTCGAAATGACATGACTTCATTCTCATACTTATAATGATCACACTGTGTTGATGAAGTTGAGTGATACAGCAGTTGATACACGAAGGGGGATTCGGACAGTCCATCTCACCATGTGAATTACCGCCACAATTAACACACACCTGTGGGAGACCTTGATTGTTCCTATGACAAGACCTACTGACATGCCCATATCTCTGGCAATGGAAGCACTGCCTAGGTCTTGGCACATATGCCTTAATCAGATGGTAGTAGTAAGCTGCCTCTAAGACATCACGCAATGTCAACCGATCAAAGGTGACAATCAGTGGTGGTGTGCTGGTCAGTATCCCATTTACCTTTTTCTCTGTACTTTCCACCTTCGTTACTACCTGGTCTTTCAGCCCATCCTCCTCTGAGTACCTAAGGAACTCCTTAGAGAAGACAACACCCCGAGTCTGGTTCAGGGTGGAATGAGTGGTGACTGTGACACCACAGGAGGCTAAGCATTAAATGGCATGGATGCGAGCACTTTGGTCAGCATCCCTGGCCTCTATAAGGAGTGACCCATCTGCCTGTTGAACAACCTTTGGGGATGGCCCACAAGCCTTGACCAGATTACAATGAACCTTAAATGCATTCTGGTCCCTGAAGGACGACCCATCAGTCAACTTCAGCATTAGGAATTTCAGGTATTGTTCAGGCACAAAGAAGTCAGGCATCGTTTCAGTGAAGGGTGAGAGAGCTTTCCTGGAGGGCTGTGTGCTGCTCCTTCGAAAGCACTCCTTACCCTTGTTGATTTTATGTGGTACAGGGTTGGCAGAAGCAGAGATGTGGCCGATTGTTAGGGATTCATGGGCCCGGCCGCCTGCCACGTGAGTACCAAAATTGGCGGAGAGTTGCAGCCATAATATTAAAAAAAAAAACTTCATTCTCCCACCCCTCCACCCACCATGCCATGGACATGGGGAGGTCGTATGCCAGGGACAACAGCACTGGTGTCCCCTGAGGTAGCAGGAGAGTATATGTGGGTAACCACCAGGGGACCTGGGCAAGGATGACTCATGGACGATAAGAGCCACCAGGACCCCCAGTGCCCACTTGACCCTAGCCAACGCATGACCAGCCAACTGACCTGGTCGGGCCCAACCAGGCCACCTGTCTAGCCAGAATAAGGGACCAAAGAGGTGTATTGCTAGCTGCAGGGCGCATAGTGCAGCATTGCTCATTCCCCAGGACTCCCATCTCCCAGCATTATGGGATGCCATGCACGGCAAACACGTGGGGAGGTAACAGCCCTGCCCTAGATGGCAAATGGGCAGGGACTAACATCACCAGCAGGCCTCCTCCACCAGCGATGCAGGGGGTGCTTGGTCCACAAGGCCAACAGATGCCAAACCCTACAAAAGCAGGCATGCCTCCAGAGTAGCTGGCACTGCTAGCCTTGCTTCAAGCCCCACTACCACGTTAAGGTGACCCCCCCCCCCCCCAGCGGGGAACATGATTTTGATTCCTTTGCAAAACTTTTGGAATGGAGTGAGTTGTAATTTAAAAGCTTTAGGTACTTACAAAGATGTAAAAGCAGCAGACTGGGTGCTTTCTAGAATTGTATCCTAAAATTATCTGCCAAGAACCGACGATGCGTTGTGTGGTAGTTACCAAAAGGATCATTTCTCCTGTGAGGAGATTGAGGAGGGCTTAATGCAACTCTGCAAACATTTGCAAGGAACAGTGAAGCCTGCTGAAAGTAAACAGAAGGTTGACTTAAAGAAAAGAACCACTAACCAACTGGCTGTGAAACCTGTCAGGGTCAATTAACCCTGTAAATAAAGAAGAGGTTTGCACCTCTATTAGCTCCTTAAAATCGAGGAGGAATTATCTAGGACAAGGAATGGACAAGCAGATGATAAAAAGGAGGCAAAAACTTCCATAGTAAAGGACAGGAAAGGTTGAGTGTTTTGTAGGAACAACATACCAGTGTATTTTGTCAGAGTTATCGTGATTATGCCTCTAGGATAGTGAGGCTGAATGAACTGGGGTGTCGTATGATTTGTATGAATTCAGAACACATCCACAGACTGTGAAAGTAAATTAAACCTTTGTTTCAAGTGCACAACGGGTAATCATCATAGTGCTTAGTGCCCAAGGATGGTTAAGTATGAGGTTCCTAAACCTGCAAGTGTCAGTGTGACCTGGAAGAGCAAACTCTCCAGTAACAGTGCAGGCTGCGGTTCCATTTAGAGATGTGAAGGTAATGATAGAAAATAAAAGCACATCAGCATGTACTTTTTTTTTATACAGGTGCACAGAAAACCTTCATTTCTGCTGGTACTGTAGAGAAAATAAAGTTACCATAGGCGTAATAAATCTAGTCACTACAGGGTTTTTAACTACTAAGGAAGCATAATCCTTTGATTTAATTAGACCTTTAATACAATTTGACAGTTATAAATGCAGTATAACATCAGCTGTACTGGATAAAATGGAAACAAGTATATTTATCAAAGGACTGAAGGAAATCTCTGATCATCTACAGAACTTAGGGATAAGGCTGGCTAAATAGAATGTGAAATCAATTACTGTGGGTCCCATAAATATGATTACTGAGTCAGATTACTGTGAAAGATTCTAAATAGTACTTTCAAGAAGAATAAAGTGGAGTTGTTCAAGAGTCCTAGAGGCTGCCTTATTATGGGTCAATTGCCTTTTCCAAAGCAAGCAGAGAAGAGGCCAAATTGGTAGACTCAGGCTTTGTTACCCCCACACAGTCATTGATGGTAAGTAGAATAGATACAGAATTAGAACCTGCTCAAATAAATGACTTAGTCGATGAGAAAATTGAACATGTACACAAATTATGGAGCTTGGATACTTTGGGAATACATCCTGAAGAACCAGCCCCTGAAAAGAAAATAGCTAATGATGTATGATCAGTCTGTGGAATTTAAAGATGGACAGTACTGGGTTGGATTACCATGGAAGCTAAACCATTCGGAGTTACCAACAAGTTACCAGGCAGCTAAGGCTCAGTTAAATTTTCTTCAAAGGAAGTTGAGAGACAACCCAGAACATCTAACAATACATAATAATATAAAGGATCAATTGAAGGATAAATTCACAGAAGAGGTAGAACTCCTTGTTAATAAAAAAAAAATGGGCACTATTCACCACATTATGCTGTAAGTAAGGATTCTGTAACAACTCCCATGAGGATAGTTTTTAATTTTCTATTATATTCTTATTTTTATGTGTGTCCGACTCTGGCCATAGGCTTCATAGCCTGCTCCCAAGGACCAGTAATCCTCCTACATTCCATACACCTCTACATGTCACCACTTCGGCGCTAACACCCACGGTCCATATTGAATTCATGCTAGGGATGTCTCTTACAGGACTCATCTATTGGTATTAGCGGGGGTATTTTTACGACATGTCGGCGGGTTTCTGGTAGATCAATAAAGTCTGGTTTATATTAAATTCAAATCCTTAAACTGTTCCCTGCCCCAGTGGGGATTTGAACCTTGGCCTGGCAGGGGGAGGCGGTGGCTCAATCGGTAGAGAAGTAGCCTACTGTCTTAACGGACAAAGGTTCAAATTCATGCTGGGGCAGGGAACAGTTTAAGGTTTTGGATTTCATTAAATCAGGCTTTATTGTTCTGTAGCTATTTTTTCTACTGATAAAGCAGATCTCTTCGCACAGACTTTCTCCTCCAATTCCACCTTCGACGATTCCGGTGCTGTTCCTCCATCACTTCCTGCCTCTGAGTTCCTCATGGCCGACATTAAAATTTCTTCAGCTGATGTATTTTCTCCTATCACTGGCCTCAATACTAACAAGGCATATGGGCCTGATGGAGTCCCTCCTGTTGTACTCAAGAACTGTGCTTCTGTGCTTACACCCTGCCTAGGCAAACTCTTTCGCCTTTGTCTGTCAACTTGTACCTTTCCTTCTTGCTGGAAGTTTGCTCTCATTCAGCCAGTCCCAAAGAAGGGTGACCAATCCCAACCCTCCAACTATCGTCCAATTGCTTTAACATCCTGTATTTCAAAAGTTTTCGAGTCAATTCTCAATAGAAAAATTTTAAGGCATCTTTCCTATCACAACCTTCTTTCTGATCGTCAGTACGGGTTCCGTCAGGGAAATTCCACTGGCGATCTTCTCACCCACCTTTCAGACTCCTGGTCATCCTCCTTTCGGGACTTTGGCGAAAGCTTTGCCATTGCACTTGACATCTCAAAGGCTTTCGATCGAGTCTGGCATAAATCTTTAATTTCTAAACTGCCCTCTTACAGTTTCTATCCTTCTATCTGTGCCTTCATCGCCAGCTTCCTTTCTGGTCGTTCTATAGCTGCTGTTGTAGACGGCCATCGTTCTTCTCCTAGATCTGTCAACAGTGGTGTTCCTCAGGGCTCTGTCCTATCACCAACTCTCTTCCTTTTATTCTAAGCTGTACATCTAACCCTATCCACTCATACATTGATGACTCCACCCTTCACCTTTCCATTCGGTTCCCGCAACGCCCATCTCAGCAGTTACTTCAACAAACAAGGGATGAGGCTATGGCACACCTAATGTCTGACTTGGCTCCTATCTCTGACTAGGGTAAAAATAATCTTGTTGTTTTTAATGCATCTAAGACTCAGTTCTTACATCTATCAACCCATCAAAATCTTCCACAGGTATACCCACTAATGTTTATTAATATTCAGCTTAATCCTGCATCATCCTTGAACATGCTTGGGGTTTCATTTACTCGGGACTTATCTTGGAAAGATCGTATTACATCTCATGTAAAATCTGCTTCCAAGAGATTGGGTGTGCTAAGCTGACTCCGTTCTTTCTTTACCCCTGCACAGTTGTTGACTCTATACAGGGGTTTCATCCGCCCCTGTGTGGAGTACAACTCTCATGTGTGGGGAGGCTCCCCACATGCAGCTCTTCTCAATAGGGTGGAGTCAAAGGCTTTTCGTCTCATTAACTCTCCACCTCTTACTGACTCCCTTCAACCTCTGTCTCTTCACCGCAGTGTTGCATCTTTTTCTCTTTCTATCGCTTCTTTAATGGTCACTGCTCCTCTGAACTGTCTGCATGCATTCCTCCACCTCTACGACGGGTGTGTAGCACCCGTCCAGCAGCAAACTCTCATCCCTTTTCTGTCCAACTCTCTAATGCAAGAGTGAACCGTTACTCCCAGTCCTTCAATTATACAACAGGTCAGCTTTGGAACTGTCTCCTTCTGTCTGTATTTCCTGCTGCCTATGATCTCCAGTCTTTCAAATGCAGTGTGTCCAGGCATCTCGAAATGAATGGATCTTGAATTTGGCTCTCTCTTGTATTTTGTTTTTCTCTTGGAGGGAACTTTTATTGCGGGCTCATGGCCTTTGGTTCCTTCTTCCTCGCATAAAAAAAAAAAAAACAGAAGCCCCGCCGACATGTCTTAAAAATACCCCTGCTAATGCCAATACACCAGCCCTGTATGAGACAGCCCTAGCATATATTCAGTATGGGTGGTGGGTGTTAGCGCCGAACTGGTGACATGTGGAGGTGTATGGTATGTAGGAGGACTGCTGGGCCTTGATAGCAGGCTGTGATGCCTATGCCCAGAGTCGGACACACACAAAAAAAAAAATATATAGGACTGCAGGTCACCTCTCTACCGACTGAGCTACTGCTTCCCATTATTGTAGTAGTAATGCATCCAAAGGATTAGCTAGCTTGAACAACTGCCTATACTGTAGACCTACACTAACAGATTGGTTGAAGAATGTGTTACTAAGATTTAGAGAGAAACCTTATGCTTATACAGCAGACATTGGTAAGGCTTTTCTCAGAATAGGATTGTAAGAAGAGGATAGGAAATTTACAAACTTCCTCTGGCCTCAAGACCCTCAAAATGAGGATGGTCCTTTGAAAACCTACTGTTTCCGATCGGTGCTCTTTGGCTCTTGTCCTAGTCTTTTCCTACTATGCAGCACTTGGAAATATCATTTTGAGAATGCCATATGCTCAGAAATAGGGCAGGCCTTCTATATGGATAAATTACAAGGTGTTGCTGATACACAGAAGGAAACATTGAAGGCTTATGACGTAGCCAATTCCGAAAGTGAGAAGGTAAATCTGCCGTTACAGAGCTGGAACACAGATTTACCAGTTTTAAGGAATAGAATACAAGAGGACTGTCCTAATTCTGACATTCCCAAAACTCAAAATGTGTCGAGTCTTATCTGGGATACAAGGGCTGATGAAATAAGTTTAAAAAGAATTAATTTTTCTGATGTAATGTTCACCAAGGGGTCCATGTTTAGTCAGGTCTCCATGTTATTTGACCCATCAGGATTGGTCAGCCCCATAGTTATTAGGGGCAATGTTGAGTGCAAGAGGCTTGGTGAGAAAAGTTGGTCTGGGACACTGAATTAGGTGTTGAACAATGGGAACAGAGCAGAAAGGACTCTGAAAAATCTATCTATCTATCTATCTATCTATAGCCCGACGCCCTAATCCCGCAAAGGGTGGCCGCAGACGAAACGCCTCCAAGTCGCTCTGTCACCTACCATTTGACTACCCTCCCCCCAACTCACCCCCCCTCCCTCATATACTTCTCAACTCCATCCCTCCACCTCATCCTCGGTCTACCTCTCCCTCTCTCTCCCTCCACCTCACCTACATACACCCTTTTAGTCAGTCTTTCATTCTCCATTCCCTTCACATGTCCAAACCACCTCAGTGTATTTCTCCTAATCTTCTCAACCACATCCACATCCACCCCACAGCGTTCCTTCACTTCTTCATTCGTCAACCTGTCCCTCCACGTCACTCCACATGCTCCTCTCAAGTAACTCATTTCCACTGCTCTCACTCTTGACTTGTTCCCTTCTTGCAAGGTCCATGCCTCGCTTCCATACGTCAGGGTAGGGATCACAATACTATCATGCAGTGACTTCTTAATTTCCATACTCACCTCCCTATTTCTCATCACTGCTTTCAGTGTACCAACGACCTTCCTTCCCTGCTGTACCCTTTCACGCACTTCATCCCCCAAAGTTCCATCCTTACTCATCACACTACCCAAGTACTTGAATGCACTCACATTCTCCATATCCTCACCATCCAACCTCACTGCACACTCTGTGACTTAATTCCTTTCAAACACCATAACCTTACTTTTGTTTACATTAACTTTCAGATTCCTCCTCCTACACACTGTCCCAAATTCATTCACCAAACCTTGCAACTCCCATTCATCTTCACTAAAAAGTACTGTATCATCAGCAAACAGCAACACCGGAAGCTTCCAAATCTCACCCTCATTCATTAGAGCCACCCCCACATCCACTGCCCTACCCTGCACCTCCTTTACAACCCCATCCATGTATATATTAAACAGCCATGGAGACATCACACAACCCTGTTTCAGTCCCATATTAAGATCAAAGAACTCACTCAGCTCACCATCCACTCGCACCATAACCCTAGCTCCCTCGTACATACTCTTCACAGCACTCAACAATTTCCCCTCCACTCCATATATTCTTAATACCTTCCACATACCTTGCCTATCTATTCTGTCATAAGCTTTCTCCAAGTCCATGAAGGCAGCATACACTTTCCTTCCCTTCTCTAGATACTTCTTCACTAAACATCTTAGAACAAATATCTGATCTACACACCCTTTTCCCTTCCTAAATCCCCCTTGTTCTTCTCCAACTAGCTCCTCTGTCATATGCCTAACCCTATCAATGAGTAGTCTACCATATATTTTACCAGTCACACTAAGTAGGCAAATACCCCTATGGTTACCACATACTTCTCTCTCTCCTTTTCCTTTGTATAAAGGAACAATTATACCTGATTTCCAGTCCTCTGGAACCCTTCCCTCTTCCCAGGCCAATCTACACAACTTCCATATCCACTCCCCAACAATCTCACCCCCATACCTAAGCATTTCACCACACACTCCATCAATTCCTGGGGCCTTTCCCAACTTAATATTCTTCATCGCTTCCACTACTTCCGCCCTACTGATCTCTTCCTCCCTCCTCTCATCTCTTCTTCTCCCAGCCATTCCCCAACCACTTATACTCGCACTGCTCTCACTCTCCACATTCAACAAATCCTCAAAGTGCTCCTTCCATCTCCTCAGTTTCTCTCTCTTCTCCACCAACAATCTATTATTCCTATCTTTCACTCCCCTACTATTTCCCCTTTCACACTGCCTTACTTTCTTTACCTCCTTCCAAAACAATTTCTTACTCTCCCTCCATTTCACACTCAGATTCCTCCCAAACTCCTCATCCACTTTCTTTTTACTCTCCTTCACCAGTCTCTTAACCTCCCTTCTCCTGCTCACATATACCTCTCTCTTCTCTCTCTCATCTTCTCCTCTACCTCTACTCGCTAACCATTCACTATATGCCTTCTTCTTTTGTTCCACAGCTCGTTTCACCTCATCATTCCACCATGCTGTCCCTTGCACACCCTTGCATCTCCTCCTCACTCCACAAACCGCCTCACACGCTGCACCTATCTCTTCCGTGAATATCTTACATACGTCTTCCACCCCTTCCATCTGCTCTAGCTCATACCTTCCCAGTCTTTCTTCCACTATGCTCTTATACTCTGTCATTTTCTCACTATCTTGCAATTTCTCTACTCTTCTCACAGGAGTTGCTTCCTCCTGTCTTCCCCTTCGTCTCCTCAACCACTTTCTTTGCAGCTCTACCTTGGCCATCACTAAGTGATGGTCCGAGACTCCATTCCCCCACCCTCTCCACACTTGCATCCAACACTTGTCTTCTCATTCGCTCATCCACACACACGTAATCTATCATTGCCTTTCGTTCAACAAGTTCACCATCCATCCTCCTCATTACTCTCCATGATAACCGGTGGATCATCTTATGCCGAAAGTAGGTGTTGGCTATTGCCAACCCCTTACAAGCACAGATGTCCACCAAAGCACTTCCATTCCCATCTACGTCAGCTGGCACACCCCACTGACCAACCACTCCATCCACTCGTACATTCCCAACTTTGCCATTCATGTCTCCAATCAACAGCACTCTCTCTCTCCTCTCAAACTTGTCCATACAGGCATCTACACTCGCCCAAAACTCATCTTTCACTCTTGCCACTCGATCCTCTGTCGGGGCATACACACATACAATCGCCCATGCTTGTATACCTACTTTCATCCTCACCCATACAATCCTTGCACCCACTGTTCCATACTCTCTTATATTCTCCTTCCACTTCTTGCTTATCATCAGACATACCCCCTCTCTTGCCCTCTCATTTCATTGACTCCCGCACATATACCTAAACCATATTCCCATTCTCTCACCCTTTCACCCTCCCATTTAGTTTCAGTCAATCCACATATATCCACTTTTGCATCCTCAAGCACCTGAACAATCTCTCTCTCTTTCACTTCATCATTCACTCCTCTCACATTCCACGTTCCCACCCTAAGAATGTCCTTTGTCCGTTCCTTAGTCATCAACGTATGGTCCGTCCGGGTCCGAGGCGCTTTGTTCGCTTTTTTTAGTTCTTTTTACGGGGTGGGGCACTAACCCACCACCAACCCTTTTAGTCGCCTCGTATGACAAGCAGGGATACTGGGGGAGTATTCTTGAAACCCCCCTACCCCCAGGGGGATAAACAGTAACCAGCACTCACATTTGCTTATATTTTGCATGCATCTCAAAAGGCATATGGGGCAGTAGCTTCTTGTGTAACAGGAGATTATAGTAAAATTCTTATGTCCAAAGCCAGAGTTGCACCAATTAAGGGGACTATCCTCTTATTTGGGTCGAAAATCCGACCATCTTCAAATTTCTCACTCTGTTTGTAGAAGCGTGCCTAAAGTACCCTAGAATATCACCCGAGGCTTAATATTCCCATTCAACACCTCTAAGTTGGTGAAAATCGATCTTTGTTACATGTTACCGCATACGCCAACTGGTCCCAGCGTGTCATGGGTAGCGAGGATGATGCCTGTCATCGTCTGCATAATGAAAGAATTGTATAAAACTGTGTTTTTCCTTAGAATATATAACTAAAGGAGAAGTAAGAAAGCACTCACTGGCACAATGGCACCTTATGTGTTGGTGGAAGGGAGGACTGGCAAGGCCGTCCCTCAGACTCAGAGCCTGTCAAGAATAGAAGGGGGAGGCACGCGGTGCGCTCCTCACGGCATCTCTCTCTTATCCTCCATCCCAGGCACTTTATTTCTTGCATTCAAGATGCCAGAAGAAAGGCATGGATAAAGAAAAAAGCAGAGGTTCGAAGGAGAGAGAATATTATAAACAATCCAAGTCTCTGACCGCATCCATCTCCCCTGCACGTCACCTGCCTCACCTACCTCATCACGACAGTCAACCTCACATTGTACCTCACCACAACCTTCACCTTCACAGTCTACCTTACAGTCTACCTCACAGAGTACAACCCCACTACAAAGTTCAGCATCATAATCACGCTTATCAGATCAGTCTACCTCCCTGTCTACCTCGCCACCACCTTCACCTTCACAGTCTACCTCCCTCAGAGGTGCTCTCCACATCTACTTTGGCTATACGAAGGGAACTGTTCAAGAATACCTTTCAACCTACTGAAAGAGACCAGAGGGAGTGTTTTATTGCAGATAAAAATCACAACAACGAGTGGGAGTGGCAACCAACATAAAACATCACAACAACGAGTGGGAGTGGCAACCAACATAAAACATCACAACAACGAGTGGGAGTGGCGACCTATGATATCTTTCGCATATCTTACTGGCAAAATTCTGAGTTCAGTATTTCGTAAGACATATTGAATTTTGGGGCTTTACCAGTATGAGGGGACCAGGTGCCCAAATTACAACCATCAGACTAAAAATAATGCAAAAAAAAAAAATCTCTTCCGCAACTTTGAATGCGTTTTTCTCAAAACGTAACTTTTTAAACATTGGATCTCTACTCCTCCAAAACTATTGGGCTTATAATAATCATTTAGGTCTTGTTTGAAAGGGCATGAAATGTAGATTATTGTAATAGGTAATAATACTCCCAACTATTATAACTTCAATGTTATGGACTTCTAAATAAAAATAAATCAAAATGGGGTCGCACAGGGCAAGGATATATAGTGAGCCATAACTTCAAAACCTGAAGAGTTAAAAAAAAAAAATCTGACCTATTACAATAATCTACATTTTATGCCCTTTCAAACGAGACCTAAGTGATTATTATTATCCCTATAGTTTTGGAAAAGTAAAGATTCAAATATGGGTAAAAAATAAGTCATGATAATATGATTATTGCCTCTAATTCTATTTCTATTTGACCAATTACAAAATACAAGCACTCAAAAGTAATTGTACATCCCATATCATAAGTAAATATTTGGTTACGCTAGGTCTATTATCAACGAAAAATCGTTAATAAGAGGATAGGAAGAACCCATCCTCAAATGGATTTGGCTTCCATAGAAGTAGGAACTAAATTGGCCAGATATCAATCCATTACTCATGACACAACTTTGAGGATACTTATATATGGAGCGACAGTGAGATTTGTCTTGACTGAATGGGTAAAGAGAACAGTAATATTTCGTTCATCCACAATAGAGTGAAGAATATAAAAGAACCATCTTCCATATTCAAACTTATGCATGTATCCTTCAATCAAAACCCAGCTGATCTTCTCCCGAGAGGCTAGACAGGAATGAGATTGATCAACGATGACTTGTGGTTTAAGGGTCCAATATGGTTACTTACTAAAAATGGCCTGAGCAGAAACAGTGTAATACTGCTGAGGTTAGTGTTGTAAACCTGGATCCTGTAGTACCTGAGCCAGATGTGACAGACATCAGATTTTGAACAATAATACGACTCCTTAACATTACTAAATTTTAGTTGTAAAATTATAAAATAAGAAGGTGGGGTTTGAGGAGTTTGATCGCAAAAAGAAATATCATGGAGAGATATTTTGACCTTTTATGCCAAGGCACTAGCAGCAATAATAAGCCGATAAGAGATTTACGATTGTTCTTAGACAGAAAGAGTCTAATCAGATGTCGTGGCAGAATACTAAAGGCTGATTTGCCTCTCCAAACCAGACATCCTATATTGTTACCCAAGGATGATTATTTTGTACAATTACTTATTAAGGAAATCCATGAGTTAACTCTTCATGGAGGTGTGCCACAGACTTTGGCCCGAGTCCAAGAAAGGTATCTGATTCCTAGGGATAGACATGTTGTAAATAAGTATATCAAGAGTTGCATTATATATAGGAGGTGTGTATATATATGCTCTTGTGTTCCTGAACTCGATTCTTTTGAATTCTCTATACTCTGGCTTCGACTTTCCTGTCATTCTCTGACTAAATATATCTGCACTGTTTACTTATCCCCTAATTCTACTGACTATCAAAAATTCTTCGACTGTCTTACTTCTACGATGGAACACATTCTATCCATTTCTCCTTATTCTGAAATCTCCATTCTAGGAGATTTCAATTTTCACCACCACCTTTGGCTCTCCTCTCCTTTCACTGATCCACCTGGTGAACAAGCCTACATCTTTTCTATCCTTAATGACCTAGAGCAGCTTGTACAGCACTCTACCCGCATCCCTGACCACCTTGGAGAGAACTCCAACATACTTGACCTCTTCCTTACTACTAAAACTTCTGCTTACACTGTTAATCTTTTCTCTCCGTTGGGCTCCTCCGATCACAACCTTATTACCTTAACCTGCCCTATTGCTCCTGTACGGCCTGTGCACCGTCCAAAGAAACGTCGTCTGTGGCACTTTGAAGCTGCGGATTCGCAGGTCCTCAGGCAGTACTTCTTTGATTTTCCCTGGAATGATTATTGCTTCCATGGCCGGGACCCATCTGAGTATGCCTTGCTCATTACGGAGGTTGTTCTCTCGGGAATAGAAGCATACATTTCTTTCTCATATCCTTTGACAAATGCAAGAAAGCCTTGGTTTAATCATGCTTGTTCTAATGCTGTCTGCGGCAAGGAGAGGTCCTATAAAAGGTACCGGAGCCAACCCACCCCTGAATCACATCTTTTTACGTTTCTGCTCGGAATGGTGCTAAGTCTGTTCTTCACCCTGCTAAATATAATTTCATCGGTAATAAATGCCCTCACCTCTCCAACTCGAATTCTTTCCACTCCATCTTGCACCTTTCCAAAAACCCTTCTAACAACTCTATCTCAACATCCTTCCCTCCTCTTTTCTACTCTGATAGATCTGTAGCTATTTCTTCTACTGATAAAGCAGATCTCTTTGCTCAGACATTCTCTCCAATTCCACCTTAGACAATTCCGGTGTTGTTCCTCCATCACTTCCCCTCTTTGGCTTCCTCATGGCTGACATTAAAATTTCTTCAGTTGATGTATTTTCTGCAATCACAGGCCTCAATACTAACAAGGCATATGGACCTGATGGAGTCCCTCCTGTTGTTCTCAAGAATTGTGCTTCTGTGCTGACACCCTGCCTAGGTAAACTCTTTCGCCTTTGTCTGTCAACTTGTACCTTTCCTTCTTGCTGGAAGTTTGCTCTCATTCAGCCAGTCCCAAAGAAGGGTGACCATTCCCAACCCTCTAACAATCATCCAATTCCTTTAACATCCTGTATCTCAAAAGTTTTTGAGTCAATTCTTAATAGGAAAATTTTAAAGCATCATCACTATCACAACCTTCTTTCTGATCATCAGTATTGGTTCCGTCAGGGATGCTCCACTGGCGATCTTCTCACCTACCTTTCAGACTCCTGGTCATCCTCCTTTCGGGACTTTGGCGAAAGCTTTGCCATTGCACTTGACATCTCAAAGGTTTTCGATCGAGTCTGACATAAATCTTTAATTTCGAAACTGCCCTCTTACGGTTTTTATCTTTCTATCTGTGCCTTCATCTATAGCGTCCTTTATGGTCGTTCTACAGCCACTGATGTAGACGGCCATCGTTCTTCTCCTAGATCTTTCAACAATGGTGTTCATCAGATCTCTGTCCTATCACCAACTCTCTTTCTTTTATTCATCAATGAACTTCTAAGCTGTACATCTAACCCTATCCACTCGTACTCTGATGACTCCACCCTTCATCTTTCCATTTGGTTCCCGCAACGTCCATATCAGTAGTTACTACAGTAAACAAGGGATGAGGCTATGGCACACCCAATCTCTGACTTGGCTCGTATGACTGGGGTAAAAATAATCTTTTTTTTTTTAATGCATTAAAACTCAGTTCTTTCACTTATAAACTCGACAAAATCTTCCACAGGTGTAACCACTAATGTTTAATAATATTGTGATCCTGCATCATCCTTGAACATGCTTGGGGTTTCATTCACTCGGGACTTATCTTGGAAAGAACATACTGCATCTCTTGTAAAATCTGCTTCCAAGAGATTAGGTGTTCTAAGCGGACTCTGTTCCTTCTTTACACCTGCACAATTGTTGACTCTATACACGGGTATTATCCGCCCCTGTGTGGAGTATAACTCTCATGTGTGGGGAGGCTCCCCACATGCAGCTCTTCTCAATAGGGTGGAGTCAAAGGCTTTTCATCTCATTAACTCTCCTCCTCTTACTGGCTCCCTTCAACCTCTGTCGCTTCACCACACTGTTGCATCTTTATCTCTTTTCTATCGATACTTCAATGGTCACTGCTTCTATGAACTGTCTCCTTGCATTCCTCCACCTCTACAATGGGCACGTAGCACCCGTCTAGCAGCAAACTCTCATCCCTTTTCTTTCCAAATCTCAAATGCAAGAGTCAATCGTTACTCCCAGTCCTTCATTTATGCAACAGGTCAACTCTGGAAGTGTCTCCCTGTCTGTATTTCCTGCTAGCTATGATCTCCAGTGTTTCAAACGCAGTGTGTCCAGAAATTTCGAAATAATCGGATCTAGAATTTGGCTCTCCCTTGTATTTTGTTTTTCTTTTGGAAAGAACAGTTATTGCGGGCTCATGGCCTTTGGTTCCTTCTTCCTAGCAAAAAAAAAAAAAAAAAGACCATATGACTATCCAGGACCACCTGCTTTGCCAAAGGATAGGGTAAATGTAAGACGGCCCTTCAAAGTAAGAGGAGTTGATTACACAGAGGCTGTAACTGTTACAGATGAGGGAACTCCCAATAAGGTGTTTATATGTTTGTCTACTTGCACCTACAATAGGGCAGTCCATCTAGAAATGGCAGAAGATTTTTTTTTTTTTTTTTTATGTGACCGACTCTGGGCATAGGCTACACAGCCTGCTTTCAAGGCCTTGTAGTCCTCCTATGTACCGCACACCTCTACATGTCACCACTTCGGTGCTGACACCCACCGTCCATACTGAATACATGCTAGGGCTGTCTCATACAGGACTGGTGTATTGGTATTAGCGGGGGTATTTTTACGACATGTCGGCGGGCCTTCTGGTAGATCAGTAAAGTCTGATTTTTCTAAAATTCAAATCCTTAAACTGTTCCCTGCCTCAGAGGGATTTGAACCCGGGTCCATCAGGACTGCAGGCCAACTCTCTACCGATTGAGCCACTGCCTCCCTGTTACATTCCTGAAAATATTCAGAAGCTTTGCAGGTAGGCAGTCTTGTCTTGGTAAAAAAAATAAGCAGCAATAGAACTAATTTTGTTAGAGCATCACCTCTAATTTCAAGCATAGTGAATGACCCAAAGGTTAAGTCGAACCTGAGAATCTGAAATTGTACCTGGTAGTTCACAGCTCCTTGAGCACCATGGCAAAATGGATTTTCTGAACATATGATTGGAACTGTGAAGAACTGCGTTAAGAAAACCTTACCCAGAACTAAGATCACTAGAGAAGAGCTGAGAGCAGTAATAATTGAAACTGAGGCTAGAATTAATGATAGACCATTGACCTGTCTGGATGATACTAATGTATCTGTTGAAGCCTTGACACCAGCTCAGATGTTGTATGGCTGAAATCTCCATCTGGTGCCTTGTATTGATATCCAGGAAGAAGTAGATGATCCCATCATAGAGAAAAATGAACTAGGACAACATCTGTGTGGGGGGATATCAACGTGTGAAAAAAGTATTGGACATCTGGAATAGACACTGGGGCTAGGATTATCTTTTAAGCCTAAAAGGCTCAAAAGATAATCATCAACACAGGAGATGTGGTCTTAGCAAAAACAGATCAACCAGATTCCCAGTGGCCATTAGCTAAAGTCATCTCCACTCCCCTGGATTTGGAGGGGGGTGATGAGACTTGTAAAAATTAAATGTAGGGGATATATCAACACTGATAACTTGGTGCCCCTCGAGTTAACAGCTATCCTTTAGACTGTGATTGATGGAGAATAATTGGGTCAAGATGCGCGACCTACAAGTACCGCTGCACAGGGTTCTCGAGACTTGTGGAGAGATCCACTGGCTAGAGGTCACATTAAATGATACAGTGTATCATTCTTCACCCAGCCCCAAAAGTGTGGACACTATTTTCCTCCGGAGTGAGGAATCTTGTGTTTAGCAGGAAAATGTGCAAGATTAACCCCATAACCGAGGGGCGTCACTTTCGTGACGCTCGGGCACAATGGATCATACCGCAGGGCGTCACTTTTGTGATTCTGTGTTATTTTGAATTCTCCCGGGCTTACAAGTGGTGGCTTGTATCATCTAGCAGTACTGCCAATGTCCAATACTAGTCAGCACTCCTAATCTCATCTGTACTCCCATCCATTGTTGACAATTTAGCCATTTTTCCCCGTTCTTAACTCCCCTCCCTACCTCCCCTCCATTACCCTCTCCTCTCGCCTGCCCGGCCACGCTGCACTAAGCAAATCTTCCTCAGAATTCTCCACTGATTTCATCCATTGAAATAAGCTCTATGCCCTATTCTTATACAAAATAATATATACAAAAAAGAAATTAGGTAAGTGATAGTGCCATACACCTGGAATTGGCTAATTATCACCTGACAACACCTCACGTGCACTCGTTTGCAAATTTCCCCCAGTAATTTCCCCTTGAAATCTCGTATAATCTATTTTCGTAATAAAAATATATATATGAAAGGAAGGGAGAAGCCTAAGTGATATTTACGTTCACCTGGAACTACCTATTTTTTAATGTATTGTCGAGATTTCCTACCAATCATTTCATAGCATGTAAATTAGCAGCTGTCACTCTATTGACATTGTCAACCCTTGCCTGCCCATATACGCCACGGGAATCAGTTCCTTGTTGTCCTCTGAGGTGAAACCATGTCGCACTCGCGCCCCGCCATTTCTGCCACTTCTGCGCCCATTGCAAAGGGCCCTGTGACCTCTACCCCTAGAAAAACTCGTGTAGGAAGCAGTAAAGGACTTAGTGACTCAGCAGTGGAACGTGAACTGGCAGAATTATCTATGATAATGATGGATAGTGACTTTGATCCTTCAGGTGAATTGGTTGATGAGCCTGGGGAGGAAATCATTACAGAAACTCCTAGTACGAGTGCTTCAATGTCCCAGGTTATCCTTAGCTCCAAGGGAAAGGAGCCCTTAGTGCAGCAAGGGAAGGAATTTGGGAAGGGGGTGAAAAGGCAGTGGGTTAGCCCCGGAACAATGACCCGGCGTGACCCAGCCTGCCATGAGTCCCAAGGTGAATCACGTCCCGCTCCCCCAGCCCCACTTCACTAATTTCTTCCTCGTCTTCAGCGGAATTTTCTCCTGAATCTTCATCGTCAGAGTCTCCACCAGCACCTACGGTGAAGGCAGGCCGTAGGGGACGAGGTAAATCCCTGACTCGTAAGTGTAGGGTAGCAACTAGAGTAAGGGCTGCTAGTGCTATACAGCAACCTAGGGTCAGTGAGAGTGACCTTGAAACAGCCCAGTTTGCCTCACAGGCACCCTCCACCCTCACCCACCCTACACTGCCATGACAGGGAATCCTGGACGCTTTCGTGTGGATGGAAGGTTCCGATTTCTTCCCTGAACATCTTCATTTCGAAGAGTTCATCAGGGATACAGCCTGCTTTCACTCTTGACGAGGATGCTGAGTGTGTGGACTTCCTTTTGGCCTTCCTCGATGACGAAGTCATGCAGCACGTATGTTATGAGACAAACAGGTACGAATCACAAAGTGCTGCAAGTGGTGCAGGCACAGCAAAGATGCAACAGTGGACCATGCTGGGAGTGCAGGAGCTGTACGTGTTCTTCTCCCTCATGCTTCTCATGCCACACTCAAAGAAGCATGAGTTGGAAGAATACTGGTCCATGGACCCCTTACTACCCTCACCCACCTTCAATAAGTACATGGCCAGAAATGGCTTCCGGAACATCATGGGAAACCTGCACTTCGCCAACAACGATGTACCTTCCCAAACTGACCCACTCTGGAAGATCCGGGAGATTCTGAACAGAATGAAGGATAAGTTTATGTCATTCTTCCACCCCTTTCAGAAGGTTGTAATAGACGAATCCTTGGTTTTGTTCAGAGGACGTCTTAGGTTTGTACAGTACATTCCAAGCAAACGCCATCACTTTGGAATCACTTTCTTTGCACTGTGCGACTGTAAGACGGGGTACATCCTCGACTTCGTCATCTATTCAGCCAGCACTGTCGATCTGGACAAAACACACCCCCTTGGCTTCTCAGGCTGTGTAGTGAAAGTGCTGTTTGAAAGGTATTTTGGTGGGAATCATGTGCTGTATACTGACAAATAACATACAGCACCGAAACTTGCTAAATATCTTTCAGAGCATGGCATCGGCTCCTGTGGCACTGTGAAGAGCAATCATGCCCACTTCCCCAAATTCCTAGAGGCAGGAAACTCGCAGCAAGGAGACGTGTACCTACGCAAGTCCGAGAAGATGCTGGCAATACAGTGGCATGACAAGAGGGTCGTGCACATGCTCACCACCGTACACAAGGGGGAAATGAAAGACAGTGGGAAGGTCGACCGTAGGACAGGCGAACCTGTGAGGAAACTTGATGCTGTCATAGACCATAATATCAACATGCGGCTGGTGGATGAGTCCGACATGATGATTGGATAGATCGACTGCCTCAGGAAGAATACTAGGTGGTACAGGAAAGTTTTTCTGCATCTCACTGACATGACGATGCTGAACGCCTTCATCCTGTACAAGATGAAGGTAAAGCCACCCAAGTCCTTCTCCCTGAGGTTGTTCGCCAGGACTTGTGTTCAGCAGCTGCTTGAGAGATATGATAGGGTGACAGCAGCAATTCCAAGGCACCATGCTGTAAGACTTCCCAACAGACTTGAGCAGAGGGCGTACATGGATCGGCACACACTGGTGCAAATGTCTGCCACAACCAAGACGAAGGCTTTGATCCGCAGGTGCCAGGTGTGTGCACATACCACGCGACGCACACCTGAGCACAAACGCACCTCTTGGTAGTGCGCTGATTGCCAGGTTACCCTCTGCGTTACCTGCTTTTTTTATTACCACAGCCTGAAGCAGTTCTAAAAATGCAAGTGGAAAATGTAAATAATGTGTAAATAATGTGTAAATAGCAAGTGAAAGCAATGGATGTAAATATGATGGAACAGTGTAATATAGTTTTATACGTTACTGCAAGTGACAGTGCATAACATAGTGTAAGTAAAATAGAAGTGTAAATATTGAAAATACAATAGAAAATGTAAACAGAAATGTAAATAATTAGTAATATAAGAATATCCGTCCAAATACTTGAAGTTATGACAGTGAAAGTGAAACCTTGGCTCTCTACGTATTTTACTGAAAGATAAATTGAATGCCTACAGTGACAATAAACTACTATTACTGAAGGAAACTTATGGATAAAGACTGCAGATATATATATATATATATATGTGTTATATAGTAATAGGAATATAAAGTGTGTGTGTTTTTATGAATAATAAATGACAGAATACCAGCGGGGAACGAGCGCAAGTGGGAGGCACTTACGTAATTTTCATTGCTTTCACGGTGTTTTTTTTTGGAATATGGATGACAAACTATTTGAAAATCATAGAACAGTGTTTCTAGTGATAATATCAGGCTGTGGTAATCATATTAGTGGAGACTTCATTACCCAACTTCAGAGGACTCCTTAAGTTCTACGGTACTCGATGAAGGCTTAACAAACATCCCAGGAGAAAGCTGAAGGTATGTGCCATAAGCATATATAATTATAATATTCTAGGACTAATAACTGATTTTTGGCAAATATTTTTAGAAAGTCTATTGGAGCGTGAATATCCTAGCGGGACACGCAAGTCGCGCCAAAACAACTCCGCGGTTTAGGGGTTAAAAGAGTTGTCCCCGTTGAAAGCAGAGGAAAATTCCAGAGATGTTTATTGCAATTTGAAGCAGGTTATTAACTCAGGGATTTGCTCTAATTACTGGTTAGTAAGCCTTACTCTTAACAAATTAAGTGCTACTGCATTTAACCTTTATGGACAATTATATTGTAAAAACGTGTATAAGTACTAAGGAAGTTTCCACTGTACCTAACTGCGCCTGCCTGCTGTGGTGACGTGGAAAATGGGAGAAGGTATTACATATTAATGTACATAAAATGAATGTTTGATCTTATTCTTCTTTGAAAATAATTCTGATTTTTTAAGTTAGGCCATGTTTGTAAATTTCGGGAGGTGACTCATTGTATTTAAGTAACTGTATTTAAATAATATACATAGATAGATATAGATAGATTTCGATATAGATATAGACAGATAGATAGATAGATCTCTGAATCCTAATAGGGAGAGGAGATACGTCATTGTCCAGTCAGTTCCTTAAGCTCGTTCAAGCTGCACACTGTAAATATGTCGTACCTGGACGACTGGATAGGCTCTCGCAAACTTAACCAACAGCGCTTTTCCGTCGATGAATGTCATTCCAACACTACCTAGCCATATATCCTTAGAGATTTTGCCAGACTGAAAGAAACTAGCTTTGATATGATGATAAAGAATGGGTGAATTAGGGTAAGGTATACCCACTCATTTAAGGAGACTCCAAGTACTCATTTAACTTTGGTGTTAATAGTAGAATAACACCAAACCAAATTTATTTTATTATAAAATTTTTCTGACAAAGCCTATTATCAAGAGAGGTATTCGATAAGAGAGTCTTCATGATGTGGCGTCGATATAATTGGGCAGGTTCATTGCCTTCCTATAAACTTCCCCTAATACCCTGTTCCCGGAAGTGACGATGCTGGATCTCGAGAAAAGGACAACGTTGAAATTCAGTCTACTGAGCTCATATTCAGATACCTGCGGCGACAAAAAAAAAAAAAAAAAAAAAAAAAAAAAAAAAATCACCCACCACCACTATCAACAAAAACACCAACCACCACCACCACCAATAACAACAACAACAGTATTAATGAAGCACCTGGTTCAGATAAAGTCATCAAGTATTTAAGAATCTTTAATTTAACTCTAAAACATACAAACAACTAGTGCCACTGTGCCTCAAGACGAAACAGGAGGAAACTTACCCACAGTACTTAGCAAGTACAAAAGGAATAAACATACCGATTATGTGGGATCTTGCTAAAGTTAAATACCATGTAATGATTCGCAAGAGTTAAAACTTTTGTGGTAAATCCTTAGAGAGCTACACTGAAATATCACATGGGGCTTAATAAATCAGAGCTTCTTGTATATGACAATCCTTAGTTGCTAACATGAAGCCCTATAAGAGGCTTCCTTAGAATGAATCGCCTTGAGTTTGAAAATCCTTAATGTGAACGCCAATAGTCTGCCATTAGAGGACAGGTTTACAGCACACGTCCCCCTTCCCCTCCCTCCCACACACAGTAACACCTTCCTTACCCCCACCAAAGCACTGATTTGCGGAGTGGATGAACTGCTGATCTAAAGCCTCTCTCTCTCTCTCTCTCTCTCTCTCTCTCTCTCTCTCCCCTCTCTCTCTCTCTCTCTCTCTCTCTCTCTCTCTCTCTCTCTCTCTCTCTCTCTCCGCATGTAATATGTTTCATTTATCCTATTAGCTGTATTATTATGTGTACAGATACACCTTTAGTTCGATGTGAAGAAAATATTTTGAGGTTTTAGCAGGGATCTGTAAAATAACCCAAGTGTACTATATATATACAAATATTTGCCCATTGTCTTCTAAACGATATGCTAGAATCCAAGTAAGAGAGACATATGATTACTAGCCGTATAAGTCCCTCTCTTGCCTTGTTATGTGGGGAGCCACATAACTACCCACCCACTCATCCATCTTCCCATTCATCCACCTACCCACTCACTCCACCCAACACAACCCACCTGCACCACCTTGACCGCTTGTTTTATTCTTCGGCAGCACTCATTCATCCAGTTATGTTGCCAGACTTGGAGTGAGTTCAGTGTGAATGATTTGGCAACGTCGCACCTTCGCTTGTGAATAGATGAAACAACTGGGGAAACTGCTCCCATACCGTCCTCCTAGCTCGATAATTGTTGAAAACTGAAGCCATGCACATCAACATTTTTGCCCTCCACCTGACAGAGTCATGTGAGGGTGTTGTTATCACTGGGATCAATAGTATTGGGTGGCAGGGTGGCCGGCCGAGCATCGAGATTCCGTTTCCCGGCCAAAACTCAGAAAAAATTGACTATATAGTCATGAAATTTCACATAGGTATGTGCCTTATAGTGAGATGGTGCCTTTTGATAGGTAGAATGTTGTGTCTTAAGCAGTTTTTTTTTTTTTAAGTAATGAAAAGGTGACAAAAATATATTTTTTAGGGATTTTAATGCAACCTGTGCAAGGAATCTGAAGGGGCCAGGTTATGTGTCCTCAAGGCATTCCCCTTACGCCCCCTTTAAAAGGGAAGATGGGGAAGTGAGGGCCATTATTTCCTTGGTTAGGTGTGCAGGGGAGTGAGGGGTATGAGCTTTGTCAAGTAGAAATTGCAACAGTGTTGCATTTCCTACGTTTTACTTAGAATTACTTCATATATCATTTCCTAAATTTTATGCCCACCTTCCAGAATACCCTGTATATACTCATATTTTGTTGGTCGTACACCTGGCAGATGATAACAACACTGGTCAACAAAAATAAAAGTACTTCGTGGTTCTGAATTGAAATTGTCTGATTCTAGGGTAATCGAAGGAGCTTAACTCGAATATTGCATCAGTCAGGATGTATCAAGTCCGGTTCTTGAAGACCAATATATTGGTGTAGCATGCTCACAGGATGTGACTCATATCGGTGTATCTTGCTCACAGGATGTGACTCATACATTTGTTTGTTTAGATCTGTTGATTAAATTTTTATTTTTCTTGTAAAAATTCTCAGTCACTTGCACAATGGTGAAAGATGGAACACCGGAAATGTGTGAACAACCCTAATCGTTTTTGTTACATTTGTGGAGCGTTGACCCTGGAAAGCGTTAAGAAATCCATCATGAAGGCTGTTCGAGTGAATTACGAAAGTTACTTCAAATGTCAGTTGGGCCACCAAGACAAGAAATGGGTGTCTCAGCGTGTAGATCCTGTGTCAATCACCTGAGTGAATGGATTCATGGTAAATGAAGTTTGGGTTTGCTATTCACTGTACCAATGGTGTGGTGAGAGCCCAAAGAACACAGCAACGACTGCTACTTCTGTCTCACGAACATCAAAGGAATGACTGTCAAGACACGAGCCACAGTACAGTATCCCAATATCACTTCTGCAATCCGACCAGTGCCACACAGTGCAGAACTACCAGTTCCAAACCCACCTGCTGAACACGAGCTAAGCAGCGATTCTGATTCCAGTCATAGCCCCATGGATGATGACTATCAGGACGATGCAGGAAACAGTGGGCCCATACCATTCAACCAGGGAGCCCTTCATGATCTCATAAGGGACCTTGATTTGTCTAAAAATAAGGCATAGCTCCTGGGTCACAACTGAAGCAGCATAACCTGCTGGAAGATGGAGTGCACATCACTACGGCTAATCATCGGCATAGACAACTGTCTGCGTTTTTCAAAATAGCAAATAGCCTTTGCTGTTGTGATGATGCGGTGTCTCTCATGCAACAACTCTGCAAGTCTGATCCATACAAGCCGGATGACTGGAGGCTGTTTATAGATTCAGGAAAAGACACTCTGAAAGAAGTCCTCATACACAACAGGAATCAGCTTCCATCCGTGCCAACAGCACACGTGAAGATGACCAAGAGCTATGAAACTATGAAGATTGTGCTTTCCACTATCAAGTATGAGAAGCGTCAGTCTAAAATATGTGGGGACCTCAAAGTGATCAGTCTACTTCTGGGCCTTCAGAGCGGTTACGCAAAGCACATATGCTTTCTCTGCTTTTTGGAACAGTAGAGCTACCTGTAATGCCGAGCACTATGTAAGAAAAGAAAGGCCGGCAAGACCAAAAGACTCACCCGGAATGTTCAACTCTCTCACAAACCCCTTGTGGATCCAGAAAACATATATTCTTGCCTCCACTGTATCTCAAGCTGGACATGGCAAAAAATTTCTTAAAAGCCATGGATCAAATGGGTAATGGGTTTCAATACTTGTCTACGAAGCTCAGTGACCTGGTATCCGAAACCAAGTTGAAAGCAGGGGTCTTGAATGGTCCTCGGATCTGCATGCTGTTTAATGATGGTGACTTCTTCAGGGCATTACACCCGCTGGAGAGGGACGCATCGAAATCATTCGTGAATGTCTCACAGAACTACATTGGAAACCATCGTGCAGACAACTATGAAGAAATTGTGGCAGGCATGGAGTTATTGAGCTCTGGGCTCTCGGATGTCCTTGAAGATTCATTTCTTTCACTTCCACCTCGATTTCTTCCCAGGTAATCTCGGAGACATCAGTGACGAGCACGGTGAAAGGTTTCACCAAGACATTGCTATAATGGAGAGCAGGTATCAAGGCCGATTCAGTCCCAACATGAGGGCGACTACTCCTGGATGCTACAACGTGAAGAGAGTCAGCTGAACAAGCAGAAAAGCGAAGTGCAGAAGTATTTTTAGAAGCTCATCACTGGCTAATAAAATATGCATTGGATTTCCATATTTTTGTACCATAAATCATCACAATATTATCTGTGTGTGCCTCAATATATCTTACAAGCTTGAGACGAGTTATGCCACATTGAATATGTTTTCAGTCTGATATTCAAGAAACCTAGTCCAATAGCGCAAAATGAATATCAGATATGAAATCAGTGCTATCAAATTAGTCAGTGACACATACTCACGTATGAGAACCATTTTGGCTGCTGAACAATAATCAATTTAGAACTTCCTAGTAAACAAGTGAGTCAGGGTTATATCCAACTTCTCAAGTTGAAAGGTCTTTTTAAAGTAAATGAAGATTTTGGAAAGGGACACCTTCATGATGGGGCACCCATGTAACTGAGCTGGTTCACTGTCCCGTTAAGTAAACGTCTCTCGGATCCCTCAATATCCCCCGAAAGGAAGTAAGTTAGCTACAGGAAAAGATCATCTTGAGCTCACAATTCAGATGAACCTGGTGTCAGTTCTAATTCAAAGTAAAAAACTTGCTTTCAGCTAATATATATATATATATATATATATATATATATATATATATATATATATATATATATATATATATATATATATATATATATATATTGTTACGGAACAGAGAGAGATAATCAACACTTCAAGTGAGAATACTAAAATCACTACTGTCCTGCAAAGTTCCAGGTTCAAAACAAAAGAGTTAGGTAAAATTATAAGTTAAAGTTTAATGCTCAAACTAACAACTAAATATTCAGGACTCATAAGGATAATGTAATGGCAAAAACAGGTTAAATATATGGTTAACTGCAATAGTCTCTATTAACAGGAAATTAGCAAGAGTAAATTTATCTAAGTCAGCCCTGATTAAATGCGAAAACCGGATAATGCTTAGTTAATGCAAGATATATTATTATTACAGATACAAAATATTATTAATAATGGCTGACATCAAAAACTCTACATGAATCACAAAAACCTTACCAGGCCTACGAATTAACGGCTTAGGCCATACAGTACAAGAAAAACGGTAACAACACTTATACTCAAATTATACAGCAGCTAGATGGCTGGAGACTTCCTGAGGACTCACAAAAATACACTATTCAGGGTAGGACAGAGATGTGAACAAAATGATGAGTAGATCTAAGTGGCAATTAATGCAGAGACTGAGCTCATTATACAGGGGCCGGCAGAGCTTGATAAAACTTGTAAGAAGGATGTGCAAATGAAGCCATAGGGGACAAAGAGTTGACACTCCTGCTCTGAACAAGAGAAAGAACGACTTACTCTACTATAAGGGGGAGAAGGTGGGAGTGAGGTAAAACACGCAAGCCTGGTCACTATGGAAGCCACGAGGCGAATCGTGATCAAACATGCAGCATACTGTACGTTAGAATTATACAAAGGATGATGAAATCATAGGCTATGTAACAATATATATATATATATATATATATATATATATATATATATATATATATATATATATATATATATATATAACCAGAAAAGGACGTCATCATATCGGAAAAAAGACTTAGTATTATGCCTACTGACTGCAAAAACGTCATTAAGGAAGACAGTTAACTAAAATTAAAACTTCCCCTATACTTTGTTACTGGCCGCTGGCCGACCACTTGTATGGGGTTTGACCATTTGAAGTTACCATGCAAAGTCCCGGAGTCAAGTTACCTTCACAATTGACTCAACTGTAACCCGGTTTGGAGCACGGCATATCGGCAATAAGGGTCAACTTATGTCGAATTACAAAGAGAGAAAGCAGGTGGAGCCGAACCCAAGTGATGAGGACTGCCTACATAGAATGCAGTAGCCAAATGCAGCCAAAAAACCTGGTGTTACCACCCTCTTGAAGGGTTGTTGAAAACATAATACTTCTGTTCAGACAGGTCAGTGAAAGAAAAGAGGCATGGCTACTGGAATAGATGAACAGTGGCTAGATGTTGAAGAGCGCCTCACTTTCGATTCCAGCCCCCTCTAAATCCTTCTCATAGTTGATGATTTAGTGTAAGATGTACTCCAAGACATCGAGTCGTCAGTTTGTGTAAGAATTTGTGATCAACCTGTTCACAGCAGCCTAGTAATGTAACTGCTCCCATTTAGTACTGAACAGTCCTGCAGCAGAATTAAAATAGCGACCTCTGCCAGGATAGCTTAATGATTTTGGTCTGAACCGAATGACTTTGTTATCTATCACGGTGCTGACGAATTTAGGTGATGTTAGAACATGTTTGCAAACTGACCCGTTACAATATGAAGTGGAAAATCTAATTAAATTTGAGCTTAAGACGACTGCTCAGGTCGTATGAGTGAAATTTCTCAGTAATAATAAGCTTAATTTACTTAGGTTTATTGAGGACACATTGTTTAGAATGAGTGAAGATGGTGAAACTGATCAAAACACAACTAGAAATGATCTCAGAGAACATGAGCCATCTCTTCAGTGTTGAAAATGTTCAGAATCCTAAGCTTTTGTACCGACAGGCACCTATTCACAGTGACACAACTCAGACTTAGGTGTTATTACCTTAAATACTAATGTCAGTGAACAACCTGAATCAGCCAAAATTCAGTTGCAAGTGAGACAACTTCAAGCACAAGAGAAACAACGTGAGCTAAATCAAGATTGCAGACCGAGGCAGTTTGGCAGTCCACCAAGTCCTTGTGGTGCCTCTTTAAGTGACACCTTTGATGTTGCCAAGAACTTGAAGTTAGTCCTTCCCTTTAGGCGACAGGTGTCAGTAAATACGAGTATTTCCAAATGTTTGATGTGGCAGCTCGTGTTTCCTGACCTAGGAACTCTTGGTCTATATTACTTTAGAGTGCACTTAAGGATATGGCACAGGAGGCGTATATTGGTCTGTTAGTTGACCACTGTGCTGATTATTAGATGGTAAAGGATGCAGTTCGTAGGGTTTATGAACTTGTACCACAGGCATACAGTCTAAAGTTTAGGACCAATTACAAGCAAAAAGATCAGACCCATGTGAAATATATGTTTTAAAATAACAGAATAGAGCAAGAAATAAGTGAGTTAAAGAAATAATCCATACACCAGATTACTGGTGTCCTCCATTCACAAAAAATTTGTAACAGTTGGACTTCAACAGTTGAAGGTTAAAGTTTTGGGGGAAACAACTCAGGGGTATCAAGTTCCAAAGAGATGCACTTTGAGGAATAATAGATTTCTGATACCTGGAAGTTATGCAATATGGCTGTTTGACATTTAAGGCATCACCACTTCAACATGCCCATGTAGCACAGGGGAAGGCAAGGAGAGGTGGCACAATGGATGCAACTTAATCTGAGCATTTGCCATAGGAGTATCTGTAAAATAATGCAAGGGAGGCATCATTTTTTCTTACCTTTAACCCGCCCCGTCCCGGCCACTTTTCGACCACTGGTACCCCCCAATCCCGGGCAATTTTTGACCTTTTTTTTTTTTTGCTAAAACATTCGCTTTTGGTGAGAAACATCGAAAATTCACAGAGAAATCGCTCACCTGAGGTTTAAAATACTCATTACAGGTAGGAGAGCCTCCTTACCTTACTGGGTTTTCTGTCAGGCTGGCACCAAAGAAAACGAGTTCTATGGGAGGATAACTATTTCACACCACTCATAAACGGTATTTATTTATTTACTGTTACGAATTTATATGTAGTACAAGAGTATATTGGTTTTCAAGCAGTAATATAGGCATTATAAGCATTGGTTCACTCACTAATACCTGACCTTTTTTTGCCACATTACCTGATCATCATTTCTAACTGTTTCTTCCTCTAATGCTATGTAAAGTTTGTCCTCCACATTGTCATTGATTGGGGAATCACTCTGGCCCTGAATTTCGTACCGTGGCATGACATGGCTATACTGGCCAGGTCACTGATAACAGGTGAATTGCTGAGAAAAGGGCATGCAGGGGGGGGGGGAGGAGGTCATGCTGGGTAAGGCATTGTCTCTGCCTGGCATCTTGTTGAGGAAGGTGTCCCGTGTATACGTACCAAAAATGACTCGCGAAAATTGAAAATTGTGGAAATTATGAACCTTGCAATTGCAGGACGTTGAAGTACGTCCTCGGGATTAGCTGTGACAAAACGTGAGGACGTGGAAGTACGTCCTCGGGACGGTGCGGGTTAAGGGAGGTACTTTATTTGTAATAGCAGGTTATTACTAATCTAACAGCTTTGTTCTGAATTTTGTCTAGTTGTTTTAGTACAGTTACCTCCACTTCTAACGAGTACAGAGGGTGATGGGTTTGGTGAAATTTGGCACCACTGTGTTTGTTTACATCGTAGTAATATTAAGTGAATGGGCAGACCCGGCTGAGCTTCCCCTCCGCTACAGTGTCTAGTACCCGCAGAAACAATGTTCTATCAAGGCATACTGTGTCTGCAAATCCAAGTGTTTGCCACGTATATAGAGTGGAAGGTAGAAAGAAAAACAAATGGTAATGTCACTGGATCCCATTGCTTCTCTGACAGGAGATGACTGTGAGGCGAGTTGGAACTGAGGGGAGGGGGGGACAGCTGGTAGGGGCGCATGTATCGAAACTTTGTCGTGTTTCGTTTTGAAAGATGAGGGGTGTGATTATACTGATATTCTGATGTGATCTGTAATTCCGTATGCAATAACGTGTATTGAATGAATGTTGGAGTCTTATGTTCGCCATACAGTATGGCGAACAAGTGCAGATGAACATAAATGTTAGGTTGATGTGTGGTGTCTCAAAACGTGGTTCACCTGAGTCTAGTGTGTGTGTGACGCAACTCCTGTAACGTTTTTTTTGGCTGAACCAGGGTGGCCATATATGATTCATGATTAAGCATGTGACACAACGGTCATGCCATGTTGTGCATAATCCAGTCTGTTTTATTGCGAGGAAAAACAATTCTATTCGCAAACCACGGTATAAGAAGATGTCCTGTTGCATAGAATTATAGCTACTTTGAGTGTAGGACAGCTATTGGCTTATTGTGCGAAAATGTTGTGCAGTAATTATACTAATGGATAACGCAGAGGTAATGAGATACTGTATTTGCCTAATGAATGCATATCTTGTATTGTAATACTTGAAATAGTGTTACGTGTGTCCAGTCCACAAAATGATGTTGCTTCTTCGAGGTGCTATTTCATTAGTCTGCATAGCTATGACACAACATCCACAAATATTGATCATCGTATACTCGTATTATATTCTCTTTAAAACATTCATACACTAGTTTTCATACAAGTATTACACATTCAGACCCTCCTTAGCTCCAGACGAATTTTACTGTGTAATCGTGTGTCTACACTCACTGTTCATCCAGAGGGTGCAACATTTCATTTACCATGCATGTCTGTCTGTTGTCTGCCATTATAACACCAGGATTTAGTATGTGGCCATTCCAACACAAAATATATCGGTGGCGTGGTGATGCTGGGGAGAGTGAAATGGCGTATAATCTACGTGTGTTTGTTCAGGGAGTCTGGTAATACACATCACCTATTTATTCACATTCCTGCTATGATAGCAGCCAAAGTCGCGGTTTTGGTGACATACTGACTGAGCATTGAACACACACCTCCCAGCAGTTTGAATGAGGTCCTGTTTTCAAGCAATAGAAACACTTAGTAGTGCAGTGAACAATGCAAATTTATATGAAAAGTAAGGAGTGTTTTATGCACCGTGTCATCATACAGGCTTATACAGTAACACAGCCAAGGATAAGCTGGACCTACGGTAGGATGAAGGTTCAGTGCTGCTGGAGCGTCCACGTAAACGCAAGCAACATTGGTGCACGAGCACCTGGATGGTAAAACCAAACCACTGCGCTTTAGGCAAAAAACTCCTGGGTTCTGAAGCTGCCCCATGTTATCCAGTACATTTACACAACGTCATTGCTAAGGCTGCGATCTTGTCGAAGAGATTCGATATGATAAGGAAGTCAATATCAGGTCTCTATTTATCAATCTATCTATTGCCAGACTCCTCAATCTCGTTCGGGGTGGCCACGAACAAATCGCCTCCACGTCGCCCTGTCCCCCACCATTTCACTGCCCTGCTCCCAACTCACACACCCCTCTCTCATATACCTCTCCACACCGTCCCTCCAACTCATCCTTGGCCTCCCCCTCCCTCTCCCCCCCTCCACCTCACTCACATACACTCTCGTCGTCAGTCTTTCACCCTCCATCCTCTCCACATGGCCAAACCACTTCATTGTATTCCTCCTAACGCTTCCTATCACATCCACATCCATACCACAATGCTGCTTTATATCCTCATTTGTCAGCCTGTCCCTCCATGTGACTCCACAGGCTCCTCTTAAATAACTCATTTCCACTGCTCTCACTCTTGACTTGTGTCCTTCCAACAACGTCCAAGCTTTACTTCCATACGTCAGAGTTGGTATCACAATATTGTCATGTAGTAACTTTTTCACTTCCATGCTCACTTCCCTGTTTCTTATCACTGCTTTCAAGGAACCAGCAACCTTTCTTTCCTGCTGTACCCTTTCAAGCACTTCACCCTCCAAACCTCCATCCTTACTCATCACCCTACCCAAGTACTTAAACGTACTCACATTTTCCAATTCCTCACCATCCAACCTCACTGTACATTCACTGCCTTCACCTCTCTCAAAAACCATCACTTTACTCTTCCTTACATTCACCTTTAGATTCCGTTTCTTACTCTCCCAAACTCATCCACCAAGCCTTGCAGCTCCCCTCCGTCTTCACTCAACAACACAGTATTATCTGCAAACAACAGTACAGAGAGTTTCCAAACACTACCCTCTCTCACCAGGGCCACTCCAACATCCACTACCCTACCTTGAACCTCTTTTATTACCCCATCCATGTACAGATTGAACAACCATGGAGACATGACATCCCTGTTTCAACCCAATCTTCAAAGAGAAAAATTCACTCAGTTCACCATCCACATGCACTGCAGCCTTAGCTCCATCATATATACTCTTCACAGCATTCATCAACTTCCCCTCTACTCCAAGTATTCTTAATACTTTCCACAATCCTTGTCTATCCACCCTGTCATATGCTTTCTCTAAATCCATGAAAGCCGCATACAACTTCTTTCTCTTCTCTACAAACTTTTCCACTAAAGATCTAAGAATGAATATCTGACCTACACAACCTCTTCCCTTCCTAAAGCCTCCCTGTTCTTCTCTAACTAATTCCTCTGTTCTTTCTCTAACTCTGTCAATAAGTATCCAACCATACACTTTTCCTATTATACTAAGAAGACAAATGCCCCAATGATTACCACACATTTCTTTTTCCCGTTTTCCTTTGTACAAAGGAATAATTATACCTGACTAACAATCCTCCGGGACTCTACCTTCCTCCCAGGTCAGTCTGTACATCTTCCATATCCATTGTACAACTATCTCTCCCCCATGCTTCAGCATTTCACCACACACTCCGTCAGTTCCTGGGGCTTTCCTCAATTTAACTTTCATCATTGCTTTCACAGCTTCTATCCTACTGATTTCTTCCTGTCTTCTCACCTCCCTCCTTCTCGCAGCCATTTCCCAGCCACTTATACTCGCATTGCTTCCATCCTCTATGTTCAACAATTTCTTAAAGTGTTCTCTCCATCTGCTCACTTTTTCTCCCTTCTCCACTAGTAATCTACCATTTTTATCTTTCATTCCCCTGCTAACTTCACTTCCACCATGTCTTACTCTCTTTACCTCTTTCCACAACATTTTCTTACAGTCCCTCCACTTTACACTCAAATTCCTTCCAAATTCCTCATCCACTCTTTTCTTACTCTCTCTTACTAATCTTTTCACCTCTCTCTTCGTTTCTACATATAACTCTCTCTTCCGCCTCTCTACTTCTTCCACACCCCAATTTCTCATTCATTCATTGTATGCTTTCTTCTTTTGTGCCACAGCCTGTCTCACCTCTTCATTCCACCACGCTGTTCCTTGCACCCCCCTCCGTCTTCTCTTCATCCCACACACCACATCACATGCTGCACACATTTCTTCAGTGAATATCCTGCACACACCTTCCACGTCCCCCATCTGCTCCAATTCATATTTGGCCAATCGTTCCTCCACTTCTGTCTTATATTCTGCCTTTTTCTCATCCCCTTGTAACCTTTCCACTCTCCTTGCAAATGCTCCTTCTTCCCGTCCTTCCCTTCTTCTATATCTCCATCTTATTTGGATCTTGATTCTGGCCACCACCAAGTAGTGGTCAGAAAGTCCACTCCCCCAACCTCTATAAGCTCTTCCATCCATTACTCATCTTTGCATCCTTTCATCTAGGTGTTGTTACCCATTATAAGAGGAAGGGGCAGAATTTTGTGTGTGTGTGTGTGTGTGTGTGTGTGTGTTTCAGAGAGAGAGAGAGAGAGAGAGAGAGAAGCACAAACAGACTGGTGCATTCATGGCGTCATTAAAAGTTGCCACAATACGATATAATAATAGGCCCAGGGAAGGATAGAAGGTCCTTGTCTCTGTAACAGTGAATATTGGCCCCATAGTGTCCTTGCAATTTCAGTGACAAAAATGGACACATAGTATATTAGTCGTAGGACAAAGGGAAGCAGGACCTAAAATATCATGATGTGTAATGTGCCGGGCACTGTAGTGGTTTTGATTATTGACGGCAAGTGAAACATCGTTATGGTATTGTTGTTTAAAGCCATCATACGAGACTCATAATAACCTCAAGTTTGACAATATTTTTTGATACTACGGATATCTGTGATACTGTGTCCGATGACGCTGAACACTGAAAACAATATTCCCAAGGCAGTTAGAAATAATTAGAATATTTGGTGGGTAAGGGGGTATACTTGAGGAGAGGCTGGTCAGTGGGACAGAGTATTATGAGAGGAAGGAAATGTTCCAGGAATAGAGAGGGTGGGAGGGCTTGACCAACCCACCTGGTGGTAAGGTGTGTGTGGAAGTGGACTATTGTGAAGTAGGAGCGAGTGATGAGGTGGGCAGGTGGGAGTAGGGTCATCACCAACATATATGATGTTTGGTGTTGGTACTCCACACAGGGGCAGATAAAACCCCTGTATAGAGTCAATAATTGTGCAGGGATAAAGAAGGAACGGAGTTGGCTTAGCACACATAATCTCTTGGAAACAGATTTTAAAAGAGATGTAATATGATCTTTTCAAGACAAGTCCCGAGTAAATGAAACCCCAAGCATGTTCAAGGATGATGCAGGATTAAGCTGAATGTTATTAAACATTAGTGCGTATACCTGTGGAAGATTTTGTCGGGTTGATAGGTGCAAAAACTGAGTCTTTGATGCATTAAAAACAACAAGATTATTTTTACCCCAGTCAGAGATACGAGCCAAGTCAGACATTAGGTGTGCCATAGTTTCATCCCTTATTTGTTGAAATAACTGCTGACATGGATGTTGCGGGAACCTAATGGAAAGGTGAAGGGTGGAGTCATCAGCATAGGAGTGGATAGGGTTAGATGTACAGCTTAGAAGGTCATTGATGAATAAAAGGAAGAGAGTTGGTGATAGGACAGAGCCCTGAGGAACACCACTGTTGATAGATCTAGGAGAAGAACGATGGCCGTCTACAACAACGGCTATAGAACGACCAGAAAGGAAGCTAGAGATGAAGGCACCAATAGGAGGATAGAAACCATAAGAGGACAGTTTGGAAATTAAATATTTATGCCAGACTCGATTGAAAGCCTTCAAGATGTCAAGTGCAATGGCAAAGCTTTCGCCAAAGTCCCGAAAGAAGGATAACCAGGAGTCTGAAAGATAGGTGAGAAGATCGCCTGTGGAACCCAAACTGGCGATCAGAAAGAAGGTTGTGACAGGAAAAATGCTTTAAAATTTTTCTATTAAGAATTGACTTGAAAACTTTTGAGATACAGGATGTTAAAGCAATTGGACGATAATTAGAGGGTTGGGAATGGTCACCCTTCTTTGGGACTGGCTGAATGAGAGCAAAGTTCCAGCAGGAAGGAAAGGTACAAGTTGATAGACAAAGGCAAAAGAACTTGCCTAGACAGGTTGTAAGCACAGAATCATAATTCTTGAGAACAACAGGAGGGACTCCATCAGGCCGATATGCCTTATTAGTATTCAGGCCAGCAATGCCAGAAAATACACCAGCTGAGGAAATTTTAATGTCAGCCATGAAGAAATCAGGGGGGGGAAATGATGGAGGAACAGCACTGGAATCGTCTAAGGTGAAATTTGAGGAGAAAGTCTGAGTGAACAGATCTGCTTTATCAGTAGAAGAAATAGCTAAAGAGCCATCAGAGTGGAAAAGAGGAGGAAAGGATGATGAGGTAAAGTTCTTAGAAAGGTTTTTGGCAAGGTGCCAGAAGGAGCGGGAAGAATTCGAGTTGGAGAGTTAGCATTTACTACTGATGAAATTATTTTTAGCAAAGCTAAGAACAGCCCTAGCACGATTCCGGGAAGAAGATGTGATTCAGGGGTGGGTTGCCTCCGGTACCTTTTATAGGCCCTCTCCTTGTTGCGGACACCATTAGAACAAGTGTGATTAAACCAAGGCTTTCTTGCATTAGTCAGAGGATATGAAAAAGGAATGTATGCTTCCATGCCCGGGAGAATAACCTCCGTAATGCGCAAGGCACACTCAAATGGCTCCCGGCCATGGAAGCAATAATCATTCCACGGAAAATCAAAGAAGTACTGCCTGAGGGCCTCCCAATCTGCTGCTCCAAAGTGCCACAGACGACGTTTCTTTGGAGGGTCAACAGGTTGTACTGGAGCGATAGGACAGGTTAAGGTGATAAGGTTGTGATTGGAGGAGCCCAAGGAGAGAAAAGATTAACAGTGTAAACAGAAGGATTGATAGTAAGGAAGAGGTCAAGTATGTTGAAGCTCTCTCCAAGGCGGTCAGGGATACGGGTAGGGTGCGGTACAAGCTGATCTAGGTCATTAAGGATAAAAACGTGTAGGCTAGTCCATCAGGTGGATCAGTGAAAGGAGAGGAGAGCCACAGGTGGTGTTGAACATTGAAATCTCCTAGAATGGAGATTTCGGAGAAAGGAGAAATTTAAGAGGAGCCTGTGGAGTCACATGGACAGACAGGCTGACGAATGAGGATATAAAGGAGCGTTGTGGTGTTGACGTGGATGTGATAGGAAGCGTTAAGAGAAACACACTGAGGTGGTTTGGCCATGTGGAGAGGATGGAGGGTGAAAGACTGACGAAGAGAGTGTATGTGAGTGAGGTAGAGGGGGGAAGAGGGAGGGGGAGGCCGAGGATGAGATAGAGGGATGGGGTGGAGAGGTATATGAGATAAAAGGGTGTGAGTTGGGAGCAGGGCAGTGAAATGGCGGGGGACAGGGCGACTTGGAGGCGATTTGTTTGTGGCAACCCCAAACGGGATTGAGGCGTCTGGCAATAGATAGATAGATAGATAGAGAAATGGATAGAATGTGTTCCATCGTAGATGTAAGATAGTCAAAGAATTTTTGATAGTCAGTAGAATTATGAGATAAGTAAACAGCGCAGATATATTTAATCAGAGAATGACAGGAAAGCCGAAGCCAGAGTGTAGAGAATTCAGAAGAATCGAGTTCAGGAACACGAGAACAAGATAGATCGTTGCATACATATATGCAACATCCTCCTTTGGCTTTGAAATGAGTATAGAGAAAGTAGGAGGATACAGAAAAAGGTTTGCTGTCAGTTGCCTCAGACAGCTGAGTCTCAGAAAAAGAAGTTTAGGTTTAGAGAAGGAGAGGTGGTGCTTAACAGAGCGAAAGTTAGAGGAAAGGCTGCGAATGTTGCAGAAATGAAGGAGAAGTGAGTCAGACAGTGATTCCAGGCAGCTTGAGTCGTCACTGAGGGGCGGAAGATGTGGGCATTTATGTCTCCCCCCCCCCTGGGGACTCCGAGGCTTGGTTAAACGACGCCATTTTAGTTGAATTTTGAATATGAAATGTAGTGTGTAATATGCATGTAGTTTGGTGTTGATAGTTAGAGAAACTTGTATTGGAGAACATGTTGGCCTACTCTCCGTGTTACTGAGGCACTGAAAAAGTTCAGCAAAATGAAACATAACGACTACATTAACGACAGTATCCACTGGCAAGTTCAGTGTGCCAGACGTAATGTACAGTATCATAAGAATAAGTTATTTATCTGAGAGACCTTTATCTCGATTTTACCTCGTTGACCTATGTTCCTCGAGCTAGACAACACTGCTCATTAGGGTGGTCAAAATAATTAAATTTCATTCCCCCACAAAATTGCTTTTATTGCTCTATGCGTGACTGACAAGCACAGAGAATTTTCCAACCCAAAACTGTAGTTAGGGGTCACCCCATGTTTGATTAACAAAATAAAGATTTTACAAAACACTTAAAAACATTATAACATCCGAGCTGCCTTTGATGGAGTGGAAGCATCTTTCTATGATTTGCCACCAGGCGGAGAAGAAACTGTTTCTGTTCTTTACCCATTATTAGTGTATTGCTGTAAATTTATATCAAGCTGATGGCCTGTTCACCTGTCACTTCCTATTTTCACCGAGAGGCCCAGTCCCAAAGATCATTGAAAACACAATCGTCCATGCACTGTCTGGGGGATTTGACCAGGAAAGTCTGTGATTTTGGTCCTCCATCTTTCATCAAGACGTTAAAAATGAAACTTTTTTTTTTTTTTTTTTTTTGTCACAAAGGCTTCCAGTTTCAGTACTTCCACATCTTACTTGATCTTTAGACGACATGGAGGGATGGGTAACTGGGAACATTGTGGGTTCTGGAACATATATATTTTTCGTCTCTGTAGCCACCCAGTCATCGAAACGGGCTAGGACAACCATGTACTCAGAGAGAAATCAAAGACACTTGCAGAAAGCCACGGATGCTTTGCTGGCCTCAGTCTTATTGGATAAGTCTTAAGAAGAGACGGAAGTTCATTGCTCATTTGGTCTATTTTGTTGTTGTTGAGTTCTATGCTTCTTGAAGGCAGGATACTTCTAGTGTGGATTTTACGTTTCTTGACAGACGAATCTATCCGTTGGGTAGGAATTCTGATGGGCTCCCTTACAGAGACAACTGCATCACAGGCCAACTTGTAACTGATTGGCAGTCTTTCCTTCTTCCAGGTGGTTGAACAGGACCAGTCGAAGCACACCCAATCCACAGGCAGGTCTTGCTTTCGATAGTTGGGGGTTTGGTTTTCCAAGGAGCAGTATTCAGGCTCAGATCTCAAACAAGGCGACGCAAAAATCACTTTTGGAAAAAAAAAAAATGTTTAGTATGGGTCGACCACTAATTATCCACCTTCATTTTCAAGCTCAAATATGAGATACGAGTAATGGACCATAGTGGACAAAAAGTAGGTATGTGTTGGAACGATTCTAGTAACTTTGTACTGTTACCATGTAACTTTTGTCTATCCTACTGTGCATGTCAAATTTATAAACAAAAAACGAAAAGTTCTTTTCAGCACTTAAAACGCAGTATAACATCCAGATTCCACCGTCCAGTGTTTTCACTCATTGTTCAGTGCTGATCACTGTATAGTTTTCCACTTTGTCGACCGCTTAATTTGAAATTAAATCAAGAAGATATACTAGAAGGACCTCCGTCTGTTAACATAGTGACGTTTCGCTTCAAAACCCACAGATTTTGGTAAATTTAAATATGGTCATCCACACTGTCAAAATATTTTCATAATTATTATTTATGTATAGTATGTACTCACATTGAGCTGTGTCCCAACAAAAATCCAGGATGTTACGGGATGTTGCTTACATTGCCAGTTCTCCTGGTGATGGTGGTAGCAGTATGTCACCTGTTATTATACGTCAGGCATTATCTCCTGAATACAAAGAAAAACAAACCGTTCTTCTACTGTGTGTATTGTTTGCAATAAGTCATATATCACCGGGCCCAAAATAGGGTTAAATGTTGATCCAGGGAGGAAGAAGGTAGGGTGAGTTGAGGAAGAACACCATTACACGTCGTATCGTTAAGAACATGGAGACAAACTTCTCATCGGACAACGCCGGTAGCCAATTGCACTTAAAGCTGGAGAACTTTAATCAGCTGAGATTTACTTATAGGAGCCAGAACGTTTGATAATGTCACTATTCAGTCACGAGTGAGTCAAGGAAGCATGCCTGTTAGTGAACAGTAAGACATCATTTTAAAGGACTATACACACTGTATATGTTTATAGTGCTTGACAAACTTTGCACATGTAGCAAAAAGTTGATAAGGTATTTTTCAAAAATCTTCCCAGGAATTATAATATCAGTTTCATACTTATTCAAAGGGGCAGTTACGACATTTGTTCAGTAGTTCATATTTCCTTGGACAGCGTTTTTTTTTTTTTTTTTCAGAAATGATGATCATGAGCCTCTGAATCTGAAGCCTTGTTTTCCACATTTCGCACAAGCTTCAACAGTTTTGGATGATCATGACATACACTGTATAAATTCAGTTGATCAGAGCATAAACAGGTAGGCTAATTCTTCCTTTCTGTGCTGCAATCCCACAGTACTTTCTTTGTTTAGGAAGTTTCTATGTTTTCTGTTTAAGCTTCAGAGTCTTTCTACTTGAGCTTTTGTAGTGACAAATAAATCAAGTATTCAGTTCCTCCACGAAAAATTACATATTTCATCTGTCCATTTTCCATTTTTTTTTTTTTTTTTTAATGACCCAAACGTTCTTTATAAAATTGGATATCAGTGAGATCCGCTTTCAGGATGGGAAGTTCATCAACCTTCTCCTGCCTCTCCATTTTCAGAAAAGTAGAGGATTCATACTGCCCAGCAGAGAAGCAGGATCACATTTCACTGAATCAGATAGAGCCAAGAAGTTATGGTGATTACACCATTAACTTTTGATTTCCTTAAATATCTAACGACTTTGCTGAACCAGTTGCACCATGAAACTTCTGCACCATATTGGAACCAATCTTGCTCGTTTGCGCCCGTCCTTGGGACACTCAGAGTTGTTGCAGCCAGGATAATAATGTCACACCAAGTCTACCTTGTTCCTGAGCTAAAGAATCTGAAAAGTAAAAGGGTCCTAATTTCTAACAACATCCAGTTTGATAAGGTCACAAAGAACTTTCTTTAGTTTAGTCATTCCTCCCCGTAGATGGTGAAAACCTGGGAACTGGTTATGAAACAGGGTGTTGAAAGCATCAACCCTTGGAAAATGCTTACTGCTTCATTTGAAGAATCAGGCCTTTCGGGTACTTGGGCAGTAAAAAACAACTGAAGAGTTGGATTTTGCTTTAAACTTAGCTTTGCAAATTTTGCATCGACAAGAAGCAAGTTTATAAAGCATCAAGAAGCTTCGGGATAGAAATAGTGTTACGTGTGTCCAGTCCACAAAATGATGTTGCTTTCTTCGAGGTGCTGTTTCATTAATGTTGATAGCTATGACACAATAACCTCAAACATTGATCATCGTATATTATATTCCCTTTAAAACATTCATACACTAATTTTCATACAAGTATTAAACATTCAGGCCCGCCTTAGTTCCAGACTAATTTTACTATTCAATCGTGTGTCTATACTCACTGTTTTTCCAGGGGGTGCAACATTTCCTTTACCATGCATGTCTGTCCGTTGTCTGCCATTATAACACCAGGATTTAGTATGTGGCCATACCAACACAAAATATATCGGTGGCGTGGTGATGCTGGGGAGAGTGAAATGGCGTATAATCTACGTGTGTTTGTTCAGGGAGTCTGGTAATACACATCACCTATTTATTCACATTCCTGCTATGATAGCAGCCAAAGTCGCGGTTTTGGTGACATACTGACTGAGCATTGAACACACTTACACCTCCCAGCAGTCTGAACGAGGTCCTGTTTTCAAGCAATAGAAACATTAAGTAGTGCAGTGAACAATGCAATTTTATATGAAAAGTAAGGAGTGTTTTATGCACTGTGTCATCATACAGGCTTATACAGTATAACACACCCAAGGATAAGCTGGACCTACGGTAGGATGAAGGTTCAGTGCTGCTGGAGCGTCCACGTAAACGCAAGCAACATTGGTGCACCAGCACCTGGATGGTAAAACCAAACCACTGCGCTTTAGGCAAAAAACTCCTGGGTTCTGAAGCTGCCCCATGTTATCCAGTACATTTACACAAGGTCATTGCTAAGGCTGCGATCTTGTCGAAGAGATTCGATATGATAAGGAAGTCAATATCAGGTCTCTATTTATCAATCTATCTATTGCCAGACTCCTCAATCTCGTTCGGGGTGGCCACGAACAAATCGCCTCCACGTCGCCCTGTCCCCCACCATTTCATTACCCTGCTCCCAACTCACACACCCCTCCCTCATATACCTCTCCACCCCATCCCTCCATCTCATCCTCGGCCTCCCCCTCCCTCTCCCCCCGTCCACCTCACTCACATACACTCTCTTCGTCAGTCTTTCACCCTCCATCCTCTCCACATGGCCAAACCACCTCATTGTATTCCTCCTAACGCTTCCTATCACATCCACATCCATACCACAATGCTCCTTTATATCCTCATTTGTCAGCCTGTCTCTCCATGTGACTCCACAGGCTCCTCTTAAATAACTCATTTCCACTGCTCTCACTCTTGACTTGTGTCCTTCCAACAACGTCCAAGCTTTACTTCCATACGTTAGAGTTGGTATCACAATACTGTCATGTAGTAACTTTTTCACTTCCATGCTCACTTCCCTGTTTCTTATCACTGCTTTCAAGGAACCAGCAACCTTTCTTTCCTGCTGTACCCTTTCAAGCACTTCACCCTCCAAACCTCCATCCTTACTTATCACCCTACCCAAGTACTTAAACGTACTCACATTTTCCAATTCCTCACCATCCAACCTCGCAGTACATTCACTGATTCACCTCTCTCAAAGACCATCACTTTACTCTTCCCTACATTCACCTTCAGATTCCGTTTCTTACTCTCCCAAACTCATCCACCAAGCCTTGCAGCTCCCCTCCGTCTTCCCTCAACATCACAGTATTATCTGCAAACAACAGTACAGGGAGTTTCCAAACACTACTCTCTCTCACCAGGGCCACTCCAACATCCACTACCCTACCTTGAACCTCTTTTATTACCCCATCCATGTACAGACTGAACAACCATGGAGACATGACACATCCCTGTTTCATCCCAATCTTCAAAGAGAAAAATTCGCTCAGTTCACCATCCACATGCACTGCATCCTTCGCACCATCATATATACTCTTCACAGCATTCAACAACTTCCCATCTACTCCATATATTCTTAATACTTTCCACAATCCTTGTCTATCCACCCTGTCATATGCTTTCTCTAAATCCATGAAAGCCGCATACAACTTCTTTCTCTTCTCTACAAACTTTTCCACTAAAGATCTAAGAATGAATATCCGACCTACACAACCTCTTCCCTTTATAAAGCCTCCCTGTTCTTCTCCAACTAATTCCTCTGTTCTTTCTCTAACTCTGTCAATAAGTATCCTACCATACACTTTTCCTATTATACTAAGAAGACATATGCCCCTGTGATTACCACACATTTCTTTTTCCCCTTTTCCTTGGTACAAGGGAATAATTATACTGACTTCCAATTCTCCGGGACTCTACCTTCCTCCCAGGCCAGTCTCCACGTCTTCCACATCCATTCTATTACTATCTCTCCCCCATGCTTCAGCATTTCACCACACACTCCATCAATTCCTGGGGCTTTCCCCAATTTAACTTTCATCATTGCTTTCACAACTTCTATCCTACTGATTTCTTCCTGTCTTCTCACCTCCCTCGTTCTCACAGCCATTTCCCAGCCACTTATACTCGCATTACTTCCATCCTCTATGTTCAACAATTTCTTAAAGTGTTCTCTCCATCTGCTCACTTTTTTCCCTTCTCGACTAGTAATCTACCATTTTTATCTTTCATTCCCCTGCTAACTTCACTTCCACCATGTCTTACTCTCTTACATTTCTTTCCAGAACATTTTCTTACAGTCCCTCCACTTTACACTCAAATTCCTTCCAAATTCCTCATCCACTCTCTTCTTACACTCTCTTACTAATCTTTACACCTCTCTCTTCCTTTCTACATATAACTCTCTCTTCCGCCTCTCTACTTCTTCCACACCCCAATTTCTCATCCATTCATTGTATGCTTTCTTCTTTTGTGCCACAACCTGTCTCACCTCTTCATTCCACCACGCTGTTCCTTGCACCCCCCTCCGTCTTCTCTTCATTCCACACACCACATCACATGCTGTGCATATTTCTTCAGTGAATATCCTCCACACACCTCCAACGTCCCCCATCTCCTCCAATTCATATTTGGCCAATCGTGCCTCCACTTCTGTCTTATATTCTGCCTTTTTCTCATCCCCTTGTAACCTTTCCACTCTCCTTGCAAATACTCCTTCTTCCCGTCCTTCCCTTCTTCTATTTCTCCATCTTATTTGGATCTTGATTCTGGCCACCACCAAGTAGTGGTCAGAAAGTCCACTCCCCCAACCTCTATAAGCTCTTGCATCCATAACACATCTTCGCATCCTTTCATCCAGGTCTCGTTACCCATTATAAGAGGAAGGGCCAGAATTGTGTGTGTGTGTGTGTGTGTGTGTGTGTGTGTGTGTGTGTGTGTGTGTGTGTGTGTGTGTGTGTGTTTTAGAGAGAGAGAGAAAGAGAGAGAGAAACACAAACAGACTGGTGCATGCATGGCGTCATTAAAAGTTGCCACAATACGATATAATAATAGGCCCAGGGAAGGATAGAAGGTCCTTGTCTCTGTAACAGTGAATATTGGCCTCATAGTGTCCTTGCAATTTCAATGACAGAAATGGACACATAGTATATTAGTCGTAGGACAAAGGGAAGCAGGACCTAAAATATCATGACGTGTAATGTGCCGGGCACTGTAGTGGTTTTGATTGTTGACGGGAAGTGAAACATCGTTATGGTATTGTTGTTTAAAGCCATCATACAAGACTCATAATAACCTCAAGTTCAACAATAGATTTTGATACTACGGATATCTGTGATACTGTGTCCGATGACGCTGAACACTGAAAACAATATTCCCAAGGCAGTTAGAAATAATTAGAATTTTTGGTGGGTAAGGGGGTATACTTGAGGAGAGGCTGGTCAGTGGGACAGAGTATTAGGAGAGGCAGGAAATGTTCCAGGAATACTGAGTTTTTGATGCATTAAAAACAACCAGATTGTTTTTACCCCAGTCAGAGATACGAGCCAAGTTAGACATTAGGTGTGCCATAGTTTCATCCCTTATTTGTTGAAGTAACTGCTGAGATGGACGTTGCGGGAACCTAATGGAAAGGTGATGGGTGGAGTCATCAGCATAGGAGTGGTTAGGGTTAGATGAACAGCTTAGAAGGTCATTGATGAATAAAAGGAAGAAAGTTGGTGATAGGACAGAGCCCTGAGGAACACCACTGTTGATAGATCTAGGAGAAGAACGATGGCCGTCTACAACAGCGGCTATAGAACGACCAGAAAGAAAGCTAGAGATGAAGGCACAGATAGAAGGATAGAAACCGTAAGAGGGCAGTTTCGAAATTAAAGATTTATGCCAGACTCGATTGAAAGCCTTCGAGATGTCAAGTGCAATGGCAAAGCTTTCGCCAAAGTCCTGAAAGGAGGATGACCAGGAGTCTGAAAGATAGGTGAGAAGATCGCCTGTGGAACCCAAACTGGCGATCAGAAAGAAGGTTGTGACAGGAAAAATGCTTTAAAATTTTTCTATTAAGAATTGACTTGATAACTTTTGAGATACAGGATGTTAAAGCAATTGGACGATAATTAGAGGGTTGGGAATGGTCACCCTTCTTTGGGACTGGCTGAATGAGAGCAAAGTTCCAGCAGGAAGGAAAGGTACAAGTTGATAGACAAAGGCAAAAGAACTTGCTTAGACAGGTTGTAAGCACAGAAGCACAATTCTTGAGAACATCAGGAGGGACTCCATCAGGCCCATATGCCTTATCAGTATTGAGGCCAGCAATGACAGAAAATACACCAGCTGAAGAAATTTTAATGTCAGCCATGAAGAAGTTAGAGGGGGGAATTGATGGAGGAACAGCACCGGAATCGTCTAACGTGGAATTGGAGGAGAAAGTCTGAGCAAACAGATCTGCTTTATCAGTAGAAGAAATAGCTACAGAGCCATCAGAGTGGAAAAGAGGAGGGAAGGATGATGACGTAAAGTTGTTAGAAAGGTTTTTGGCAAGGTGCCAAAAGGAGCGGGAAGAATTCGAGTTGGAGAGTTAAGAGCATTTAGTACTGATGAAATTATTTTTAGCAGAGCAAAGAACACATTAGCATGATTCCGGGCAAAAACATATAAAAGATGTGATTCAGGGGTGGGTTGGCTCCGGTACCTTTTATAGGCCTCTCCTTGTTGCGGGCAGCATTAGAACAAGTGTGATTAAACCAAAGCTTTCTTTTATTAGTCAGAGGATATGAAAAAGGAATGGATGTTTCCATGCCCGAGAGAATAACCTCCGTAATGCACAAGGCACACTCAGATGGCTCCCGGCCATGGAAGCAATACTCATTCTACGGAAAATCAAAGAAGTACTGTCTGAGGGCCTCCCAGTCTGCTGCTCCAAAGTGCCACAGACAACGTTTCTTTGCAGGGTCAACAGGTCGTACCGGAGTGATAGCACAGGTTAAGGTGATAAGCTTGTGATCGAAGGAGCCCAAGGACAGAAAAGATTAACAGTGTAAGCAGAAGCATTGATAGTAAAGAAGAGGTCAAGTATGTTGGAGCTCTCTCCAAGGCGGTCAGGGATATGGGTAGGGTGCTGTACAAGCTGATCTAGGTCATTAAGGATAAAAAAGGTGTAGGCTAGTTCACCAGGTGAATCAGTGAAAGGAGAGGAGAGCCACAGGTTGTGTTGAACATTGGAATCTCCTAGAATGGAGATTTCGGAGAAAGGAGTAATGGATAGAATGTGTTCCATCGTAGATATAAGATAGTCAAAGAATTTTTGATAGTCAGTAGAATTATGAGATAAGTAAACAGCGCAGATATATTTAGTCAGAGAATGACAGGAAAGCCGAAGCCAGAGTGTAGAGAATTCAGAAGAATCGAGTTCAGGAACACGAGGACGAGATAGGTCGTTGCGTACATATATGCAACATCCTCCTTTGGCTTTGAAATGAGTTTAGAGAAAGTAGGAGGATACAGAAAAGGGTTTGCTGTCAGTTGCCTCAGACAGCTGAGTCTCAGTTAGAAAAAGAAGGTTAGGTTTGGAGAAGGAGAGGTGGTGCTTAACAGAGCGAAAGTTAGAGGAAAGGCTGCGAATGTTGCAGAAATGAAGGAGAAGTGAGTCAGACAGTGATTCCAGGCAGCTTGAGTCGTCACTGAGGGGCGGAAGATGTGGACATTTATGGTCCCCCCCCCCCCTGGGGACTCCGAGGCTTGGTTAAACGACGCCATTTTAGTTGAATTTTGAATATGAAATGTAGTGTGTAATATGCATGTAGTTTGGTGTTGATAGTTAGAGAAACTTGTATTGGAGAACATGTTGGCCTACTCTCCGTGTTACTGGGGCACTGAAAAAGTTCAGCAAAATGAAACATAACGACTACATTAACGACAGTATCCACTGGCAAGTTCAGTGTGCCAGACGTAATGTACAGTATCATAAGAATAAGTTATTTATCTGAGAGACCTTTATCTCGATTTTACCTCGTTGACCCATGTTCCTCGAGCTAGACGACACTGCTCATTAGGGTGGTCAAAATAATTAAATTTCATTCCCCCACAAAATTGCTTTTATTGCCTATGCGTGACTGACAAGCACAGAAAATTTTCCAACCCAAAACTGTAGTTAGGGGTCACCCCATGTTTGATTAACAAAATAAAGATTTTACAAAACACTTAAAAACATTATAACATCCGAGCTGCCTTTCATGGAGTGGAAGCATCTTTCTATGATTTGCCACCAGGCGGAGAAGAAACTGTTTCTGTTCTTTACCCATTATTAGTGTATTGCTGTAAATTTATATCAAGCTGATGGCCTGTTCACCTGTGTCACTTCCTACTTTCACCGAGAGGCCCAGTCCCAAAGATCATTGAAAACACAATCGTCCATGCACTGTCTGGGGGATTTGACCAGGAAAGTCTGTGATTTTGGTCCTCCATCTTTCATCAAGACGTTAAAAATGAAACTTTTTTTTTTTTTTGTCACAAAGGCTTCCAGTTTCAGTACTTCCACATCTTACGTGATCTTTAGACGACATGGAGGGATGGGTAACTGGGAACACTGAGGGTTCTGGAACATATATATTTTTTGTCTCTGTAGCCACCCAGTCATCGAAACGGGCTAGGACAACCATGTACTCAGAGAGAAATCAAAGACACTTGCAGAAAGCCACGGATGCTTTGCTGGCCTCAGTCTTATTGGATAAGTCTTAAGAAGAGACGGAAGTTCATTGCTCATTTGGTCTATTTTGTTGTTGTTGAGTTCTATGCTTCTTGAAGGCAGGATACTTCTAGTGTGGATTTTACGTTTCTTGACAGACGAATCTATCCGTTGGGTAGGAATTCTGATGGGCTCCCTTACAGAGACAACTGCATCACAGGCCAACTTGTAACTGATTGGCAGTCTTTCCTTCTTCCAGGTGGTTGAACAGGACCAGTCGAAGCACACCCAATCCACAGGCAGGTCTTGCTTTCGATAGTTGGGGGTTTGGTTTTCCAAGGAGCAGTATGCAGGCTCAGATCTCAAACAAGGCGACGCAAAAATCACTTTTGGAAAAAAAAAAAAAAATGTTTAGTATGGGTCGACCACTAATTATCCACCTTCATTTTCAAGCTCAAATATGAGATACGAGTAATGGACCATAGTGGACAAAAAGTAGGTATGTGTTGGAACGATTCTAGTAACTTTGTACTGTTACCATGTAACTTTTGTCTATCCTACTGTGCATGTCAAATTTATAAACAAAAAACGAAAAGTTCTTTTCAGCACTTAAAACGCAGTATAACATCCAGATTCCACCGTCCAGTGTTTTCACTCATTGTTCAGTGCTGATCACTGTATAGTTTACCACTTTGTCGATCGCTTAATTTCAAATTAAATCAAGAAGATATACTAGAAGGACCTCCGTCTGTTAACATAGTGACGTTTCGCTTCAAAACCCACAGATTTTGGTAAATTTAAATATGGTCATCCACACTGTCAAAATATTTTCATAATTATTATTTATGTATAGTATGTACTCACATTGAGCTGTGTCCCAACAAAAATCCAGGATGTTACGGGATGTTGCCTACATTGCCAGTTCTCCTGGTGATGGTGGTAGCAGTATGTCACCTGTTATTATACGTCAGGCATTATCTCCTGAATACAAAGAAAAACAAACCGTTCTTCTACTGTGTGTATTGTTTGCAATAAGTCATATATCACCGGGCCCAAAATAGGGTTAAATGTTGATCCAGGGAGGAAGAAGGTAGGGTGAATTGAGGAAGAACACCATTACACGTCGTATCGTTAAGAACATGGAGACAAACTTCTCATCGGACAACGCCGGTAGCCAATTGCACTTAAAGCTGGAGAACTTTAATCAGCTGAGATTTACTTATAGGAGCCAGAACGTTTGATAATGTCACTATTCAGTCACGAGTGAGTCAAGGAAGCATGCCTGTTAGTGAACAGTAAGACATCATTTTAAAGGACTATACACACTGTATATGTTTATAGTGCTTGACAAACTTTGCACATGTAGCAAAAAGTTGATAAGGTATTTTTCAAAAATCTTCCCAGGAATTATAATAACAGTTTCATACTTATTCAAAGGGGCAGTTACGACATTTGTTCAGTACTTCATATTTCCTTGGACAGCGTTTTTTTTTTTTTTTTTTTTTTTTTTTTTTTTTTCAGAAATGATGATCATGAGCCTCTGAATCTGAAGCCTTGTTTTCCACATTTCGCACAAGCTTCAACAGTTTTGGATGATCATGACATACACAGTACTTTCTTTGTTTAGGAAGTTTCTATGTTTTCTGTTTAAGCTTCAGAGTCTTTCTACTTGAGCTTTTGTAGTGACAAATAAATCAAGTATTCAGTTCCTCCACGAAAAATTACATATTTCATCTGTCCATTTTCCATTTTTTTTTTTTTTTAATGACCCAAACGTTCTTTATAAAATTGGATATCAGTGAGATCCGCTTTCAGGATGGGAAGTTCATCAACCTTCTCCTGCCTCTCCATTTTCAGAAAAGTAGAGGATTCATACTGCCCAGCAGAGAAGCAGGATCACATTTCACTGAATCAGATAGAGCCAAGAAGTTATGGTGATTACACCATTAACTTTTGATTTCCTTAAATATCTAACGACTTTGCTGAACCAGTTGCACCATGAAACTTCTGCACCATATTGGAACCAATCTTGCTCGTTTGCGCCCGTCCTTGGGACACTCAGAGTTGTTGCAGCCAGGATAATAATGTCACACCAAGTCTACCTTGTTCCTGAGCTAAAGAATCTGAAAAGTAAAAGGGTCCTAATTTCTAACAACATCCAGTTTGGTAAGGTCACAAAGAACTTTCTTTAGTTTAGTCATTCCTCCCCGTAGATGGTGAAAACCTGGGAACTGGTTATGAAACAGGGTGTTGAAAGCATCAACCCTTGGAAAATGCTTACTGCTTCATTTGAAGAATCAGTCCTTTCGGGTACTTGGGCAATAAAAAACAACTGAAGAGTTGGATTTTGCTTTAAACTTAGCTTTGCAAATTTTGCATCGACAAGAAGCAAGTTTATAAAGCATCAAGAAGCTTCGGGATAGAAATAGTGTTACGTGTGTCCAGTCCACAAAATGATGTTGCTTTCTTCGAGGTGCTATTTCATTAATGTTGATAGCTATGACACAATAACCTTAAACATTGATCATCGTATATTATAATCCCTTTAAAACATTCATACACTAATTTTCATACAAGTATTAAACATTCAGGCCCGCCTTAGTTCCAGACTAATTTTACTATTCAATCGTGTGTCTACACTCACTGTTCTTCCAGGGGGTGCAACATTTCCTTTACCATGCATGTCTGTCCGTTGTCTGCCATTATAACACCAGGATTTAGTATGTGGCCATACCAACACAAAATATATCGGTGGCGTGGTGATGCTGGGGAGAGTGAAATGGGATAATCTAAGTGTGTTTGTTCAGGGAGTCTGGTAATACACATCACCTATTTATTCACATTCCTGCTATGATAACAGCCAAAGTCGCGGTTTTGGTGACATACTGACTGAGCATTGAACACACTTACACCTCCCAGCAGTCTGAACGAGGTCCTGTTTTCAAGCAATAGAAACATTAAGTAGTGCATTGAACAATGCAATTTTATATGAAAAGTAAGGAGTGTTTTATGCGCTGTGTCATCATACAGGGTTATACAGTATAACACACCCAAGGATAAGCTGGACCTACGGTAGGATGAAGGTTCAGTGCTGCTGAAGCGTCCACGTAAACGCAAGCAACATTGGTGCACCAGCACCTGGATGGTAAAACCAAACCACTGCGCTTTAGGCAAAAAACTCCTGGGTTCTGAAGCTGCCCCATGTTATCCAGTACATTTACACAAGGTCATTGCTAAGGCTGCGATCTTGTCGAAGAGATTCGATATGATAAGGAAGTCAATATCAGGTCTCTATTTATCAATCTATCTATTGCCAGACTCCTCAATCTCGTTCGGGGTGGCCACGAACAAATCGCCTCCACGTCGCCCTGTCCCCCACCATTTCATTGCCCTGCTCCCAACTCACACACCCCTCCCTCATATACCTCTCCACCCCATCCCTCCATCTCATCCTCGGCCTCCCCCTCCCTCTCCCCCCGTCCACCTCACTCACATACACTCTCTTCGTCAGTCTTTCACCCTCCATCCTCTCCACATGGCCAAACCACCTCATTGTATTCCTCCTAACGCTTCCTATCACATCCACATCCATACCACAATGCTCCTTTATATCCTCATTTGTCAGCCTGTCTCTCCATGTGACTCCACAGGCTCCTCTTAAATAACTCATTTCCACTGCTCTCACTCTTGACTTGTGTCCTTCCAACAACGCCCAAGCTTTACTTCCATACGTTAGAGTTGGTATCACAATACTGTCATGTAGTAACTTTTTCACTTCCATGCTCACTTCCCTGTTTCTTATCACTGCTTTCAAGGAACCAGCAACCTTTCTTTCCTGCTGTACCCTTTCAAGCACTTCACCCTCCAAACCTCCATCCTTACTTATCACCCTACCCAAGTACTTAAACGTACTCACATTTTCCAATTCCTCACCATCCAACCTCGCAGTACATTCACTGATTCACCTCTCTCAAAGACCATCACTTTACTCTTCCCTACATTCACCTTCAGATTCCGTTTCTTACTCTCCCAAACTCATCCACCAAGCCTTGCAGCTCCCCTCCGTCTTCACTCAACATCACAGTATTATCTGCAAACAACAGTACAGGGAGTTTCCAAACACTACTCTCTCTCACCAGGGCCACTCCAACATCCACTACCCTACCTTGAACCTCTTTTATTACCCCATCCATGTACAGACTGAACAACCATGGAGACATGACACATCCCTGTTTCATCCCAATCTTCAAAGAGAAAAATTCGCTCAGTTCACCATCCACATGCACTGCATCCTTCGCACCATCATATATACTCTTCACAGCATTCAACAACTTCCCATCTACTCCATATATTCTTAATACTTTCCACAATCCTTGTCTATCCACCCTGTCATATGCTTTCTCTAAATCCATGAAAGCCGCATACAACTTCTTTCTCTTCTCTACAAACTTTTCCACTAAAGATCTAAGAATGAATATCCGACCTACACAACCTCTTCCCTTTATAAAGCCTCCCTGTTCTTCTCCAACTAATTCCTCTGTTCTTTCTCTAACTCTGTCAATAAGTATCCTACCATACACTTTTCCTATTATACTAAGAAGACAAATGCCCCTGTGATTACCACACATTTCTTTTTCCCCTTTTCCTTGGTACAAGGGAATAATTATACTGACTTCCAATTCTCCGGGACTCTACCTTCCTCCCAGGCCAGTCTGCACGTCTTCCACATCCATTCTATTACTATCTCTCCCCCATGCTTCAGCATTTCACCACACACTCCATCAATTCCTGGGGCTTTCCCCAATTTAACTTTCATCATTGCTTTCACAACTTCTATCCTACTGATTTCTTCCTGTCTTCTCACCTCCCTCGTTCTCACAGCCATTTCCCAGCCACTTATACTCGCATTACTTCCATCCTCTATGTTCAACAATTTCTTAAAATGTTCTCTCCATCTGCTCACTTTTTCTCCCTTCTCGACTAGTAATCTACCATTTTTATCTTTCATTCCCCTGCTAACTTCATTTCCACCATGTCTTACTCTCTTACATTTCTTTCCAGAACATTTTCTTACAGTCCCTCCACTTTACACTCAAATTCCTTCCAAATTCCTCATCCACTCTCTTCTTACTCTCTCTTACTAATCTTTACACCTCTCTCTTCCTTTCTACATATAACTCTCTCTTCCGCCTCTCTACTTCTTCCACACCCCAATTTCTCATCCATTCATTGTATGCTTTCTTCTTTTGTGCCACAACCTGTCTCACCTCTTCATTCCACCACGCTGTTCCTTGCACCCCCCTCCGTCTTCTCTTCATTCCACACACCGCATCACATGCTGCGCATATTTCTTCAGTGAATATCCTGCACACACCTCCAACGTCCCCCATCTCCTCCAATTCATATTTGGCCAATCGTGCCTCCACTTCTGTCTTATATTCTGCCTTTTTCTCATCCCCTTGTAACCTTTCCACTCTCCTTGCAAATACTCCTTCTTCCCGTCCTTCCCTTCTTCTATTTCTCCATCTTATTTGGATCTTGATTCTGGCCACCACCAAGTAGTGGTCAGAAAGTCCACTCCCCCAATCTCTATAAGATCTTGCATCCATAACACATCTTCGCATCCTTTCATCCAGGTCTCGTTACCCATTATAAGAGGAAGGGCCAGAATTGTGTGTGTGTGTGTGTGTGTGTGTGTGTGTGTGTGTGTGTGTGTGTGTGTGTGTGTGTGTGTGTGTGTGTGTGTTTTAGAGAGAGAGAGAGAGAAAGAGAGAGAGAAGCACAAACAGACTGGTGCATGCATGGCGTCATTAAAAGTTGCCACAATACGATATAATAATAGGCCCAGGGAAGGATAGAAGGTCCTTGTCTCTGTAACAGTGAATATTGGCCCCATAGTGTCCTTGCAATTTCAATGACAGAAATGGACACATAGTATATTAGTCGTAGGACAAAGGGAAGCAGGACCTAAAATATCATGACGTGTAATGTGCCGGGCACTGTAGTGGTTTTGATTGTTGACGGGAAGTGAAACATCGTTATGGTATTGTTGTTTAAAGCCATCATACAAGACTCATAATAACCTCAAGTTCAACAATAGATTTTGATACTACGGATATCTGTGATACTGTGTCCGATGACGCTGAACACTGAAAACAATATTCCCAAGGCAGTTAGAAATAATTAGAATATTTGGTGGGTAAGGGGGTATACTTGAGGAGAGGCTGGTCAGTGGGACAGAGTATTAGGAGAGGCAGGAAATGTTCCAGGAATACTGAGTTTTTGATGCATTAAAAACAACCAGATTGTTTTTACCCCAGTCAGAGATACGAGCCAAGTTAGACATTAGGTGTGCCATAGTTTCATCCCTTATTTGTTGAAGTAACTGCTGAGATGGACGTTGCGGGAACCTAATGGAAAGGTGATGGGTGGAGTCATCAGCATAGGAGTGGTTAGGGTTAGATGAACAGCTTAGAAGGTAATTGATGAATAAAAGGAAGAAAGTTGGTGATAGGACAGAGCCCTGAGGAACACCACTGTTGATAGATCTAGGAGAAGAACGATGGCCGTCTACAACAGCGGCTATAGAACGACCAGAAAGAAAGCTAGAGATGAAGGCACAGATAGAAGGATAGAAACCGTAAGAGGGCAGTTTCGAAATTAAAGATTTATGCCAGATTCGATTGAAAGCCTTCGAGATGTCAAGTGCAATGGCAAAGCTTTCGCCAAAGTCCTGAAAGGAGGATGACCAGGAGTCTGAAAGATAGGTGAGAAGATCGCCAGTGGAACCCAAACTGGCGATCAGAAAGAAGGTTGTGACAGGAAAAATGCTTTAAAATTTTTCTATTAAGAATTGACTTGATAACTTTTGAGATACAGGATGTTAAAGCAATTGGACGATAATTAGAGGGTTGGGAATGGTCACCCTACTTTGGGACTGGCTGAATGAGAGCAAAGTTCCAGCAGGAAGGAAAGGTACAAGTTGATAGACAAAGGCAAAAGAACTTGCTTAGACAGGTTGTAAGCACAGAAGCACAATTCTTGAGAACATCAGGAGGGACTCCATCAGGCCCATATGCCTTATCAGTATTGAGGCCAGCAATGACAGAAAATACACCAGCTGAAGAAATTTTAATGTCAGCCATGAAGAAGTTAGAGGGGGGAATTGATGGAGGAACAGCACCGGAATCGTCTAACGTGGAATTGGAGGAGAAAGTCTGAGCAAACAGATCTGCTTTATCAGTAGAAGAAATAGCTACAGAGCCATCAGAGTGGAAAAGAGGAGGGAAGGATGATGAGGTAAAGTTGTTAGAAAGGTTTTTGGCAAGGTGCCAAACGGAGCGGGAAGAATTCGAGTTGGAGAGTTAAGAGCATTTAGTACTGATGAAATTATTTTTAGCAGAGCAAAGAACACCTTAGCATGATTCCGGGCAAAAACATATAAAAGATGTGATTCAGGGGTGGGTTGGCTCCGGTACCTTTTATAGGCCTCTCCTTGTTGCGGGCAGCATTAGAACAAGTGTGATTAAACCAAAGCTTTCTTTTATTAGTCAGAGGATATGAAAAAGGAATGGATGTTTCCATGCCCGAGAGAATAACCTCCGTAATGCACAAGGCACACTCAGATGGCTCCCGGCCATGGAAGCAATACTCATTCTACGGAAAATCAAAGAAGTACTGTCTGAGGGCCTCCCAGTCTGCTGCTCCAAAGTGCCACAGACAACGTTTCTTTGCAGGGTCAACAGGTCGTACCGGAGTGATAGCACAGGTTAAGGTGATAAGCTTGTGATCGAAGGAGCCCAAGGACAGAAAAGATTAACAGTGTAAGCAGATGCATTGATAGTAAAGAAGAGGTCAAGTATGTTGGAGCTCTCTCCAAGGCGGTCAGGGATATGGGTAGGGTGCTGTACAAGCTGATCTAGGTCATTAAGGATAAAAAAGGTGTAGGCTAGTTCACCAGGTGAATCAGTGAAAGGAGAGGAGAGCCACAGATTGTGTTGAACATTGGAATCTCCTAGAATGGAGATTTCGGAGAAAGGAGTAATGGATAGAATGTGTTCCATCATAGATGTAAGATAGTCAAAGAATTTTTGATAGTCAGTAGAATTATGAGATAAGTAAACAGCGCAGATATATTTAGTCAGAGAATGACAGGAAAGCCGAAGCCAGAGTGTAGAGAATTCAGAAGAATCGAGTTCAGGAACACGAGGACGAGATAGGTCGTTGCGTACATATATGCAACATCCTCCTTTGGCTTTGAAATGAGTTTAGAGAAAGTAGGAGGATACAGAAAAAGGTTTGCTGTCAGTTGCCTCAGACAGCTGAGTCTCAGTTAGAAAAAGAAGGTTAGGTTTAGAGAAGGAGAGGTGGTGCTTAACAGAGCGAAAGTTAGAGGAAAGGCTGCGAATGTTGCAGAAATGAAGGAGAAGTGAGTCAGACAGTGATTCCAGGCAGCTTGAGTCGTCACTGAGGGGCGGAAGATGTGGGCATTTATGGTCCCCCCCCCCCACAGGGGACTCCGAGGCTTGGTTAAACGACGCCATTTTAGTTGAATTTTGAATATGAAATGTAGTGTGTAATATGCATGTAGTTTGGTGTTGATAGTTAGAGAAACTTGTATTGGAGAACATGTTGGCCTACTCTCCGTGTTACTGGGGCACTGAAAAAGTTCAGCAAAATGAAACATAACGACTATATTAACGACAGTATCCACTGGCAAGTTCAGTGTGCCAGACGTAATGTACAGTATCATAAGAATAAGTTATTTATCTGAGAGACCTTTATCTCGATTTTACCTCGTTGACCCATGTTCCTCGAGCTAGACGACACTGCTCATTAGGGTGGTCAAAATAATTAAATTTCATTCCCCCACAAAATTGCTTTTATTGCCTATGCGTGACTGACAAGCACAGAGAATTTTCCAACCCAAAACTGTAGTTAGGGGTCACCCCATGTTTGATTAACAAAATAAAGATTTTACAAAACACTTAAAAACATTATAACATCCGAGCTGCCTTTGATGGAGTGGAAGCATCTTTCTATGATTTGCCACCAGGCGGAGAAGAAACTGTTTCTGTTCTTTACCCATTATTAGTGTATTGCTGTAAATTTATATCAAGCTGATGGCCTGTTCACCTGTGTCACTTCCTACTTTCACCGAGAGGCCCAGTCCCAAAGATCATTGAAAACACAATCGTCCATGCACTGTCTGGGGGATTTGACCAGGAAAGTCTGTGATTTTGGTCCTCCATCTTTCATCAAGGCGTTAAAAATGAAACTTTTTTTTTTTTTGTCACAAAGTCTTCCAGTTTCAGTACTTCCACATCTTACGTGATCTTTAGACGACATGGAGGGATGGGTAACTGGGAACACTGAGGGTTCTGGAACATATATATTTTTTGTCTCTGTAGCCACCCAGTCATCGAAACGGGCTAGGACAACCATGTACTCAGAGAGAAATCAAAGACACTTGCAGAAAGCCACGGATGCTTTGCTGGCCTCAGTCTTATTGGATAAGTCTTAAGAAGAGACGGAAGTTCATTGCTCATTTGGTCTATTTTGTTGTTGTTGAGTTCTATGCTTCTTGAAGGCAGGATACTTCTAGTGTGGATTCTACGTTTCTTGACAGACGAATCTATCCGTTGGGTAGGAATTCTGATGGGCTCCCTTACAGAGACAACTGCATCACAGGCCAACTTGTAACTGATTGGCAGTCTTTCCTTCTTCCAGGTGGTTGAACAGGACCAGTCGAAGCACACCCAATCCACAGGCAGGTCTTGCTTTCGATAGTTGGGGGTTTGGTTTTCCAAGGAGCAGTATGCAGGCTCAGATCTCAAACAAGGCGACGCAAAAATCACTTTTGGAAAAAAAAAAAAAAAATGTTTAGTATGGGTCGACCACTAATTATCCACCTTCATTTTCAAGCTCAAATATGAGATACGAGTAATGGACCATAGTGGACAAAAAGTAGGTATGTGTTGGAACGATTCTAGTAACTTTGTACTGTTACCATGTAACTTTTGTCTATCCTACTGTGCATGTCAAATTTATAAACAAAAAACGAAAAGTTCTTTTCAGCACTTAAAACGCAGTATAACATCCAGATTCCACCGTCCAGTGTTTTCACTCATTGTTCAGTGCTGATCACTGTATAGTTTTCCACTTTGTCGACCGCTTAATTTGAAATTAAATCAAGAAGATATACTAGAAGGACCTCCGTCTGTTAACATAGTGACGTTTCGCTTCAAAACCCACAGGTTTTGGTAAATTCAAATATGGTCATCCACATTGTCAAAATATTTTCATAATTATTATTTATATATAGTATACACTCACATTGAGCTGTGTCCCAACAAAAATCCAGGATGTTACGGGATGTTGCTTACATTGCCAGTTCTCCTGGTGATGGTGGTAGCAGTATGTCACCTGTTATTATATGTCAGGCATTATCTCCTGAATACAAAGAAAAACAAACCGTTCTTCTACTGTGTGTATTGTTTGCAATAAGTCATATATCACCGGGCCCAAAATAGGGTTAAATGTTGATCCAGGGAGGAAGAAGGTAGGGTGAGTTGAGGAAGAACACCATTACACGTCGTATCGTTAAGAACATGGAGACAAACTTCTCATGGGACAACGCCGGTAGCTAATTGCACTTAAAACTGGAGAACTTTAATCAGCTGAGATTTACTCATAGGAGCCAGAACGTTTGATAATGTCACTAGTCAGTCACGAGTGGGTCAAGGAAGCATGCCTGTTAGTGAACAGTAAGACATCATTTTAAAGGACTATACACACTGTATATGTTTATAGTGCTTGACAAACTTTGCACATGTAGCAAAAAGTTGATAAGGTATTTTTCAGAAATCTTCCCAGGAATTATAATAACAGTTTCATACTTATTCAAAGGGGCAGTTACGATATTTGTTCAGTAGTTCATATTTCCTAGGACAGCGTTTTTTTTTTTTTTTTTTTTTTTTCCCAGAAATGACGATCATGAGCCTCTGAATCTGAAGCATTGTTTTCCACATTTCGCACAAGCTTCAACAGTTTTGGATGATCATGACATAAACTGTATAAATTCAGTTGATCAGAGCATAAACAGGTAGGCTAATTCTTCCTTTCTGTGCTGCAATCCCACAGTACTTTCTTTGTTTAGGAAGTTTCTATGTTTTCTGTTTAAGCTTCAGAGTCTTTCTACTTGAGCTTTTGTAGTGACAAATAAATCAAGTATTCAGTTCCTCCACGAAAAATTACATATTTCATCTGTCCATTTTCCATTTTTTTTTTTTTTTTAATGACCCAAACGTTCTTTACAAAATTGGATATCAGTGAGATCCGCTTTCAGGATGGGAAGTTCATCAACCTTCTGCCTCTCCATTTTCAGAAAAGTAGAGGATTCATACTGCCCAGCAGAGAAGCAGGATCACATTTCACTGAATCAGATAGAGCCAAGAAGTTATGGTGATTACACCATTAACTTCTGATTTCCTTAAATATCTAACGACTTTGCTGAACCAGTTGCACCATGAAACTTCTGCACCATATTGGAACCCATCTTGCTCGCTTGCGCCCGTCCTTGGGACACTCAGAGTTGTTGCAGCCAGGATAATAATGTCACACCAAGTCTACCTTGTTCCTGAGCTAAAGAATCTGAAAAGTAAAAGGGTCCTAATTTCTAACAACATCCAGTTTGATAAGGTCACAAAGAACTTTCTTTAGTTTAGTCATTCCTCCCCGTAGATGGTGAAAACCTGGGAACTGGTTATGAAACAGGGTGTTGAAAGCATCAACCCCTGGAAAATGCTTACCGCTTCATTTGAAGAATCAGCCCTTTCGGGTACTTGGGCAGTAAAAAACAACTGAAGAGTTGGATTTTGCTTTAAACTTAGCTTTGCAAATTTTGCATCGACAAGAAGCAAGTTTATAAAGCATCAAGAAGCTTCGGGATAGAAACATCACAAAATCTTTGAACATCTTCCAAATCGCGAGTTGTTTGGCTTGACTGATTGAAGTGAACATGCAAATTCCTCAGCATGTCGACAGTTTTTGGTGGGCATAGGATCACACAGGTGAATCTTGTGACAGTTACGTCTTACTGCGATGACATGTTGACGGTGTGCCTTCAGAAGAATAAGTAGAGTGCCTTTATCTCTAAACATGACATTGTTAGTGTCAGAGCAGTACCAGATAAGGTTATTCATAGGGATGCTTTGTCCAGTACCATTTATATTATTGCATTATAAAGTTCTTCTGCTGTGTAGCTGTATACAGGCACCAATTAGAAAAACAAATAAAACTATGATACAGTGTTCAGGATTTCATTCACAAAATATAACACAACAATCCCTCTTTGCTTTTCTGTAAGTAAATCTGGTTTCTCTTAGCTCTCCATCAACGTTTTTGCAAAGTACAGATCTAGTCCTTGATTCACGATATTTGAGCACTTAGTGCCACTGAGTCTGGACTATGCTAATGCTTTCATTGTAGCTGAATTTTAATGTATTCTTTTCATCTGACTTTGCTGGGGCTCGTGGTTAAATGGGTCTTGCAAATGAATTTGCCAAGGTGAAAGGTAGACTGTTTTTACAGTATCTACAATAAGCAGCTAGTTGCACTTCTGTGCCTTCTTTATGAACGTTTAGACTGGACTGTTTCTCGAGAGCATCTTTTACTGAAGGAATGGTTTTGTTATTATTCTCATTGTGTAGCCTATATTGTGCCAAATGGATAAGGTAGGGAGGTATGTAATTAACCAGGCAGATAGGTGAAAACCAGTGTCGATAATGTGGATGATGTGGGGAATCGTGCTTCCAGTATAAAGTCGTGATGCCTTGGATGGTTCGTTGTGGGTTTAGGTATTTTCTCTGTCTCTCCTGCCCCTCCGTCTCTCTTGTATTGTAGGTGAGGGATTGACACCCTTCAATTACAGGGCTTCATTGTGACACAGTTATCGCCGGTGTGCTGGACAGAGTAATGTAACGTGATGGCTAACCTCATACACTGATTCCTCTCTTAGGCTTCCTTCTGCCTTCTGTCATTCACTCTGGCTGTCTGACCGCTATACCTGACTTCCAAGAATATATACTTCTTGGTGGAGATATGTGTAATGTCTACTACTTTTCCACCACATGGGCAAACCGGCTTTCACCAATTACCCCACGTGTTTGATGCATAATAGGATGCTATATCATGTGGAAAATGTTTCCTATACATTCTTTGTATGCATTCTGGCTAGAGGATGTGTATGTTTTCATCTGAGCACTAGACACGCATGTTGTGCAAAGTGGTACATATTGTGCTAAGATATATATACTAGTGTCTATAATTATTACATATCGATAACTATTACATATGACATAGTAATGCCTATATATCCTTCGGTCACGTCAAACTGTCGGACCTACGGCCTATCTTGATATTACAGTCTACACAGTATATAGAAATATGTTACATAACTATTTATCCACCTGTCAGACATTCAAGTTAATGTAAATACAATATCGTAAATAACTGTACACGTACTATCTATCTATCTATATCTATCTATCTATCTATCTATCTATCTATATATATATATATATATATATATATATATATATATATATATATATATATATATATATATATATATATATATATATATATATATATATATATATATATATATATATATATATATATATATATATATATATATATATATATATATATATATATATATATATATATATATATATATATATATATATATATATATATATATATATATATATATATATATATATATATATATATATATATATATATATATATATATATATATATATATATATATCCAATAGCAATACAATGGCAAGTCTACAGTAGTCAATTGTATACGTGATGGACTTGCTATTTATATATATGAGACATAGTTACATAACAGAAAAATGGGTACATGTTTAATTAAAGTGAGACCGTACAATATGTAGCTCCATATTCTGTTATTTTATATAAAATGTATATGCAATATTTACAATACTTACAATATTTACTCAGATAGTCTCACTTGTAAAGCACGGCCTTTTAGCACAGCTTCCAAGTTCTCAGTCCTAGCTTGCATTCTGTGCATAGCCAATTGCAATATAGCATTAAAGATGGAGAAATTTACAAAGATGACTGGAGCTGGGTTGTAAACACAATATGGATTTACAATCCTACTGTATTCCTCCTAAGGTTGCATTGTTTGATTTATCAGTTGCATGGTTTCAAACTTGGGCGAAGTCAATGTGTATACTCATTTTTAAGATCATCTTAGGTAATGGTTGGAAGTTTATGTGTGTGGCTGAGAATAGCATAGTGGTTTATAGTAGGTAAGGGGGACAATGAAGGTGTTAGGACTGCACAGTAATCCGGTGATAGGTATAAACCAGATGCTGATGTATGGGCTGGAGGTGTGTCTGGGCAAGCCATAAAAATGAATGTATTTTGAGTGAAGTAGAATAACTGTGAATGTCCAGTGCATTGATGATGGATGAGTTTATCTGGAACAAATGAGAAGTTGCAATAATGGTGGATGTCTTGATTCTTATGATAGCCATTGCACAATGAAACGCGAAGATGACTGCAGGACAAAGGTGAAATGCATACAATGATGTACGAGATTTATGTTTAATTGTTGTTTCACTAGCAAAGGCGACAGAGTCCTGTTTCTTGGAGACCATGATGAGTTCTGTTTTGGTGTTGATGAATACTGGTCTTTTTTTTTTTCTTTTTTTTTTGAAGGAAAAAGTTATATTTGATAGAAATTGAAAAAATCAGCTGTTATGAATTGTACATGAACTGCTATTGATGGTGTGAGTGTTGCTTCTAAGTATGGATAATATAACATCAGATTCATGCCTGTAACCACTTTGGTGCAGACGAGGCAGCCGCCTCGTCTGGCAACTCCTTACCCCCTCCCCTCCTTTAGCAGCCTGCTCAATCCACCCCCACCCCAAAGTCCAGGGACTTGTTCTGATCGCGTTCATACCTTTAAACTGATCCCTGTCATCCTCAACCTGCAGTGCTTGTGAGTCATCAGGAGTGGATCAGTCCATCTCAGAACGTGACTAAATAGTATAGGTTACTACAGCCTACTGCAATAGGAGCCCCCACAAACTCCTGAAAGTTGCCAGTGTTCACTGAATCACTAAATAGCATGTGGTCACCACCCGCTTAGATCTGGTGTACCTTCCTTTAAACAAATTCCTATCGGGATTATTACTCATGCATAAAGCATTATACCAGTATCATATTCATCATAGATATTTTACTGATGCTCTAAATGAGATGTAGGCTGAAAAATTCTTTACAAGAGTTTATTAAAAACAATGAAAGCACTTTTTTACCAAGCGTTATGAATCTCAGTTGTTGGAAAAACTTATCATACAGTTTCCAAAGATCGCAATCCTGACATGATTCTATGGCCGAAATCGCACGGACCGAGAGCAGTGATCCGAATTTTTAATGGCATGGTATTCTTCTTCTTTTAACCCACCATGTGCCAGATATTTTTAGCCCCATGGGTCGCCCCAGTGTCGGCCATTTTCGGACCTTTTTGTTTGGCTTTAATGATAGATTTTGATGTGGAATTTCACCATTAAAATGCTTATCAAAGATCGGAAATGGGTTTTATTGAGTCCTGCATACTCATATACAGGTATAGCCGCTCTTTCATACTCACCATGCAGGTGAGAGAAAGCCGTTCTTTATGTAAGGTATACTGAGGTATTTATGCTGGGAAGGTATAGCAATGTTCAGTACACTTTTCTGATTACTTATTACTTCAACATCTATCACAATTTCCGTGTCTTTCTCACTGTGAATGCATTGTCTTACACTTACGTGAAGATAGATACAACCTGACCTCATTATGTACAGTCCTGGCACTTACAAGATGGTATTTACAACTTGACTTCACTATATAGTCCTTACACTTATGAGAAAATATTTACAACTTACACTTACATGAAAATATTTACAAAATGCCTTCACTATGTACAGCACTGGGTGAGGCACACAGGCAGAGTGAGGCAGAGTGAACGTGAGGGGGGGAGCGAGTGAGTGTATGGCCTTGACAGCCTGGGAAATGGTAGAGGAACAGTTACCATACATGTCTGCCAATTTTTACCGGCGAATCTTGAAAAATGTGGTTACAGCTATTTTTTTTTGTAAACGTTTTAAAATGGCACTGGCACTGGCCATGGAATTATGTCAGACCATTTTAAAACGGCACTGGCACGCGGGAGGTTAAGGAAACGTCTCAGTTCTGTTGCAGTCCATTTTTCCATATCTGCTTAAGCACATTCACCCGTGATTCACATCAAAGTTATCTTGATGCGAGTCACATCTAGGTGTATAAACATCATCAGCGCCGCCCAGGGCCCCTGGCTGTGAGAACTGGACTCCTTCGGGGTTCTAAAGGCGTGGGATGCTAGCTTGCATAGAAGAGTGGCACTGGCCTTCAGCCATTAGTTGCTGACCAGCATATGAACAGAGCTGGTCTGTCAGGACATACTGAGTGTATTAAGTTTCAACTTTCTGGTCATGTCAAGGGACTGTTGCAAGGTAGGCTACTAAGATCACTTCAGAATCCTGTTACTTGCACTTCTTTGAATAAATCCAAGTAGCCCTTCTATTTGCTTATTTCCTAGAGTAAAGCAATACTGTTTTGGCTTGAATTTTTATTGAATAATTGTTTTTTTTATTGAGGAACATACTGTACCCTGAGTACTTAAATATAAGGTTCCATATGTTTTTTGTGCTTTCTTGGATTCCAGAACCAAGTCCTGCAATCTGTTTACTTATTTAGTATTCATGATTACCACGTTGGGTCTGGTTAGTACTTGGATGGGCGACCGCCTGGGAACACCAGATGCTGTTGGCATCCCTACGTGTCAAGTGGGGTTGGTGGAGGATTAGTGCCCCTCCCTGTAAAACAACTAACTCTAAGCCGTTGGCCACCCCGTTTGGGATACATGGCGTCTGGCGATGAATGAATGAATGATTACCACTAATTACATAATGGTTGGTTGTAGAAACATTTCGGTTATATTAAGGGTAATGAGACAGACCAAGTAGTCTTCACTGTCATCAGAGTAAAATTTAATTGAGCTTCTGTAGTCACTACTCTGCAGCAACCAACACTTGCTTCATTACTGTTTAATATGATGCTAATAATCCTTTGTAGCATGTATGAAGATGCCGTATTGCAGAACACATTTATATAACTGAATGCAGTGCACCCTACCACTAAAGATGGCATTAATAAAAACCTACAACTGTAGCAACATTTTTTAAAATTTCCATATTACTTAATTTAAATCTGTTCAGATTCACCTGCAAAGGCTCCTAGCTTTTGGTTCCTTCTTACTCGCATTAAAAAAAAAAAAAAAATTATGCTAGGGCTAAAAAAAAATTTCCGGAAGAGCATGCCGCCGGACCCACCCACTAGGGCCGTGTTCGCCTCGCCTGTTTTCAAGTCCTGGTTATGACCCTGAGATTCCTTTCCTCAAACAAGGGGTTCAAAGCCTTGACTGATTATTTGACGTAGAGTGTGATTGGCAAGTAAATTAATGGTGATCCTGCCATTACTAGCATTAGCAATTCTTTTCATGAAAGATTGATAATGAGCTCTAGTATTGTCTGACTGAAGCATTATTATGTCAGCATCTTCCATGGTCAGTGAAAGGTGCTGGAAAAGTGTATTATTTCCTTTCAGTGCGTCTACTTTCTCCACAGTTTCTTGAGTCGATTTATCGGTCTTTCGTAGGTTCTTTACAGTCGTCATCATTACACTATTTTGGATATCAGCTAGCTTATGTTGATCTGAGAGAATTTGTGCAATCTTGTTAAATTTATTTATTTTCTCAAGATCATTTTCTGTAGCCAATCCACAAATGTTACCTAGAATTGCTCCACCTAGATCGTACAAACCATTTTTGTTATGTGTACTTGTGATGTTGTTTGTTTCCCTAATAGTGTCACTCCCACATGATGGGATGTCCTGAATTATGGTGAGCATAATGTACATAGCCTGTTGTAGCTTACAGTCCTCTAACTTAATCATTTCAGCCACTTCTTGTTATTTGGTGAGCATCCCGCGGCATCCCGTCGACGTACTTCCACGTCCTCACGTTTTGTCACTGCCAATCCCGTTGACGTACTTCAACGTCCTGCAATTGCAAGGTTCATAATTTCCACAATTTTCAAAATTCGCGCGAGATTTTCGATTCGCCCACCTACCCAAGCCTCCCCTACCTGCCGCTAGGCGGGCAGCGTCCCAGACCCCGCGTGACCCGCGCTCGCCCTTGTCTCGGTCACTCACCTGTTAGCAGTGACCCAGGTCAGACATGGCGCGTAAAGGTCTCTCAGACGACGAAATAAAATCCGCCCTGGATGCCTTCACAGGAGATAGTGATTCTCCACTTGATGATGATGTGGTGGATCGAGATTATGTGCAGCCTGAGGAGGAAATAACAAGCAGTGATGAGGAGGTCCCTTCGCCCTGGAAAAAGCGGTATGTCACGTATCGTAAGGCAAGGGAAGGCCAGCCTGCACCCAAAACACCTGCATGGACCTCTCTCCATCCCCTAGAGAGAGATTCTGATGAGGACAAGGATGAGGATGATGACGATGACGGCGGCTTAGGACGTGATGTTGCCTCGTGGTTGGGGAAGGAAAAAATCTCACCCCGAGGATCAGAAGGTGGGGCGAGAAGGCAAATAAAGTATGGCCTAGTGTTTTGTCTGGGGAAGGCGAAAGTGGTGTGGTGGGAGTGCGGGGTGAAAGGAAAAGTGGTGTGGCGGGAGCAAGGGGTGAAAGGGAAAGTGGTGTGGCGGGAGCGAGGGGTGAAAGGGAAAGTGGTGTGAGGGAGGCAGCACGAGCACGTGGTGCACGTAGGCCTAGGGGAGAGGAGGTGGAGCCACTCCCCAACACGTCTTTCGCCATACAATATTCCCAAACTTCCTCCCCACAGCCCCAGGATGTGGGGAAAGGAAGGAAAGGGAAGGGAAAGGGTAAAGGAAAAGGGAGAGGGAAGAGAAGTGCGAGTGATGAAAGGTGCCACTCTCCACCTCCCCCACCACCACCAATGTTGCATTGTGCCTTCAGCCATGTTTCAGAGAGTACCATAACTTCCTACACTGCTGAAACTGTGTGGGATGGCGATATGACACTCAGTATAATGGTAAGGCCAGTCAGTATGTGCTAAGTCTTATATAAACTTGAAACAGGTGTAATGTTTGCAGGAAAGTAATGTATAAGTTGAGAAATAGTGTAAGTTGAACGAAGTGATATCAAAACTACACCCACTGTATAAATCTGCGAAAATATGACGCTCAGTATAACACTCTGGTCAGTAAATATGTGATAGCAAGAATATAAAGTGGAAACGCGTGTAATGTTAGCAGGAAAGTAATGTATAAGTTGAAAAATAGTGTAAGTTGTAACAATTGATGTCACGAGTACACCCACTGTGTAAATCTGCGAAAATATTACGCTCAGTAGAACATTCTGGTCTGTAAGTATGTGATAGGAATGATATAAAGTGGAAAAGCGTGTAATGTTAGTAGGGAAGTAATTTATAAGTTGAATACTAGTGTCAGATGAAACAAATGATATCGCGATAACACTCACTGTGTAAATATGCGATAATATGATGCTCAGTAGAATAGTAAGGTCTCCAATTATGTGATAGCAATTATATCAAGTGGAAACATGCGTAATGTTAGTGGAGAAGTATTATATAAGTACAAAAATAGGTTGTAAGTTGAAATAATAGTCATAGCGGCTTCACCCTCTGTGTTATTATGCGCTATTATTACGCTAAAGATTATCGTAAGGCCTGAAACTATCTCAGAACAGTTCTCTAAAGTGGAAAAGTGTATAATGTTATTAGGAAAGTATTATGTAAGTTGAAAAAAAAACAATACGAGTTGAAACAACAGTCACAGCGAGTTCACTCACTACGTAAATAAGCGCTAACATTATGCTAAATGTTATCGAAAGGCCTGTGAATACGTAAAAACAGTTCAATAAAATGTAAAATGGTATAATGTTATTGGAGATGTATTATGTAAGTAGAAAAAATGATATGTATCATGATTCTGGAATGTTAGCGATTCATCGTGACCAGTCTGCCCGATTTTGCTCGGTTCGCACGATGGTACAATGCTTATTTCAGCTCTATTTTTGTATAAAATCCAATTTACTCTTGTATCACATGTTTTTATGTTTGTAATAAATACATATCTACTTACTTTCATTGGTTTCCCAGACTTATAATACCATAGAAAACGTGAGAGCCTCAGACCACCTACAGAGAACACGGTACCAGGTGTGACGAAGGTATACCTGTTTAGGCAACTTATGGACCCGGTGAACACTTTCTTCGTGATTGACCATTGTTTCTGACCAAAAGCGAAAGTTTTAGCAAAAAAAATTTGGGTCCAAAAATGGTCGGGATTGGGGGGTACCAGTGGTGAAAAAGTGGTCGGGACGGGGCGGGTTAATGCTTAGCTATCTTCTCCAACATGACTGGTAGGTTGTATAGGACGTCCAAACTAATTTCATTACTCACTGTTTTGCACAATGGCTGTAGAGGCGGTCGGTGCAATAAGGCAACCTTGAATGTAAAAATGAGAAGATCTTGTTATCATCAGATACGTCAGAATCCACGGAATGATTCCTCTCATCTTTACCTACTGTGAGAATAACTTTTTTTAGACAGCTAATCCAATGATGTTAGCAAGTCATGCTAAGGGTGATGATAGTGATGATTAACATTTCAGTTATCTCGATTCATAGGTCATGCAAGTGCCTAGTTATGGTAAATGCTGTATTAGTTGCACCTGTGTTTGTCTGTTTGGTATGTGATCATAATTTCGTCCGATATGTGTTAATTTCTTCTGGTTTATTTTCATCGTATGTATTACGCCTTTCGGTCGTATCCGATGTTTTATAATTGTAAGCTAAATTTCTTGAGGCCCATTTTAAAAGATCAATATGAATTTGTTTCTCTTCGTCTCTCAATAGTGACTTAATCAATACCTTATTGGTTGTTCTCTTAATTACTCTGTATGGGCCTTCAAATTTTGGTGACTGTTTATTGTCTCCAGTGTGAGTGATGCCATAGACATTATCACCTATGTTCATATTTGATTCCTATGCCTTATTATTAAATGAGTCTGTCATTTCTTCCTTTGATCTCGTTACCTGTTTCATTAACTTTGTGTGTATTTTTTGGAATTCACGTAAACGAAGTTTAGAATAATCATCATATTTGTATGCAGGTATTTGTACACCTTCCATTATCTCGTATGGGAGACGTTTTTTGTCCCGTAAACAATAAAATGATGTGTGTCCCTTATAGACTTGTTAACTGCACAATTAATTAATGCATCAGCTCTGGGGATCCAACCATCCCAGTTTGCATAATTCACACTGAGAATGTGACGTAGTACATCTAACACTTTTTTATTCTGTCTCTTCTCCAATCCATTGGATGCTGGATGGTAGCCTGACAGTAACCTTCATTATATTGTATTGTTTACATATTTCTTGTAAAATTTCAGAGTTAAACTCTCCTCCATTGTCGCTTATTAACACCTTTGGTGTGCTGAACCTACAGATAACATTATTACTCACGCGACTGTTTCTGCTGTCTTATCTTTAATTGGGACCAAAATCATATATCGTGAGAAATGATCAGTAGCAACAAAAAACATGTTCGTTATGACTGTTAGATAATGGTAGCTTAGGTCAACCACAACATGCCACGGTTGGTTTGGCACTGGATACTTTCCTATAAGTGCAGATATTAACATGTAACCTATATGTTAGACACATGATCCACATCTGTCAATGTGATCAAGTATATCTTTGTGTAACGATGGCTAATAATATGACATCCGGGCCTCCCCTATTGTCCTATCTTTTCCAGGATGCCCTGCATGTGTACTATCGTGTTTTATCCTCAACATATGAGGTATCATTGTATTAGGTATAGCTAACTGCCAAATATTTCTTGTGTTTTGTTCGTCCTGGATTTACCTCACAATAGGTACTGTTTACTACTGTAAATTAAGTGGTACACCCACGCACTAAAGTTTCTGTACCGCACTCCGTGGAAGGATTGCAAGTCAGGGTTAGAGAGAAGGCAGGCGAACGGACAACCGTGAGTGGTAGTTAGGTCCTGAGCTATGGGGTGAATGGTGAGAAGTTTAATGAAACTGGATACGAAACATTTCCATGCTTCTCACCTGCAAAATATTATGCATTCGTAACATACAAAACATATATTATAGACAACTATGTTATCATGGAGTCCTGTGAAACTGGTTCAGACACGACCCACCTGTTTTGGATCGTCAACATACAAATAAAGCAACGAACCGGTTGTGTAGCTGCGACTGGTCAGTGACAATTTTTGTGAATATGTTATTCCTGGATTGTCCATAGGTATAATATAGAATGACTGTGGATTTCATGCTGATTCCCACAGTAGCTGTATGGATGGTTAAAAATGTGAAAATTATTTTATGTGGACGAATAAACCACTTGTTGTGGGCAGCAGAGAGCATTCACCAATAATTAACTATAACAAATGAAATTATAAGCGAACAACACAAAATATTATGAGACAATGAAGATAAAGCCGTGGTATCCTGTTCCGATTCGTTACCCAGGCCTCTACTGTTGCATCACCTCATACGTGCATTATTTCCCTTCTGTCTCTTTCTCTTCTATTACTCTTATTTCCTGGTATCATACTATGTGCCGTCATATTCCGTAGGGGGTTTCTAGTCGTCAGGTCCTATAACCCCTACTGTATTACATTATCCGTCACATCATCACTCCACACAAACAACGTTAGCACTAGACTGCTGAATCTGCTACTACCATTATTGGCGCTGCCACTACTAATCCTCCTTTTCCCACTGACTGTGTCTAATTTCCCTCTTAGTATTACTACTGCTACGCCTACAGCTAATCCACTATAAATCTGTATGATAATACATATGATTGTCCTTATGTCTGTGTAACTGCCAACCACAGTTTCCTTGTCCCACCGTCGACAACTCGTCACTCCCCCCCGCCCCCTCATTACTGCTGCCCCAGATGCAACCCCCTCTCTCCTAGCAACCACCGACCCTACTCCTCCCCCATTCCGACTCCACACAACGCCTTACCTTATCCCCGGGCCACCAGGCCTGTTGTCCGCCCTTTACCAGTGAATACACGTGGAATGCATTAATAATAATAATTATAATAACAACAACATAGATATGTAGCGTACCTAACATTACATATAAAAATTGCAGACCCAAACGTGCCTATATTACAGGGCACTGATATAATAACCACAAAACTGACCACAGACCGTTGTTTTCATTACCACTTCACTTTCCCTACGGCACTTCACCATGGTAATACAACCCATTGCAGTCTTTTGTGGGATCACTACAGCTATTTGGGAAAATTAACATAGTGCACGACATGCCTACAACCCGCTAAAATACACATGTGACGTTTTATTGACATCCATCAAATAGCCTAGAAGTTAGTGGACAAACAAACAAATGACTAGGCATAGACAGAGGCCGAATGTCTCGCATCGGTATGTGACGACCTGACAAAACTGTTACCATCCTGCATTGCAGGTGTCATGATGATGGTGATGATAAGAATAATAATCATATGTTATTAGACACGATACAGAGGAGGACAAACACTGAAACAGCACGTATTGACGCAGTATCTATATGCCACGACAGAAGGTTGGTTTGCTGTCAAACATTAATTTAGGACAGTATTACTATAACCCGACCATTTCAGCATATTATGGCACTGTTTGGTTTCATATGTCAATGCTGTGTTCACGTGTCTTATCAGGGAAATTATGATGTCTGTCCTTCTCTGTATCGTGCCTAATAACATGTGATTTCTACTATTACTACTACTACTACTACTACTACTACTACTGCTACTACTACTACTAATACTACTACTACTATTGGTGGTTGGGTGGCTCAGTGGTAGAGAGTCGGACTCGAGATCGGGGGAGCGTGAGTTCGAGCACGCCGTGTAGAAGCCATGCCGGGAGGGATAGCGCCCTCCTGTCACCTAGTAGGGCTACTCGTATATGATCTAATAAGGTCTAGCTCGGGGAACATTTCATATTTTTTCAATACTACTACTACTACTACAACAACTACAACTACAACAACAACAACAAATACTACTACTACTACTACTACTACTACTACTACTACTATTATTATTATTATTATTATTATTATTACTACACACACACACACACACACACACACACACACACACACACACACACACACACAAGGCAAGAGTGAGAGCAGTGAAAATGAGTTAAGAGGAGCCTGTGGAGTCACATGGAGAGACAGGCTGACAAATGAGGATATAAAGGAGCGTTGTGGTGTTGACGTGGATGTGATAGGATGCGTTAGGAGGAATACATTGAGGTGGTTTGGCCATGTGGAGAGGATGGAGGGTGAAAGACTGACGAGGAGAGTGTATGTGAGTGAGGAGGAGGGGGGAGAGGGAGGGGGAGGCCGAGGATGAGATGGAGGGATGGGGTGGAGAGGTATATGAGAGAGGGGGATGTGAGTTGGGAGCAGGGCAGTGAAATGTTGGGGGACAGGGCGACGTGGAGGCGATTTGTTTGTGGCCACCCACAAACGGGATTGAGGCGTCTGGCAATAGATAGATAATTATAATTATTATTATTATTATTATTATTATTATTGTTGTTGTTAAAACTATGATGACACCTGGAAAGCAGGATGGAAACAGTTTTGCCAGGTCGTCATATACAGATGCGAGGCATTCGGCCTTTGTCCATGTCCAGTCTTTTGTTTCTTTGTCCAATAACTTCTAGGCCATTTGATGGATGTCAGTGAAACGTCACATGTGTATTTTAGTGAGTTGTAGGCATGTCGTGCACTATACTAATTTTCCCAAACAGCTGTAGTGATCCCACGAAGGACTACAGTGGGTTGTATTACCATGGTGAAGTGCTATAGGGAAGGTCCAGTGGTAATGATAACAATGGTCTGTGGTCGGTTCTGGGGTTAATATATCAGTATTCCGTTATATAGGCACATTTAGGTCTGCAGTTTTTAAATGTACTGTTAGGAACACTATTCTTCTATGTTCATATTATTATTATAATCATTATCATCACCCGTCTTTAGAAAGCAGAGCGATAATGTTATTGCTCGCATCTGTGTGTGTGTGTGTTCTTACCTAATTGTACCTAATTGTATCTGTACAGGAATGAGTCAAGCTCGTACTGTCCCGTGTCTTAAACCATATTTATCGTACATATCCTTAAATTTGTAAATTGTTTTGGCACACACTATTTCATTCGGTTGTGCATTCCATTGATCAATTGCTTTGTTTGGGAAACTGAATTTCCTTACATCTTTATCACCTCTCTTCTTATGCAGTATTTTACAGTGTCCTCTTGCTGATGCTTCTCCATATGTTAAGTAATCATTTATGTCTATTTTCTCCTTCCCTGATATGCACTTATATAGCATTATCATGTCACCTCTTTTCCTTCTCTCCTGTAGTGTTGGTAGATTCAGGTTATTTAGTCTTTCTTCGTAGCATAGGTCCCTTAAGCTTGGTATCCATCTTGTAGCGGCCCTTTGAACTTTTTCAATCTTGTCTATGTGCTTTTTGAGATGAGGACTCCAGACTACTGATGCATATTCCAGGATTGGTCTAATGAATGATGTTATTATCCTTCTTAGCATGTCTTCATTTATGCATGTGAATGCTATTCTCATATTTGCAAGCAGCGTATACATGTTCCGTACCTTCTCGCTGATGTGGTCAGCTGGAGATAGTCTGTTATTGATAATCACACCTAGATCTTTCTCTCTTTCTGATGTGTATAGGGTTTTATTTCCTAACTTATAATCCCAATCAGGTCTTTTTCCACTTTTACCAAACTTGATTACATGACACTTGTCCACATTGAATTCCATTTGCCATGTACTACTCCATTCATGAAGTTTATTTAATTCTTCTTGTAGCTCTTTACAAGAGTCTGTGTTAGTAATTCTCCTTTGTATTTTTGCATCATCTGCAAACATATTCAGATAGCTCTCATTTCCAGTGTTACTGTTTATATCATTTATATACACTAAAAACATGATTGGTGCCAGCACTGAACCCTGTGGTACTCCACTAGTCACTTCTTTCCATGATGAGTAGTTTCCTCTTAGTACTGTTCTCATTTCTCTTTTTATGAGAAAGTCTTGCATCCAACAAAACAGTTTGCCTCGAATTCCTCCTTGATGGTACAGTTTCCATAAAAGTCTTTGGTGTGGTACTGTGTCAAAAGCTTTCTTGAAATCTAAATAGATACTGTCCACCCATCCTTCCCTTTCCTGTATTGTTTGTTTGTCATAGTAGCTCAACAGATTAGTAACACATGCTTTTCCTTTTCTGAAACCAAACTGTCTTTCTGTTATCATACTGTGTTCTTCTAGATGATTTACCCAAGCTTTTCTTATTAGCTTTTCTAATACCTTGCTTACAACACTGGTCAGTGATACTGGTCGGTAGTTAAGTGGATTTTGTCTATTTCCTTTCTTGAATAAGGGGACAATATTTGCTTTTTTCCAAATATCAGGTAGTTTACCTTGACGCAAGGATTTCTTGAAAATTAGAAATAATGGTTTACTTAACTCCTTTGCACATTCTCGTAATATCCAACATGAAATTTCATCAGGACCACTTGCTTTTCCTCTGTCTAATCTACTTAACTCCTCCTGTATTACTTTTTCTGCTATTTGTACATCTGGTAGTATGTGTGGACATACATGTTCCACATACTCCCTCTCAAAATTTTTTTCTTCTGTAAAAACTAATTGGAAATTCTTATTTAGTGCTTCACAGATATCTTTCTCTTGTGTATAAGTGATTCCCTCGTCCGTAATGGATTGTATTATATCTTTTACTTTGGTTTTGCTTCTGATATAGCTGTAAAACAGCTTTGGTTGATCACTACTTTTATTTATTATATCCTCCTCAAACTGTTTTTGGGCTTCCCTCCTTATTCTTGTATAATCGTTTCTTGCCTGTTTGTAATTATTATACGCCCTCTCACTATTGTGTCTTCTGTATCTATTCCACAACAAATCTCTTCTTTTTTTGATTTTTTACATTCTGTATTGAACCATTTCTGTATTTTCTTATCTGCTTCTTTGTGCTGTCGGATGTACTTCTGGACTCCTATTTCATAAAATTCACAGAATTTTTTATATACTGCATTTAAATCTTGTCCTCTAAGCTCATTTTCCCAATCAACTTCTAAGAAATACTTCTTTAGGTCTTGATAATTTCCCTTTTTATAGTTTAGGCTCTTTTTGTAACTGTCATTGCTGTTTACTATGTCATATGCTATGCTGAAGTTATAATTTAGTACTGCATGATCGCTTTTGCCGAGTGGAGGGTGATATATTAAAATGTCAATATCATTTTCTTGCTTAGTAAATATTAGATCTAGCACTGAAGGTACATCAAGTCCTCTTTTTCTGGTGGTTTCCCTCACATGTTGCGTTAGGAAAAACTCTTGCACGAGATCCAGGAGCTTTTGGTCCCAACAGCTTTCTTGGCTAATTATATCTAGAGTATTCCAATTTATATTTGTATTGAAATCCCCAGTTAGTATAATTCTTTCCGATTTCCCTTCCATTTTATGTAGTAATGATCTTAAACTCTGAATTGTACTCTCTGCCAGGTCCTCATATTCGTCTCTTTCCCATGTGTTTGATCTGGGTGGCATGTACAAATTGGCTACAATTACTTTACCTTCAGCTGTGTTGATCTCTACTGCAATCAGTTCTACTTGTGATGGTATATCTAGTTTTATTTCCTTGACTTTTAGATTTTTCTTAGTTAATATTATAATTCCTCCTCCTTTTTTTAAATTTCTGTCTCTTCTCCATATATTGTATTCCTCTAAGTTTAGTATGTCACTGGATATCCTTGGTGTTAATTTTGTTTCAGTTAGGCATATTATTTGTGGTTCATTTTCTCTGACATAATCATTCATCTCTAGTAATTTAGATACCATTCCATCCACATTTGAGTACATCAACTTTATCATCTTGTTTATATACTTGTCATGATATGGTTCTACTACCTTCCTCTTTTTTATTCCATCCTGTTTGTGTACCACTTTCGTACCTGCAATCCTATTACTTTGTAAAAAAATTTCTTCTTCTCCTCTTCTGATCTTTCCTCATTTTTTGTTTTTGCTTCCTCCCTTTTCTCTTTCAGTAATTCCAGTTCCTCTTTTGTTAGGCATCTTTTTATCCATACATTTTTGAACTCCTCTTTTTCCATAAGATTCTTTGCATTTTTTAGTATCTCTTCCACAGTGTTTACACTCTGGAAAGTCACCTTTAGAGGTCTCGTCTTGCTTTCCTCGTATTTCCCTAACCTTTTGTGTTCCTCTATATCTTTACTACAGATTTCCTCTGACACTTCTTTCAGTAAGCTCATTACATTTGCCATCTCCTTTTTGTCTCTTGTGATCTTGTTTTTTACTTCTTCCTCTTCTATACCAGTGATTACTATAGATTTGTTTATATCTACTGAATCTCTGACTAACTTTGGATTGTTTTGGATTATTCTTTTCACTTCCTTTTTAATGCTTTTTTCCTCCTCCCTTGTTTCTAAGTCTTTCTTTACTTTCACCATTTCAGCATACGTGGTTTCCACATCATTTTTGTAGCTTTGCACAGCTTCATTCACCTGTGTTATCTTCTCCTCAATATCACTGCTCTGGTCTATAAAGGCTGCTTACTTGCCTAATTGTCTCTATGTCATTTTTGAACTCTTCCATAACACTCTCGTGATTGACTACTGTACTTGCCATTTCACTCATTTTCTTCCTAAGTGTACTCAATTCCACTGTTAGTTCACTGATGGTTGTGTCTTTCTTATTGGCCTCCCTTCCTAGTCTTTCTATTTCTTCCTTTTGGAAGTGCATCTGCTTCTTTATTTCATCAATTTCATTTTTGAAAGCCATTTCTAGTTTGTGTACACATTCAACCAGTCTATTGTGAGTCTCCACTTCAACCAGTTCTTGGTAGAAATCATCATTTTACTTTTTACCTTTATCCCTTTTCTTTTCCAAATTTGCTTTACTAAAGTATGTATCCATTTTGCAATACTAAAAGAACAGAGTATGTACTTACAGAGTATGTACACTTTCCCCGTGTTGCTGTAGTCTAAACAAACCTCAGCTGACTCAGCGCATTTTATCCTCTTGGTTCTCTTTTCTGTTTGAACAAGTCTTGTTTAAACTTATTTTTTTCCTTTTAATAATGAAAAATCATTTAGCCTAACCTGGTACAGAGCTTGACTCATTTTAAGATACTAATTTAGGTAATGCCACTGGCCGTGTTGGTTCAGTACGGAGCGCCGATGTCAGACGTCTGCCTCGATTGACTCCCTCTGTGTGTGTGTGTGTGTGTGTGTGTGTGTGTGTGTTTTTCCCATTATATCTCATAAACGGCTTGAGCTATCAACATGAAACCTTCAGGGTATCAAGATATGACCAATATTTTGGACGAGTTCGAAAATGGGCACTCGGGATCAAGGTCAAAGGCACCAAAATGGCTGCAAAATATCAACTAGTTTTTTTTCACCTCCCTTTAGCACCATTATATCAACCTGAAACCTTCAGCATATCAAGACATGGCCAAAATCTTGGACGAATGCGAGTGGACACTCGGGGTCAAGGTCAAGGTCATCAAAATGGTTGCCAAAAGTCAAATAGTTCTTATCTCTTGCCTTTAGCACCATTGTATCTCATGAACGGCTTGAGCTATCAACATGAAACCTTCAGGGTATCAAGATATGGCTTATATCTTGGACTTGGCCAACAGCATATTCCGGCAAGCGATTAGCATTCGGCTCCCGAATGCCCTTCTTTCAATATCAATGCATACCACGTATATTCACCAGTAGGGGGTGGACAACAGGCCTGGTAGCACAGGGATGAGGTGAGGGGTAGTGTGATGTCCGAGTCGGAGAGGACTAGGGTCGATGGTGACTGGAAGAGAGGGGGTGCAACTGGGGCAGCAATGGGCGAGGGAAGGGGTGGGGACGAGTTGTCGACGGTGGGACAATGAAAATGTGGCTGGCAGTTACAAAGACATAAGGACAATCATATGTATTGTCATACAGATTTATAATAGAATAGTTGTAGGAGTAGCAGCAGTAGTATTGTAAGGGAAAGTAGACACAGTCAGTGGGAAAAGAGGGGCTAGCAGTGGCAGTGCCAATAATGGTAGTAGCAGATTCAGCAGTCTGGTGCTAACGTTGCTTGTGTGGGAGTGATGACGTGAAGAATAATGTAATACAGTAGGGGTTATAGGACAGGATGACTAGAAACCCCCTATGGAATATGACGGCACATAGTAAGATACCGGGGAAATAAAAGTACTAGAAGAAGCAGAGACAGAAGGGAAATAATGCACGTATGAGGTGATGCAACAGTTGAGGCCTGGGTAACGAATCGGAACAGGATACCACGGCTGTATCTTCGTTGTCTCATAATATTTTGTTGTTCACTTATAATTTCATTTGTTATAGTTAATTATTGGTGAATGCTCTCTGTTGCCCACCACGAGTGGTTTATTCGTCCACATAAAATCATTTTCACATTTTTAACCATCTGCACAGCTACTGTGGGAATCAGCATTAAATCCACAATCATTCTATATTATAGCTTTAGACAATCCAGAAATAACATATTCACAAAAATTGTCACTGACCAGTCGCAGCTTACATACAACCAGTTCATTGCTTTATTTGTATGCAGAGGATCCGAAACAGATGGGTCGTGTCTGGACCAGTTTCACAGGATTCCATGATAACATAGTTGTCTATGTTATATGCCATGTATGTTAAGAACGCATAATATTATGAAGGTGAGTAGCATGGAAATATTTCGAATCCAGTTTCATTAAGCTTCTCATCATTCACCTCATAGCTCAGTACCAAACTACCACTCCCTATTGTCTGTTCACCTGCCTTCTCTCTAACCCTGGCTTCCACTTCCTTCCACCGAGGGAGGGGGGGTACAGAAACTTTGGTGCGTGGGTGTACATGTAGCTTGGGTAACTGTTTTAGATCATCTGAGTCTAATAGATATATAGCTTTAGACCATACTGGGTTGTCTCTTTGTGCTTATGAGATTTTTCATTATTGGAGATTGTTTCTTCATTGTTAGGGGGTGATTCCCTTAGACTAATTGTAGCGAAATTCGCTGATGGATTTCGTGAAAGGCATCTGCTGCCAAATTCACTTTACCTTTTATGTAGTGAATATTTACGCTGTAATTCTGAATTGTACATTTCCATCATTCTCTCCCCCAGAGAGAAGTTTTTCCTGAAACATGCCCAAGAGAGACTTATGATCTGTATTGAGGTGAATTTCATAACCATATATTAGATCATGAAACTGTTGTAGTGCAAATATTACTGCTAGAGCTTCTGTCTTTAGTACAAAAATTTTCCTTTGCTCCTTTTGTTTCTGTGCTGGCCAATGCAATGGACTGGTTGACTGTCATTTGTTTTAAGTAAACAATTTATTTGGGTGATAAATGTGTTGAATTATCCTATGATATAGTTAACTTGACAAACTAAAAATCTGGAGTTAAAAGCCTTCAAAGTTGCATTAAAAGAGGTTAATGGCAGCACGAGCCACGAGTGACCGTGACGTCATAAACCCACCAAGCCCAGACTGATCCCCAGATACGATGTGTGATTGTGGGTTTGTTGAGCTTTGCATTGTGAGCAAATAACCACCATTTGTGCTTGGTTCCACTGTGCAAGAACACTAGTAGAAACTCACAAGAAAAAAGATTCATCATTGTTTCAAGAGACATGAAAACCATGGCTTCACTAAGCATTTAAGGCCCCGGATCACCTAATGGTGCCTAAAGATACGGTGCTGAGGCAGAATCAGTCATTCACTAAGCATGGGCGCCGCCATCTTGCACCAAGATCTGGTGCCTGAAGTTAAGTGCATGGGGGACATACCTTAACCCGTAACGTCCCGAGCTATTTCGCACCTCCGACACCCCCCAGTCCCGAGGTATTTTCAATTTTTTTTTTTTTTTGGCTAAAACCTCCGCGTTTGGTGAGAAACACCGAAATTTCATAGAGAAATCGCTCACATGAGGTTTAAAATACTTGATCCAGGTAGCAGTACCTCCTTACCTGACTGGGTTTTCTAACAGGCTGGCACCAAAGAAAACGAGTTCTATGGGAGGGTAACTATTTCACACCACTCATAAACGGTATTTACTTATTTACTTGGTACGAATTTATATGTAGTATGAGAGTATATTGGTTTTCAAACAGTAATATAGGCATTATAAGCATTGTTTCACTCACCAACTCATCACCATACCTGACCTTCTTTTCCCACATTACCTGATCATCATTTCTGACTGTTTCTTCCTCTAATGCTATGTAAACTTTGTCCTCCACATTGTCATCGATTGGGGAATCCCTCTGGCCCTGAATGTCTTTATTGGCCAGGTCACTGGTAACAGGTGAATTGCTGAGACAATGGTGTGCAGGGGGGGGGGGAGGTTATGTGGTGTAAGGCATTGTCCCTGCTTGGCAGCTTGTAGAGGAATAGAGGAAGGTGTCCCATGTATACGTACAAAAAATCAAGCATGAAAATTGAAAATTGTGCAAATTATGAACCAGTATGTCATCGGGACTGGCAAATGCAAAATGTTGCAACATACCCATACGTCGACGGGACGCCTCAGGTTAATCTACATCACAACCCGGAGGCAGTGTGTTTATCAAGTATGCAACCTCTCGGCCTATCATTTGCCTTTGTCCCTCTTCACTTCTAATCAACGTTGTAAAAGAAGAAATTGAACAGACAGAAAGATAAAAGATGTGCCATAATTGTTTTTAGTGCTGTTAAAAACTCTGGCAATACTTATTTCTTTGCAAGGTAATATGAATGTGTCAAAAATAAACATGCCACAGGGATAGCCTTCACTGGGGCCGCTTGGGCAGTCAGCTGCAGATGTTTACTTTACAGCGATGGAGCTTGTGGTTATGTATTTAGCTCACCGACATTTAAGTCAAGAGAGAAGGTTCAGAGACCCATTAGGCCGTCTCCATGTGCCTGATGAGCAATTCCAACAGTATTATAGGTTTCCACAACATGAAATCAGACTTTTGGCAGTTCATGGGTTGATAATGGATGTGTTAAACAATGACGGTTTGATATACTAAGGTGATTAAACTTATATGAAGACAATAACTTTATTTCAGACATGGCAGTGGAATTAAAGGGTTAAATATACCAAACAAACAATACCTAAACAAAGCCTATGCGATACAAACCATTTCATGCATCAGTATACTGGATAAGGTAACAAGGAAAATCAAAAGGAATGACTTATTTAACAATATGAATGCTCAACATTAGACCAAAGCAAAATTATTACTGATTTATGAGATCAATTTTATCCTTTGGGATATAGGAAGTTTCTCAAAGGTAATTGTTTACGATACCAAATGATTCTTAGTCATTAATGCCAAAAACATAACCCACCTCCCTCCTGTTACGAGGAGTTATCCCTTATTTCATACAGTACGTTTTTTTTGTGTATCATGAATGTAATGAATATTATGTTTATTATTGTATAATGTGATTGTATATTGTGTTGGAGTTTATCTTTGGAGAATGTAGAAATGAATTAATATTTGTGAAGTTGTTAAGGGTTAACATGTAAGGTTATGTTGTTGTATTGTGATCCCGTTAGTGAGAGATATGTATGTACGAGGGGAGAGTGCGTGGCTTCTCTCTCTCTTGGTGGCTGGCGCCTGGCGGCGTGTGAGGAGCTGATGTGGGTTTCTGTTCGGGTGGGCGTGTTGGAGGAGACACGTGGTGATTTTGGGAGAGCAGCGTGGTCACACAGTGTGAGGTGTTATATAAGGGAAGTGGTGAGATAATTATGTGAATATATTGATGAGTATTACTTGTGGGAGGAGAATATACAGGTGATGGAGAGAGAGAGCGTGGTGTGGGTGGCCACAAGATAGCCTATGGTGCACGTGGTGGTGTACTTGTGATAGTGGAGATTATTATTGTGTGAACCATTGTGGAGCATTTGTGTGGTTAATATTATAGAGTAACGTGAGGGAGAACGGTTAATCATTTTGAGATATTATGGTTATTATTGAGTGTCATTTGGTGTTGAGAAGATCACTGTGGGGATATAGCATAAGTGATCTAAGCATATTCTTTATTTTGAGTATCAGAGTGTTTATTTGTAAATATATGTAAATAGTGTAGTAGACTATTTCATTATCATTTATGGTGTGATGGATGATACAGTATGTGTGGTGGAGATATTTCATGTTGCTATCCAGCTGGCCCGGGAATGAGGAGTTGCAGGCCGAACGAATTTCTTGCTGTACCTAACTATTGCAGCGTGCTTGAGGAGTGAGGACAGCTGGGGACGTAACACTCCCCCCCAAAAAATGAAATGACTTCTTGGTTTTAGACTTTTATGATCAAGCTAACCGAACTGTTATAGTCAAACTCTACCTCTACCAGTAACGCCTCATGAATTGATTAGGTTTGTTTGATATGGTAAGTTAGAACAAACAGCTTACATCCTCACAGGCACTATGTAACTAACAACAGAAATATGCATTTTTTTTTTTTTTTATACCTAAGGTTTTCTTTGCCTGCATCATTGCCTTGGCTGCCTTCCCCTTAACTTGTGATCTGAAATCACGAAATTTCTTCCTCACTTCATTGCACTTCCTTTTCACTCTGCTAACGCTATTCGCCCTTTAGGTAATAGTTTCCCATGCTAGCATCTTTGCTTTGTAATGTTTGTGTCTAGTGAGGAAAAAAAAAATGTTTTTGTTTTGGAGACTTCCATTAATCAAAACTAAGAGAGTAAATATTTCCTTTATTGTCGTTTCCTGTTGTTTTTTCCACTGGAGTTATTTATTATTATTTTTTTTTAGTTCATCTGAGTGTTTTGAGGCCTCATTTGACGTGCAAATGAATAATAAGCATAATATGACTGTGACAATATGATCGGAAATATTAGTAACTGAGGAAGGAAACAGCCTACTCTAAGTGTTTAACTAAACCTAACCTAACCTAGCTTAACTGTACCTAATACTTTAATCTACCCTAACCTAACCTAACCTAACAACCTAACCCAACCCAACCCAGCCTAACCTAACCTAACCCAGCATCCAGTTGGGAAGTTGGAAAACGAAATAATCCTTTCAGTATGTTGAGCAAGATTCGGTAATATTCATTTGCACACAATAAAACACATACAGGCATACACTATATGCTAGCACAAATCCACTGGGTATGGTAAGATTGCACGCTAAAGAAACGGCTAGTAAAGAAATACCACTGAGAGTTCGTCACTTGAAAGGTTAGGACGTTTCTCGTTTTGTTCTGTTGGACTTGGAGTTTTTATTTCCACTGAATATTAAGCAAAATTGGGTCTGGTTAGTACTTGGATGGGTGACCGCCTGGGAACACCAGATGCTGTTGGCATCCCTACGTGTCAAGTGGGGTTGGTGGAGGATTAGTGCCCCTCCCTGTAAAACAATTAACTCTAAGCCGTTGGCCACCCCATTTGGGATACATGGCGTCTGGCAATGGATGGATGGATGGAATATTTTGCTAAAAGAACTTATGTCGAGTTAGATTCTGATGTCACTTCCTTCTGTTGGGTTGAGGACTGTGTTTTGTGTGTTGTGCATGCTCTCCCCTCTGCGCTTGTGTTTACATTAGGGAGACAAACAGCTGATATCATATCAGCTCCGTGATTGGTTGATCATGACAAAGGCTCACTTGTAAGATTCTCTGTCATTGGCTGAGCAGAAATCAGCTGATGACGGCCGATTTAAGGCACGTAAAAACTTACAACTGGGGTACGGCGCCGTAAAAAATCTTAGTGAATATCAAACTCTGGTGAGAGATACGGCGCCACAGGAGTGCATAATCTGAGGTGCCAGATCTTGCTCAGGCACCTGAAATTACGACCATGTTAATGAATCCACAGCATTGTACATTTCCATCATTCTCTCTCCCAGAGAGGAGTTTTTCCTGAAAGCTGTTGTGGTGAGCAGTGCGTCGGGAATAGCCCATCACAACGGGCAACTCCTACTGTTGCCAAGTTGTGTGAAGGAGTACCGAATCGAAGGTCATTAACCGAATTGGTACTTTAAATGGAAAATATAATTTCTGTGGACAATTTTTAGATTTGCACAACCAGAGAATCTTAGAAAAATAAGTTTACCAAATAATTTCTGGGCCAGTATAGACCATTTTTCATTCTACGCACTTTGCTCGCAAATGAATAATAATGGAGATACAAAAATACGGTACAGATAAAGGGGGAAAAATGGCGGCCGAGCTCAGCGGTCAGCATTGTCTGTTGAGGTTGAAGTAGGAACAGAAGTGATGTGATGTATGACGTAATAACAGCGTTGCCGTTCTTAAATTTTAGCTAAAACCGTTGCTCATCACTCCCGAAGACCAACCAAATTTATTGTAGTGATGTGGCACATTAGGCAATCACGTGACTTAATCAACCAATGACAGCCTAGGAGGCAAGGGCCTGGGTCCATGGGCTTTGATTTGAAAGTCAGTCCGCGATGTCGTCTTGTCAAGGGTGCTTGTGGTCGTACTGGCGATTTATTAAGACTTACATGGACGAAGATCAGGGAGCAATTGACTTTTATGAGACGACATAACGTGCTTCCACAATCTGTTTAGTGCCCTCAGTGTGACAAAGTAGGATTTCAAACGCCCCACGCTAGGGCCTGCAGGATTTGAAAGTCAGTTCGTCTCCAGCCACGAACTGTGAAGGCTGCAAAATTACCGTAATTACTTCAGGAGCTGTAAACTTGTGAGTAAAGGCATTATTTCGTATTTACACCCGGTTAGGTTAGGTTAGATGAGGTTTTGTTAATGTCAGGGGGGGGTCTGGGGGGTGAAGCCCCCCCAGTTAGAAAGCACGGCCAGGGTTGGGGGGTCTGGGGGGCGAAGCCCCCCTGTTAGCAAACATGGACTCCCTAAGAAGCTGAAAATTATATTTTTCTGAAGGATTTTAGTGTTCTTGGTTTGAATTTGATACCAGTTTCAGTCGGAAATCACTCTTTTTTGCATGTTTTCCCCACCCAAAACCCCGCTTTCCCACAGGTCCCCCATTGTTCTTGGGGGGGGGGAGGGACCGCAGAAGAAAGTGATTTCCGACAGAAATGATTATCAGATTAAAACGAAAAACACTAAAATCTTTCAGAAAAATATGATTTTAAGCTTGTTTGGGCGTTGGGTGTAAATACGAAAATCTATCCATATTTTTGTATCATCTGAGTGTTTCCTATGGTTTTGGGTGTGATTCTGTTCATTTTGACCTTTTTTCTTAAAAAAAAATAAAAAATAGTGGTTTCTAAGGTGATTGCAAAAATATTCATTCCTTTGAAACCACTGACTGGCGAGAGATTTCAAGGTCAAAATCAAATGAATCACACCAAAAGCCATTCGAAACACTCAGATTTGATGCAAAAATCAGTGGTTGTGTGAAACTAAAAATTGACCATGTCTATCACCAGATAGGTTCATGCACACCTTAGTATCAGAAATCAGGTCAAAAATTTGTGTTTCATTCATTCATTCATTGCCAGACGCCATGTATCCCAAACAGGGTGGCCAAGGGCTTAGAGTTAATTGTTTTACACTAATCCTCCACCAACCCCACTTGACACGTAGGGAGAACGTTATGCCAACAGCATCTGGTGTTCCCAGGCAGTCACCCATCCAAGTACTAACCAGACCCAACGTTGCTTAGCTTCGCTGATCGGATGGGAAGCGGTGTACTCAACGTGGTATGGTTAATATGACTAAATAAAAAATCAGGTTTCAGAGCTAAAATGTGCTAAAGTTAGCAGATATTTACCCTCCAGATCGTGTTAACACGAATTGAGAGACTAGTTTTGCATGGATATTGATTTAAAGCACAAATCAATGTATCTGCATTGTAAATCAAAATTTACACAAAACAGAAGTCTGTCAGAGCGAGTTGTCAAGTTAGAGGTGAAACATTTATGCTAACTTTAGCAATTTTTTTTTTCTGAATCGAATTTTTATTAATAGTCAAATTAAACAAATTTTTGACTGGATTTCAGATAATTAGGGTGTGTATGAATCTATATGGTGATAATAATTATAATTGCCTAACATATACAGCTTAATATAACCTAACAGTCACCTCACAAGCAAAACCAGCCCTAACTTTGACTTAAGCCATTGGTAGGGATGTGAAAATCTTAGTCTCCAGATCAGACTGGCTATTGTTTAAAAGTTGTTCAAACATCACCAGTACTTAAGACCAAGAAATCAGATAACCAAGTATTCCGCAGAGGTGTGGCTTTCCACAGTCAGGCCTATATAGAAGGAAAAAACATTGAAATATTTCGGTCTTAATGACATCTTTCCTCTGCTACTGGAGTCAAGACCTAGCAATATTTATCCTGACTGACTTCATAAATCACTTCATTACGACTTTATCAGATCTAATACTTGTGCTACAGAGTTGTCCTACAGGTACCTTCTGGTTGTCCAAGATTCGCCATCACTACGAGTCTCTCTAAAACCAACAAAACTCTACCAAAGCACAAACATAGCATACTTCATCTCTAAGAGAGCTATCACACTAAGTCTTACATACATAGCATGATAATAATAGCTGATTATCACAGAAATCTTACATGTATTGGAGTATGATTCCCAGACATTGCTGTGAGTGGCGGTCAGCTGCGGCCTTAATGGGGTCCATGACATTACAGTAAGGTGCATGTTTCGGGCGAGGTACGATAATCTCCAACATTGACTACCTATTTTTTGTTCATAAATATTAAATCAGAGAGAAAAAATAATGATATTCCAATAATTATGAGCAACCATATTAATACTTTATGTAACCTGTACAGTACATGACCGTCAACCAGTCCACGTTTATCTTCTTACATCAATACAGCACCTAAACCTTTAAGAGAGGCATCTGTCCAAAGTATGAATGGTTTATTAACCCGCCCCATCCCGACCACTTTTCCACCACTGACTCCCCCCAATCCCGACCATTTTAGGAAAAATTATTTTTTTGGCTCAAACCTTCGCTTTTGGTGAGAAACATCGATAATTCATAGAGAAATCGCTCACCTGAGGTTTAAAATACTCATTACAGGTAGGAGTACCTCCTAACCTTACTGGGTTTTCTATCAGGCTGGCACTAAAGAAAACGAGTTCTATGGGAGGATAACTATTTCACACCACTCATAAACGGTATTTATTTATTTACTTGGTACGAATTTATATGTAGTACAAGAGTATATTGGTTTTCAAGCAGTAATATAGGCATTATAAGCATTGTTTCACTCACTAATACCTGACCTTTTTTTGCCACATTACCTGATCATCATTTCTAACTGTTTCTTCCTCTAATGCTATGTAAAGTTTGTCCTCCACATTGTCATTGATTGGGGAATCACTCTGGCCCTGAATTTCGTACCATGGCATGACATGGCTATACTGGCCAGGTCACTGATAACAGGTGAATTGCTGAGACAATGGCATGCACGGGGGGGGAAGAGGTCATGCTGGGTAAGGCATTGTCCCTGCCTGGCATCTTGTTGAGGAAGGTGTCACGTGTATACGTACCAAAAATGACTTCCGAAAATTGAAAATTGTGCAAATTAGGGACCTTGCAATTTTTTCGTGTTTATGTACGTCGACGGGATTGGCAGTGACAAAACGTGTGGACGTTAAAGAACGTCGACGGGATGCCGCGGGTTAAAGTTAGGATAGCAAGATGCACATGTTAGCTTATCTTTTAAATCATCAACCCTTAGCCGGTGGTGGAACTGTATATAGACTGTATAAAATTAATTGAAAAATTGCAGGAAGACTATATATAGATGTTACCCAAAAAATTTTCCCCTATAAATCCGAGCAGAGGCTACATATAGACAGTAATGTGGGAGTGCCCTGGAGCCTCAGATATCCCTATCTGGCAACCAATGGGTAGCAGGGGGCATACATAAGGGTGCACAGCTGGTGACTCATTCATCACTTGAGGTCCCATCAATTGTACACCAATGGCTCCAAGTCGAGTGAATGTGTGGGTGCAAGTGTGTGGTCGACTGAATGTGCACTTAGGTATCGGTTGCCGACTCATACATCTGTGTTTACCTCCAAACTTTTTGCTATTGACAAAGCCATAGACTATGCTCTCAATTTCTAGGCATGACTCATTTGTCATATTTTTGGATTCAAAATCAGCACTTCAGGCAACTGCATCTTGTACTACGGACTCTCACGAGATCCAGGGCTGCATCTTTAATAAGTTGCAATCATGCAACAAGTCATTCACACTGATCTGGGTGCCTGGTCATTGTCGTATCTATGGCAATGAGCAGGCTGACTTACTTGCAAAATCGACTGTAGAGCTTGAGGAGACTTGGGACGTTCCTCGTGATCTACGGTCGAGTCTCTCTCTCGGAAAGAAATCAATAAATCTTCTGTGGCAAGGTCAGTGGACCAGACTACATATTCCAACTTGTAAGCCGCATCTGGGCGACTGGGACACTGCCAACCATCCCAGTCACCTTGAAGAAAAAGTATTGGCAAGGTTACGGCTCAATGCCACCGTTTTAACTCACATGAATCCATATATGGAAAGACGCTTCCCACTGCACTGTGACATCTGTAATGCGGTGTTATCTATCAGTCATATCATCCTGCGCTGTCAGCGATTTATTCGTGAACGTGCTTTACTTATAAACTACTGCGGCGCAGTAGACGTCCCCTTCACCCTTTCCACCATCCTGGATGATGGGGAGATTGTTATGACTGATAAATTGATGGCTTTCATGAGAGAGACCTGACTAATCAGAGTGACTTTTTTACTGTGTGGTTATGGTTTTTATCAACTGTAAATATGTATACAGTAGTGCACCAACTTTCGCTACAGCAGGATTCGCGGAATCCACTTTCGCGGCATGCACCAAATATTCCCTAACTTCCACTTTCGCTTGAAAAAAATCGATTTTCGCGCACAAATTTTGGGTTTGGGACAATATTTTGAACTTTGAATTTCCTGCACCGCCCGCCCGCAACCCACCGCCATCTTGAATGACGTCATGTCAACACTCTGTCCACCCATTCCCGCCATTGTGTACGAGCGTGCTAGCTCCATTGTGTTGGATTCTCACGGTTCAATGGCCTCTACTATACCTAGTAGTGTGGGGAAAGGGCCTGGTGGTGTGGGGGGAGAGCCTGGTGGTGTGGGGGGAGGGCCGGGAGGCAGTGGTGGTGATAAAAAGTGGCCGGGACATTCAAAGTCGGGAGGAAAGGCCAAGGCCAAGGCCATAGAGGAGCTTAACCTGGATGAAGATTTCGATGGATTTGTTCAAGAGAACCTAGCACAAAGGGAAATTCAGCACAGAGTGGAAGTGTTGCATCAAGTTGCATCTGAGGAGGCAGAGAGAGAGAGTGGTAGCGAGGCAGCAAGAGGTGGCGCCAATACTTCTGGCGTGGCTAAATAAGCCCGCCACACGCCTCGGATACTTACCCCCAACATCCATTAAACACCTCAACCTGGTCTCTGTGGTATGTTTCTCCTCATATAATGTGTACTGTACAGTTTTTATTGTTTGTATCTCACAATGCAATGTACAATAGTGATTTGATGTACTGTATTGCAAGTGAAAATGAAAATCTGATGTTACTTTAGGATAACCGGGAACCAATTAGCCTTTTGCCATAAAGACAATGCCCCAACTTTCGCTAATTCCAATTTCGCGCATTATTTTTGGACCCAATTAGGCGCGAAAATTGGTGCCCCACTGTATATTGTACTATTAATTAGGGTTGACAGTTGACGTATTTGAAATAGTTCCTCCTCCCAGTGACCTCAATGGACCATACTAAATATTCCAAATTGTAAGCTGCACCTGGGCGACTGGGACACTGCCAACCGCCCCAGTTGCCTTGAAGAAAAAGTATTGGCGAGATTACGGCTCAATGCCACCGTTTTAACCCTTCACGTTCCGAGGTTTTCCGCACCTCCGACATCCCCCAATCTTGAGCTATTTTGGAAATTTTTTTTTTTGGCTAAAATTTCCGCTTTGGTTGAGAAACAAAGGAAAATCACCAAGAAATGGCTTATCGTGGTCCATAAGTGGTCGGAACAGGTGAGGTCCCCTGCGCCAGGTATCGTATTCTATCATTGACGTGTGAGGCGCTTCCGTTTTCTTTTGTAGGAAATATTGGGAGAAACAACAAACAACACCTCTACATTTATTGAATTTGAACTAATAAACAATAAGAGTAGCAATATAATGGATTACAAACACATATATATGAAAAATAAGCATTGTACCTTCGCGCGAGCATAGCGAGTTAGGTCCGAGTGGTAACATGCTATGTGCTAAGTTTCTTGTATCAGTCAACATATCATTTTTTCTACGTGTATACTTCTGTTTCATTGACATTTTACCTATTTTTACTGTTTGTAAATGTTTTCAGATGTTTTCATTCATTACGATGACATGCAGCATAAGTATAGGTCACATTGGCTTAATAAGCGCACTCGCTATGACTCGTATTTCAACATACCCAATTGTTTTATCACTTTCCTATTATTTTTTCCTTTACATAGAACCTTTCCTCCACCACTGTAAATGTTTTCAATTATTTACATTCATTACGAGGGCATGTAGCGAAATGCTAGCGTATATTCACGTAGCAACCACGATCTCAAACACTCGTGTTTCATCTTCTACTTTATTTTTTCACTCCAATTATACTTTCCCACTTACATTACACACGTTTACACCCCTATACTGCACTATACATAGTTACTGGCATTATTTATTCAAGTGAGCGTCAGAATATAGCATGAAAATACCCTCGCAATGAATGTTTCGACCAACATAATACTCAAACACTTACATACAAATTCTTCACATATATTACACTCTTTCCCACTTGTTGACTTCTATTTTCATAATTACGGGCCTTATTCATTCCACTGAGCGTCAGGATATTGCATCTCTATACACACGCTAGGAATATTTTGACTTAGAATATATTTCAGCACTTACAATAATTTGAACTTATATTATACCCGTTTGCATTTCCAATAAAAATATTTACATATTTACAGGCCTTATTTATTGCACTGAGCGACAGAATATCGCATCAAAAAACCCACGCTAGGTATGTTTCCACTTACAGCATATTTATACACTTACATACAATTTTTGCACTTATGTTATACCCGTATGCACTTTATACTTATATTTTCAGATCAACATGACTGATAATTTCACTGAGCGTCTGTTTGTTGCATTTACTTCATAGTTTCAGGGTCCTGTCGCATTCACACCATATTAGAATTGCATCAAGGTGTGATATTTGCTGAAACATGGGTGAATACAGAGACCCACGTCACACTCGATGCACTCATAGCGGATGTCCTCCCTCTGTGTGGTGACTCTCACCCGGGAATTGCTACACACGTGACACCTGCGTTGGGGCCTAGGTCTGTTTGGCTGGGGAGGGGTAGGAGTGGGGAAATGGCGGCCGGATATTCTCAGGGGAGTTTGGGCAATAGGGGCAGTGCGGGTGCGATGTTGGGGCATTTCAACACCATACCGTGCAAACATCTCTCTTGTGAGCTCCCTCACAAACCCTTCAAAGGTTTCCTGAACTCCTGTTGTCATAGCGTGAAGGTGGTGGCAATTCAGAGCAGTGATGTCTAGCAAGTGAAAGAACAGTTTCTTATATACCACTTCATCGTGGTCCTGGCACACTCTACCGTCGATATCATGGAGTCTGACTGGTCCACCAGGCGCATGTTTATGTTATAGTCCATGACACACTCAGGTTTCCAAATGTGACGCCTGTTCTCGCTCCGGTAATCAACGAAATCAGTATGGTGCATCAAGGGGCGGTGAACCGTTGACAAGAGGCTTACTTCTCTATTATGGTTCCACACAGTTGCAAGGATGTTGTTGGCTTTGAAAAAGACAACCTCATTCCTGTCAAGTTTCCGCCCTACCTTGACCATGTGACACTGGTTCACCTTCACGGTTCCACAGATTCCCGTTTCATGCATGTGTAGATAACGAGTGAGAAGAGGGCTAGTGTACCAGTTGTCCAGGTAGAGGACGTGACCACGATGAAGGTAGTCTTCTATCATTGTCTTTACCACTGCTTCCGACAGTCCAATACTCCGATCTTCTATTATGTCTGTCTGTGCACCGGTGTACAAGACTATGTCTTGCATGTATCCAGTCCTACAGTCGCACATAACAAAGATCTTGAACCCAAAACGGTGCCTTTTGCTGGGTATATACTGCCTAAATGAAATACTACCTCTCCACAACACGAGACTCTCGTCTATGACGAGGTCTCTATATGGATAAAATGACGAACGAAAGGTTTGCCTCAGATGATCAAAGACCAAGCTACTTCACTTCATCTTATCTGTGTCATTCGCATTTGCAGGATCATCAGGATCATAGAAATGGAGGTGACTTAGAATTTGTTGAAAGCGATTACGGCTCATGACTTGCCCAAATATTGGTGTAAACATAACAGGGTCCCTTGTCCAGTAAGCCGGAATTCTGTTCTTTTGTATAATGCCCATCAAAAGGACCAGGGCAAAAAATAGGAACATTTCTGAAAGGGAGACAGGGTAATCATATATGATAGAATGCCTGCTCCTTGTTCCCAATCTTTCACTCTCACGGTGCTGGGTGCATGCAAAAAGGTTGGTTTGGTAAACAATCTGCTCCACGAATGCCTCACTAAAAAACAGGTGGAAAAAAATCCATCCTGGTGGAATTACGGTGAATTCCGGGAGCAATGCAGCCAGCGTGCCCATGCTCAGTGAAGGGGTGAATGAGGGGAGAAAAATCACTCCCATCCTCCCAATTCCATCCCACAAATCCCTCGTCCCCATCATCCCCATCACCTCCTTCGTCTGGGTGGGGAGGAGATGCTGGTGGGGGAGGTTGGGGAGAAGGAATGCGGAGGGCTTCTCCGCTCTCACTCCTCTTCCCTCTGCCTTTACCCTTTCCCTTTCCCTTACCCTTACGGCCTTGAGGAACTTTAGGGGGCTGTGGGGATGAAGTTCGGGAATATTGGTAAGCATAAGACGTGCTGGGGAGTGGTTCCTCCCCACCTTCCCCCTCCATCACAACACCATGTGATTTCTCACGCACCCTAACTCGCCCACATGTTTAGGGATATTGGGGAGAATAAGACGTGCTTGGGAGTGGTTCCTCCCCACCTTCCCCCTCCATCACAACCCCACGTGATACAGAATGCACCCGGACTCGCCCACGTGATACACCCCGCCGCCTCACACTACCTAGGGAGAGCGATGACTCACTTACGCCACTCTCACTTTCCATACTCCTCTCTGCACTTTCCCTTTCACTCCCCACTCCCTCCACGGCACTTCCTACCTCCCCAAACAAAATACTAGGCCCATACCTGCTCGTCCGACGTGGTGTGTGCTCGGGGCCACGATGAGTAATCACCTCACGTCCATACCACGTGGCAGCACGTCCCACAGCCCCATCCTCGTCCTCGTCATCAAATTTGGGTTCCACATCACGTTGGGGCTGGGCATAGGATGTTACCTGTGGTTTTTTGGCCGGCTGCCCCTCTCTAGCAGCACGGTAAGTCACGTACTGCCACTTCCAGGGGGACGGGACTTCTTCATCACTGCTGGTGGTTTCCTCCTTCTCTGGCTGCACATAATCTTTGTCAACAACCTCGTCGTCCAGCGGGGAATCACTGTTGCCTGTAAAGGCGTCCAGGGCGGCTTGAATTTTGACCTCTGAGAGACCTCTCGTCGCCATGTCTGAGCAGGACCGTTGCTAACAGGTGAGTGAACGAGCCACGGGTTAGCGCGGGTCGCGCGGGGTCGCTGAGTGTCCCTGCCTGGTGGCAGGTAGGGGAAGGTCAAGCGAGGATACGTACCGAAAATCAAGCGTGAAATTTGAAAATTGTGGAAATTATGCACTTTGTAATTGCACGACGTACCGGTATGTCGCCGGGACTGGCAAATGCAAAATGTTGTAACGTACCCATACGTCGACAGGATGGGGCGGGTTAACTCACATGAAACCATATATGGAAAGATGCTTCCCACCGCACTGTGACATCTGTAATGCGGTGTTATCTATCAGTCATATCATCCTGTGCTGTCAGCGATTTATTCATGAACGTGCTTCACTTATAAATTACTGCGGCGCAGTAGACGTCCCCTTCACCCTTTCCACCATCCTGGGTGATGGGGACGTTGTTATGACTGATAAATTGATGGCTTTCTTGAGACCGGACTGATGAGAGTGATGTGACTTTTTTTACTGTATGGTTATGGTTTTGATCAACTGTAAATATGTATATATTGTACTATTAATTAGGGTTGACAGTTGACATATTTGAAATAGTTCCTCTTTCCAGTGACCTATTTCTAATATTGATGTCCCCTACATTAAACCCTGTTCCTCGACTGACAGTCACCAGCTGATGAGTGCAAGTGTGCAATATAGAAAGGTACTGGGCACTTGCAGTCGATGGTGGTCCGTTGGGCGAGGTTCTTCACTTTTTGTACATATTATGTAAATACATTATACCATATTCCTGAAGTTACTAATAAGGGCAGACAGCTGAAATATGGAAATGTTCCTGACTTGTCTGGTTCTTTTTCATATATTGATGTCCCCTACATTAGGTTGTGCCTCGACTGACAGTCACCAAATGATGAGTGCAGGTGTGTAATGTAGAAGGGCATTACATATCTGCAGTCTATGGTGTTCTCTTGGTCGAGGCTTTTTTACCATTAGTGTAGGTCAAGTTATTTGTCTCTTAGGATTTAGTATAGGTTAGTGATTTGTCTGTTAGGTGATTAGTTTTAGGGTGTTTAGATTAGGTATTTTTGTTTATAAGTAATATGAGGTAAAAAAAAAAAATAATAATAAAAATAAAAATACAAAAAATAATAAAATAAAAATTATTATATACATATGTATGTGTGCATGAAAGTGTGTATGTTCATATGCTTGGATGTGTGTGTGTGTGTGTGTGTGTATATATATATATATATATATATATATATATATATATATATATGTTCGTATATATATGTATATATGAGTCAATGTATATACATATACAGTATATATTTTTGCCTTAATGAGCAGGGGCTTCAGCCCCAATGGTCGATAGGCAAAAAAAAAAAAAGGTGACTCAATCAGTCTGTTCCCAGCTATTACAGGGGGTGCAACACTCTTTTGTTTCTCCTGTAAAACTCAATTTATGCTTTTCTTTCGATATTTCGATTCTGTACTCTGAATCATGTACCACAGTAATAGATGAAAAGAAAAATGTCATAATATGCAACAATTCAAGGTAAGGTTTTTTTTTTTTTTTCTTTATGCAAGGAAGAGGAAGCCAAAGGCTGAGCCCGCATGAACGCTCCTTCCAAGAAAAAAACAAAAGCAATACAAAGGAGAGCCAAATTCAAGATCCATTCATTTTGAGATGCCTGGACACAGTGTTTGAATGACTGGAGATCTTAGAAAGATGGAAATACAGACAGAGGGAGACAGTTCCAGAGTTGACCTGTTGCATAAATGGAAGACTGGGAGTAACGGTTAACTCTTGCATTAGAGGGTTAGACAGAAAAGGGATGAGAGTTTGTTTCTAGACGGGTGCTATGCACCCATCATAGAGGTGGAAGGATGCAAGCAGACAGTTCAGAGGAGCAGTGACCATTGAAGTGGCAATAGAAAAGAGATAAAGATGCAACAGTGCGGCGAAGAGACAGAGGTTGAAGGGAACCAGTAAGATGAGGAGAGTTGATGAGACAAATAGCCTTTGACTCCACCCTATTGAGAAGAGCTGTATATGGGGAGACTCTCCACACATGAGAGTTGTACTCTAAACAGGGGCGAATAAAACCCGTGTATAAAGTCAACAACTGTGCAGGGAAAGGCACAGAGTCGGCTTAGCACACCTAATCTCTTGGAAGCAGAATTTACAAGAGATGCAATATGATCTTTCCAAGATATGTTCCGTGTGAATGAAACCCCAGGCATGTTCAAGGATGATGCAGGATTGAGCTGGATATTTTTAAAAAGTAGTGGGTACTCCTGTGGAAGATTTTGTGGGGTTGATATGTGTAAAAACTGAGTCTTTGATGCATTAAAAACAACAAGATTATTTTTTCCCCAGTCAGAGATACAAGCCAAGTCAGACATTAGGTGTGCCATAGCCTAATCCCTTGTTTGTTGAAGTAACTGCTGAGATGGACGTTGCAGGAACCGAATGGAAAGGTGAAAGGTGGAATCATCAGCATACGAGCATATAGGATTAGATGCACAGCTTAGAAGATCATTGATGAATAAAAGAAATAGAGTTGGTGAAAGGACAGAGCCCTGAGGAACACCACTGTTCATAGAACTAGGAGAAAAACGATGGCCGTCTACAACAGCAGCTATAGAACGACCAGAAAGGAAGCTCGAGAGTAAGGCACAGATAGAAGCACAGAATCCATAACAGGGCAGTTTGGAAATTAAGGATTTATGCCAGACTCGATCGAAAGCCTTTGAGATGTGAAGTGAAACGGCAAAGCTTTCGCCAAAGTCCCGAAAGAAGGATGACCAGGAGTCTGAAGGTAGGTGAGAAGATCGCCAGTGGAGCGTCCCTGACTGAACCCATACTGACGATGAGAAAGAAGGTTGTGATAGGAAAGATGCTTTAAAAATTTTTTTAAAGAATCGACTCAAAAACTTTTGAGACACAGGATGTTAAAGCAATTGGATGATTGTTAGAGGGTTGGGACTGGCTGAATGACAGCAAACTTCCAGCAAGAAGGAAAGGTACAAGATGAAAGACAAAGGCGAAAGAGTTTACCTAGGCAGGGTGTAAGCACAGAAGCACAGTTCTTGAGGACAACAGGAGGGACTCCATCAGGCCCGTATACCTTATTAGTACTGAGGCCAGTGATGGCTGAAAATACATCAGCTGAAGAAATTTTATTGTCAGTCATGAGGGAGTCAGAGGGGGGAAGTGATGGAGGAACAGAACCGGAATTGTCTAAGGTGGAATTGGAGGAGAAAGTCTGAGCGAACAGATCTGCTTTATCAGTAGAAGAAATAGCTACAGAGCCATCAGAATAGAAAAGAGGAGGGAAGGATGATGAGGTATTGTTAGAAAGGTTTTTGACAAGGTGCCAGACGGAACGGGAAGAATCGAATCGGAGAGTTGAGAGCATTTAGTACAGATGAAATTATTTTTAGCAGAGCAGAGAACAGACTTAGCACGATTCCAGGCAGAAACATAAAAAAGATGTGATTCAGGGGTGGGTTGGCTCCAGTACTTTTTATAGGCCCTCTCCTTGTTGCGGATAGCATTAGAACAAGCGTGATTAAACCAAAGCTTTCTTGCATTAGTCAAAGGATATGAGAAAGGAATGTATGCTTCCATGTCCGAGAGAATAACCTCCGTTATGCATAAGGCACATTATGATGACTCCCGGCTATGGAAGCAATAATCATTCCAGGGAAAATCAAAGAAATACTGTCTGAGGTCCTGCCAATCCGCTGCTCCAAAGTGCCACAGACGACGTCTCTTTGGAGGGTGCACAGGCCGTACCGGAATGATAGGACAGGTTAAGGTAACAAGGTTATGATCAGAGGAGCCCAATGGAGAGAAAAGATTAACAGTGTAAGCAGAAGGATTAGTTGTAAGGAAGAGGTCAGATATGTTGGAGCTCTCTCCAAGGCAGTCAGGGATACGGGTAGGGTGCTGTGCAAGCTGCTCTAGGTCGTTCAGGATAGAAAAGATGAAGGCTTGTTCACCAGCAATTTAGTGAGGGAGGGTGGAGAGAAACCACATTCAGGTCACAAGTCCTGGACACAGCTGTAGCTGTGGGTGTGAGTGACTCCATTTACCTTACTCTTACAAATATGAACAATAGCTGTGAACAAAATTATGGTTTTAGTATTATAAGGATCTTTGCTATGCTAACGAAATGTAACAACTGTTCCATATTGTGGTAGTGTTTATATATAGATTATGTTAAAGACTTATATTGCGGTAGAGTCTATATATAGATTATGTTAAAGCCTTACATGTGGTAGAGTCTATTTATAGATTATGTTAAAACCTTGCATAATGCGGTGTAACTATATTTATGCTCCAGTCCTGTGGTCGGGGGCATCTATATAAAGACGATTTTATTTTTTTTAGGTGCTTCTCACCAACTGCTGCTGCCAGCTAAGGATTAAATGCTAGCTAATTTTTCTCCCCACTGTAATACAGCTTGTTGTGGGTTTAGGGAAATCCCTTACTACTTTTATTTTCTCGTCTGAGGTGTGGATACCCTTTTGCATCAAGCCTATGGCCAAGAAATTTCACCGTGATTGTTATTAGGAAAGGAGACAAGGTGACTGGATGATTGTTATTAGGAAAGGAGACAAGGTGACTGGATGATTGTTATTAGGAAAGGAGACAAGGTGACTGGATGATTGTTATTAGGAAAGGAGACAAGGTGACTGGAAAGTCTTCCTGCATACTGAGTGCTTTGGATCCTTGAAATTTTTTGGTGGTGGACTTAACCGGCCTTTGAATTTCCTCTGACCAACAAATCCACAGCTATATTTCTCGTTGTACGATTTGGTTTTCTTTGGAGTAGGTGAAGGTTTCTTATCACCGGATGAAGTTAACTGTGAAAGTTGCTATGCTGTCATGGCACCCTCATAACAGCCTAACCAGGCATCAACTTATGTAAACAAAAATAACAAACTTAGCAAACATAATCATGCCCAGCCTCAGGTTTTGTTTTCTTATAACACTGGTCTACAAATGTTTAAAAGTTATCTGCTTTGGTGATAAAATTTGCTATATCTTATGGATTTTAATGCACTGAATTCATATACAGGTATGACAAAAGCAGCTGAGTGGCTTCTGTTCCTAAGATTTTTAAGTTTTTATATTTTACAGTTATGTACATAATGCCAACAGTACAGTATTAATCATACATTACAAACCAATGTATTTCCATGTGTTTGTGATAGATTTTCATGAATATATTTGATATCCCATGTACATAAAACACTTGATATGTATCAGTATATAATTCGGTCATTACTTAGTTTCTGCACAGGCTAAGATTTGTCTCTTGTATTCATGAAATGGAACATCTCTGGTCGCTGCCCAGCAATAGTCTGCAAGCATTGATGGGCTCCATTTGTCCTGATACCATTTATCCATCAGTGTCTCAGTGAAATCACTCGCCATGCTCGTCGCTAACTGCACCGCAGTTTTATGGAAAAAATGTTGATGAGAGTGCAAAAAATGTATCTTAAGCAACGTGCTGCAACCAAGCTTATTGTATGCTGTAAGGTGGTTGTCCACCAGCTCCCTGTAGTTGTCTGTGGTGATGTTTCCGAGAAACTACTATGCTGAAAGCTTGCCATACATCGTTTTCTTTGCCACACAGTGCTTTGTCAAATGCATCATCTTGAAGTTCACGAACCTGAGGGCCAACAACCCCTAAATTTATTTTTGCTTGATTTAACATGGGGAATTTCACACAGAGATACTTGAAGGGTTCTTGGGTTTTGTCCATTGCTTTAACAAAGTTCTTCATCATACTTAGCCTGATGTGCAAGATGGCAACAAAGTCTTACTTGATTCGACAAGTGATGAATCAGGAACATTTTTTCTCTCTGGCTCTAGGACTGTCAAAGCAGCCAATCTCTCTTGGTGTTGCGAGACTTCTTTGCACGACTGTCCTATTCACAGAAAAAAAAAAAAAAAAAAAAAAAAAACAGCAGTACTCACTGTAGACCAAGTCCCAAGAGGGGGTCACCTTGACGTAGTAGCAGGGCTTGAAGCATTGGTGGCCTTGCCACTAATTCTGGAGGCCTGCCTACCTTTGTAGGGTCCTGCATTTGTAGGCCTCGTGGACCAAGCACCCTCCCCCCCCCACATAAATAGTAGAAAAGGCCTGCTGGTGATGTTCATCCCTGCTCATTTTGGGTAGGGTTTTTGTCTCCTCACGTGTTTCCTGTGTGTGGCATCCCATGCTGCTGGGAAACGGGAGTCCTACATGATGCACCCTACATCTTGCAACACACCTCTTTGGCCCTCTATTATGGCTACGTGGGTGGCCTCGTTGGGCATGAGAAGGTCAATCAGATTGTCACTTGTTGGCTAGGGTCAAGTGGTCACTGGGGAGCCTGGTAGCTACTATCGTCCTCGAGTTACCCTTGTCTGGTTCCCCCAGTAGTTACCTGCATATACAGCCTTATTATCTCTGGGGTTGCCAGTGATGTTATCCCTGGCATATGTAGAGGTGTGCGGTACGTAGGAGGACTACTGAGCCTTGAAATCAGGCTATGAAGCCTATGCCCAGAGTCGGTCACAAAAATATATATATATATATATATATATATATATATATATATATATATATATATATATGTATATATATATATAAAACCTCTCCTTATTGGGCTCTGTCGTGGGTGGAGGGGTGGGGGAATGAAGTATATTTTGCTGTACATGGCACTGGAAAAAAAATAATTCTGTTGACGATTGTGTGTCTGTCTCTGGCTATACAGGCACTCTTACTACCACTACAGAGCCTTGCCAGGTCCCTGGAGATATTCCTCCTTTGCCCCAGTGCCGAGCTAGAACTGGGAGGTGTACCCGTGGGTCTGGTGTGGCTTTGGGATCGGTCCTGTATGAAACAGGGCCTGACCATAAAGTAAAGTATCTTGTGGTGAAATCCTATGATGGCAGGTCCGTATTAAATATTGACATTTTTGAACTGCACCGTGCCATTGTTTCTGCTTGTGGTCGGGAACCTAGAATCTGTTCCCAGGTGGATGAAAATATCCTTGTCTAGGCGTCCCTTCCCAGAAGAGAGCACCTGACTAATGGCTTTGACCTCTGTTTTTGGTGCAGATGTTTCATGCATTCCTCATTCTGCTTTTTCAACTGATGTAAAAATGTCAGTTTTTCTCATGACCTCCTCTGATACTCGGAGCACGATTGATAGAGGAAATTCGATCTTCTGGTGTGGTGACTGAGTGCCTGCAGAAGAAAACATGGTGTTTTAACCCCTACTCTGGCCTAGTTCCTGACATTTGACAAGTTAACCTTACCTATTTCTGTGAAGCTGGCTTCGCTGTTCACTTCACGTGAAGCCATACGTGCAATGTTTTCACTGTTCCAAAGCAATGTTACCACTGTCCAGGCTATGGACATGAAAGCAGATATTGCTGCTGTGTACAGGCTGGCCTTCCTGTGGGAGACCAAGTCATATCAGAGACTGTCCAGGACCCCATAAATGCTATCACTGTAGTGGTCCTCATGCTGTAAATTATAGAAACTGTCCCCGATACTGCCTGGAGAAAGAGATTTTTGTTCATTCAAACACATGAGAAGGTTTTGTCTCCCAAACATAAGAATAGAGACCAGACTCGCTTCTTCCAGCCCGGGGTTACTTATGCTGCGGTCCTTCCTGGAGTGTCAGTGCGCCTCCTTGTGTCTCAGAAGCTGCATCAACCCATTCCAGTGCCTGCTTCCCCAACTAGTGATTTGCTTGATGCAGTCTACAAGGTTAGTACTTCTTGTGAGACTGATGTTCACCCACCCTTTACTTTGACCATTTCTGTCCCCACTTCGGTGGCTGAGGGTTTGCTCACTTCCATGGTCGTGGCAGATGTCCACGTTGACGTGTCTCCTTGTTCGTTCTCGTCCAGCATGCCAGAAGGTCTAAATCTACCTGGCAAACATCACTGTGGCTCTTCAGATTCTCTGAGCCTGAAGACAATCCACCTGAGGTCTGTGTTGTGGAACCTTGTGTCGACCTCTCCTGTATCCTATGCCCTGGAGGCTGTGGGGTCTAGCCAGGAGGAGGCTGAAGTTGATTGTTCACCTGTGGTCCGGTCTCCACCTGGGGATGGTGTTGCGCAGACCGTTGGAGCTTCAGTTATGCCGCATAGAATATAATCCTCACAGGGTTCTGGTCATGTGGACTCTGCTTCTGCTTCTGGGGCTTCTGGTGGCGTTGGCTGTCCTACATCACCCAGGGTGACCTCCAAGCCACCTTCCAAGCAAACGTTTGTCCCGACTCAGAGGAAAAATGTTGTAAAACATTTTTCTTCTTCGTACGCACGTTTGCCTTTGGATGTTCGGTATAGGGTGTGGGTTCCTGGTGCTGGACAGTCTCTTCCTAGACCCCTTCCTAAGCATTAGTCCAAACCTGCTCACTTGTCAGTTGTATAGTTCCGTACCTTATCCTGATCCTCCCTCCGCTCTGGGGTCTATCATTCAGTGGAATTGTCGAGGTTTAACTGCGAGCTATGAGGAACTGTGTCATCCTTTTGCAAAATTTACTCCTATATGCATGGCTTCCAGGAGACCATGGTTGGTGATGCTGTCTCTTCAGGTTCTCCTGGTTACCATGCCTCTTATTCAGAACCTGTACCAGGCCAAGGTCGTCATGGAGGTGCTGCTATCTTCCTTTGCTAGGATATTCCATAAACTCGTCTGGACATCTCCACTCCCCTGCAGGCTGTTGCTGTCCAGATGTTTTTACATCGTAATTATACAGTTTGTAGTCCTTATCTTCCTCCTAGTGCTACTGTTGAAAGGGCTGGTCTGGAACACCTCAGTTGTAGCCTTCTTTCTTTTCTGTTACTAGGAAATAGGAAAGGTCATCATTCACTGTGGGGTGACGGTGAGGCCAACCGTCAGGGTGTTGTGCTGGCTTCTTTAGTGGAAGATGAGGAGCTGGGCATTTTAAACTCTAACAAGACGACTTATTTCCATGGCCAGGCTGGAACTTTTACTGCCATTGATCTGTCCTTGTGCTCAGCTGATGCTGTTTTAGATTTTAACTGAGATGTGTTGCCAGATCTGTATGGAAGCGACCATTTCCCATTACTCTTAATAGCAACTGAAGGTGGACCTCAGCCTTGTTTTCCTCTGGCATATGGATAAGGCTGACTGGCCACTTTTCATGGAACTGAGTTCTATTGCCCTTTCTGTCAATGAGTTTGGCTATCATACTGAGGCGGTGTAATATTTCACTGATGAGTTGCAGTCTGTGGCCGTATCATCTTTTCCAAGAAAAAGGGGCTAATCTCCTAAACGTCCAGTTCCTTGGTGGAAGTCTGAGTGCAGTTCCGCAGTGAGAGCCAAACGAGTCGCCTTCAGCTTGCCACCACTGGCGCCTAGTGTCTAGTAGTCTCAGCTTTGTCTTCTCAGGAGAAGAGTCTTATCATGTCCTCTTTTCTATTCCTGAACTCTAGATGGCTCTGTTGCAGTGCCATGATTCCACTCCTTGCTGTGATGATATTCCTTATGCCTTTTTACATCACCTATCTGCTGAGTCCCTTTCTTTTTTCTGTCATTGTTTAATAAGATCTGGTGTACTGGTAGTTCTGGCTTGTTGGGATTTTGCTGTAGTTATTCCCATCCCCGAGCCAAGTAAGGACCACTGACTGGCGACGAATTACCGTCCCATTTATCTGAATTTTTGTATGTGTAAGATCTTGGAAAAGATGGCCAACGTTCGGCTTGTGTGGTTTTTGGAGAGAGGTGGCATCTTATTCCCTGTCTAGTATGGTTTTCGTAAAATGTGATCTACCTCTGATGCTCAATTGTCCTTGGAATCTTCTGTCTGTGAGGCTTTCACCACTAACCAACACAAGGTCACGATCTTCGATCTGGAGAAGGAATACTACACTGCCTGGCATCATGGCATTTTACTTTCTCTTTATGAGTTTGGTCTTCATGGGTACTTGCCAGTTTTTATTCAGCAGTTTTTATGCAACTGTTTTTTAAGGGCCCAAGCTGGAGGAGTGTTTTCTAATGTCCATGCACTTGACAATGGGGTTACCACAGTGGAGTATCCTTAGTGTTACTTTCTTTGCTGTGGCCATCATCAGTGTAGTCAGTGCACTTCCCGATGGTGTGCGAGGCTCTGTATGTACAGTAGATGACCCCTCGTTTTCCGTCACTGCATCTAGAATGTTTCTGATTGACAGGAAGTTGCATCTGACTATTAATAAAGTTTCTGAGTGGGCTGAGTCTCGTGGCTTTCGGTTTTCTTTAACAAAGACAGTGGCTATTGTCGTCTTTGGGGAGTTCACTCAAACCCTGACTTGCATCTCTGTCATCAGAGAATATCCTGTGTGTAAGAGACGTGGTTTCTGGGTCTTCTATTTGATAGATGACTAACTTGGGTCCCTCATACTCGTTTGATTAAGGGAGCTTGTAAAAAAGCTTTGAGCCTTTTGAGAGTTTTGGCTCATATCTCTTGGGGTGCTGACTGTCAGACCCTCCTCCTCTTACATAGGTCCCTTATCCTTCCTAAACCTGAGTATGGGTGTGAGATCTACTCCTTTGCAACAGATGCCCGTCTCCAGAAGCTAGATTCAGTGCATCATGCTGGTGTACATCTGGCAACTGGGGCATTCAGGTCAACCCTGATTTTTAGTTTGTTGGTTTATGCTGATGCCATCCCTTTGAATTTACATTGCAAGTTGTTGATGTCAAAGTATTGGTATCGACGTCACCATCTTCCACACTCAGTTCCTTGTGCCATGGGCTCTCAGGATTCCTGATCTTCTGTTCATGACACTTGTCCTATTTTCCTTAAGCCAGTTTGGTTACAGGGTCCGGTCTGTTATGTTAGCCCTCTCTGTTCCAAGTCTGGCAGTTTGTCCACATCGAAACCAGAGGGTGGGTTTTTGGTCACTCCTTTATGTGACATAGGTCTGTTGTTGGATAAAAGAGCACACTTCCCTCTCAAGTGTCCTCTCTCTCTCTTTTTAGAACATGCCCCAACTCATATTCTTGGACCTAAGACTGATACAGGAGTAGGCTTTGGTGTCATCTTCCCTTCTTTCAGTTGGAGAGGTAGCTGTCCCGGTGTTGCTTCAGTATATACAGCGAAACTATTTTACCTGTCTAGCCTATATACCTAGGCTGTTTCCCGGAAAGAAAGGGAGGTAGCCAAGACAGGAGACACACTCTCAATTTACCCATGCCCGCACACCCATTCATTTATATCTTAGCCCCGAGGGGGAAAGGGACAGATCTTCACCGCACCACACCGCACGAGGGTCAACTGCACAGTGCAATGCATGACATCCACAGCAGGGTCCAACAGCAGAGTTGGTTTATCCCTGCCACATCATAATGGACCTATCCCCTTACCTGCACCTGACCTGACCAGCTGATCAGACCAAATGCGGGAGAATATCCCCTCGGGGCTGCGTCACCATTTATTCATTCATATTTTCTCTCCAATCATTCCTATCACGCAAAGCCACCAGTCATTGCTCAATAGACATCCTTCTGGCATCCAGCGCTCTCTTCACACTGTCCATCCATCCTATTCGTGGTCTTCCTCTTAGCCTTACACCTCTCACATCCAATCCAGTTATTTTTTTCACCAATCATTCATCATCCAATCTCTACATATGCCCAAATCATTGCAACACCCTCCACTCAAACTCAATCAGCCATCTCTTGCAAAACTCCGTTCTCTTTCACGCTTCGTCATTTCTCACTCGATCCATACACGTCACTCCACACATACTCCTCAGATACTTCATTACGTTCAAACTTTTCCTTTCTGTTACCTCCATATTCCATTGTTCAGCCCCATATAATGCAGTCGGTACCTCAACACTCTCATACAGCCTCCTCTTTACATCCATTCTAAGCAAACGACATCTAAACACTTTTTTTTTTTTTCATTCCTCCCATCACCTTTCCTACTTCATTCATTCTAAACATCATTTCTGTCTCTATTCTTCCATCCACAGCAACATGTGACCCTAAATACTTAAAGCACTCTAGCTCCTCACGCAACTCACCATTCAAAACTATATTCATCCTCCTGCCATCTACCAATGTTGAACACATCATCACTTTACTTTTATACTCATTTACTCTCAATTTCCTGCTTTCACACACCCTTCCAAACTCCTCTACCAACTGCCTCAGTCTCTCCTCTGAATCAGTCACCAGTGCAGTATCATCCGCAAACAGCAGCTGATTCAGATTCCACTCTCTACCATCAGCATTCACCAGACTCAAACCTCCACCTAACACTCTTGCATTCACCTCCCTTACAACACCATCCATATAAATATTAAACAACCAAGGTGACATCACACATCCCTGCCACAGCCCCACTCTTACGGGAAACCAATCACTCTCAGTATTTCCCACTCTTACACACGCTTTACTATATACATAAAAACTTTTCACTACTTTTAGCAACTTACCATCAAGTCCATACCATCTCAAAACTGCACAAAGCCCGCCTTTCAGTTCTGTCATATGCCCCCCCCCCCGTGGGCAGCCACCTTGGCGTGGTGTGGGGGTTTGCGTGCCCGTGATCCCACAAGCCTGCCCGTGGATGTAGCGACATCTGGCAGGGTCTCCCATGCAGGTAGGGTTGTGGGTGAGGGGTCTGACTAGCGCTGCCCGAAACGTAGGTTACACGTATGGGTCATCGGTGCCGCCTCCAGAGGGATCGCTTTGGTGCTGTCCTGAGTTGGTTGGTTGGGTGTCTGGGCTGGGAGGCGTTGGGGAATGGGGTCTTTGCACTGGTGGGAGCAAACTTTCGAAGCACGGGGTGTCCTTTTTGGGACACCCTCTGGGGACGAGGTACCCCGCACCCATCAGACCATGCTCGGTCCCCTCACTCCCTGGTAGGCAGTTTCCCTTGGCTCCTGGTGCCAATCCATATTCACCAACATAAATATGGATATATTAAACAATTCTTTATCCACTCGTGTGGTCGGTGACCAGCCGCACGAGTCGGCATCAACTGGTCACTCTCTGGCCGACGACCCCGTACCCTCCGGGTCATCTGCCGAAACTGCGAGTTTAGATGTTCCCTCTATCAAGTTTTTACCTGGTGTCTTTGTGAAACATTCTTACAAAAAATACATAGTCCTCAAGACAGATGATGGTACTTCCTTCCGGAACCTGAACTGTTTTCAGATTCACAGTGGTCTAGTTACAGCATGTGGATTTACCCCCAAGGTCTCTTTGCAGGGCGATGGTTCTCTATTGTTAGAAGCCAGGAATGAAGAGGAGAGTTCACGCATCCAGTCTCTAACTGTGGTCGCCGGTTATCCTGTATCTGCCTCTCGTCATTTGGTCCTAAACCAGTCCTGAGGGGTTGTGTATTCTCGTGACTTGATCTCGTATTCTGATTCTTCCCTCTTAGAGGGGCTGGCTCCTCAGGGTGTTGTAGCAGTACAGAGAATTATGAAGAAAGTTGATGGGGTTTTAACCCCCACACCCACTCTTATCATGACATTTGATCGTCTTACCTTGCCGGAGGTTATCACTGCTGCGTGGTGGAAGCTAAAGGTTAAACCTTATGTTCCCCGACCTAGAAGATGCTATTATTGTCAAAGATTTGGTCATGTCTGCCGTTCTTGCAGGCGGGAATCGTCTGGCCTTCCTGAGGTCTGTGGAAATTGTGGTGGAATTTCTCATGGTATGGATGATTGTTCTCAACCCCCTAAATGTTTGAACTATGGAGGAGTGCATGCAGCCTCATCAAGGGATTGCGAAGTATACAAGTATGAATATGAGATTATTTCTGTCTGAACAAAGGAGAAAATTTCCTTTTCCGAGGCAAAGGCCAAGGTTAGGGAGCGGTTCATTCGCCCTGGATTTACCTTTGCTTCTGCGTTGTCTTGCCCTAAGGCTACTCGGCAGGTGCCCCTGCCATCACACAATGCCCCATCAAATTCTCAGGTTTCTACTTCCTGGCCTTCTCGGCCAGGGGATTCCACCGAGGGAGTACAGCCTGGAAGTAGCTGTGTTTCTTCCAGGGAGGTGCCCCCTGTCTCTGGGGGTGTCCCCTCTGTGGTGGTGCTTCCGGCATCTGGGAGTGCCTCCCCCATCCCAGTTCCTCCAGTTCCTCCTGTGACAAACACCCGTGTCGATGCTACATCTTGCTTTGACACCTCCAAAACTCTCGATGTCCTTCCTGTGCGAGGTAAGCGTCGCCATGGCTCCTCGGAGTGCTCAGAGAGCGAAGCGCTGCTACCAAAGATCTCTGCAGTGGAGCCCACTACTCCTCCTCGGGATGCTCAGGGGTCAGGGCAAGTGCAGGCTGGGGATGGCATCTCACTGATGACCCAGCCACCGCCAGATAGTGGTGGTCCTCTGGTAGTTGATGCACCTGCTCAGCTGCTTGAGGCCTTGCCCTCTCAGGATTCCAGTACTGTGGGATGCGCTACTGATTGCGCTCCTTCTCGTGGTGGCACTGCCTGCTCTATTCCGGCTAGGGCAGTTTGCGGTCCACCTGCCAAACCATCTCTTGCCCCGCCAAAGAAGAAAACCATCGTCCGGCCCTCTTCTTCTTCCTACAAGTTATCTTCAGCTGGGCGGCACACTGTACACCATAACAGTGACAGGCAGTCCCTTTCTAAGGGCAGTTCTAAGCAGCAATCTAAAACTGGTTGCTTGCCGGGGGCAAAGTTGTCTCGCCTCTTAACCTGATTCTTCCTTCGCTGTGGGTACTGTGGCATTCTCAGCCAGTATATTACAATGGAATTGTTGAGGGCTGCGTGGTAATTGGGAGGAGCTGTGGACCCTCCTGGCTTATTCCCCTTTGTGCATGTGTCTCCAGGAAACTCTTGTAGGGCTTGCCACTCCTCATGCACCACCTGAGTATGATGCTTTTTACCCAGCTCCAACCCAGGATCCTGTTGAAGGTGGAGCTGTTTTGGTGAGGGCTAATGTCCCTCATCAACAGGTTCACCTCCAGTCTGATCTCCAGTGTGTTGCTGTGCGGTTGTATGCCTTCCGCTGGTTTACTGTCTGTTGCATTTATTTACCACCCAGTGCAGTAGTTAGTAAAGCGACCTTGAAGACCTCCTCAGACAATTACCTAAGCCCTTTCTCCTCCTGGGGAACTTTAACGGTCGCCACCCTTTGTGGGGTGACTGTCTAATTAACCAACGTGGGGATTTATTGGCATCTTTATTGGAGGACAAGGATTTCTCCCTGCTGAATACTGGCAAGTTTACGCATATTCATCCTCAGACGAATACATTTACCGCAATTGACCTCTCTGTCTGTTCTCCTGACTGCCTCCTGGATTTCACCTGGGAGGTTCTGAGGGATCTGCATGGGAGTGATTACTTTCCTATCCTCCTTACTGCAGCAATATCTAGTCCTTGTTGCCGTCTCCCGACGTGGAGGTTAGATAAGGTGGACTGGTCCTTTTTTTCTTCCTTGACTTCTATTGGTGTTTCCATAGAAGACTTTCCATATATAGATGAAGCTGTTTCGTTCTTTACGTCTATTATCCATTCTGCTGCCGTCCACGCTGTTCCAAGAACCTCTGGCACATATAACTATCACCCTGTCCCATGGTGGAATGAGGATTGTAGTATTGCTGTACGTGCCAAAAAGACAGCATTTTCACATTAACGTCGATACAAAACAGAGCATTATCTTGTCGAATTCAGGAGGGCACATGCTAGGGCACACCGGGTCCTCAAACAAGCCCGACGAAACTCTTGGATGGCTTATGTGTCTTCCGTAAACTCTAAGACACCAGTGTCTCAGGTGTGCAAGAGGGTACAAAAGATTTCAGGAAAATTTCCGCAAGGCAGGCCCCCTGCGCTGCTGTCAAATGGTTAGCCTGTTGGTGACCCTGCTGCTGTGGCCGATATTTTTGCTTCTGCCTTTGCAGCGGTCAGCCGTAGAGATGCTAGCACTCCAGTTTTTGCCAGACACAGGGACGTAGAAGAGGCTAGGGTATTGAACTTCCATTCCGGGAGGGGGGAGTCTTACAACCTCCCTTTCTCTTCCCATGAACTCCAATCTGCTCTTTCCCTTTGTCATGACACCTCACCAGGGTCAGATGATATTCCCTATGCAATGCTTCGGCACCTGGATGATGATGCACTGTCTTTTCTCCTCAAGCTTTTTAATAGAATCTGGAGAGACTCTTCTCTTCCTACCCCCCTGGTGGGAACCGCCTTGTCGTGGTGGGGGGGCTTGCGTGTCCCTGTGACCTGGCGAGCGAGGCTAGAGGGGGCCTCGGCCCCTGCTCCGCCCCTCTTGGGGGGAGAGGGCTACCTATGCTAGTAAGGTCGTCAGTGAGAGACCAGACTAAGGGCCGATTCCACAGTTGTTTGTAGTGGTTTGCAAGCACCCAAACAAAAGAAACTGAACTGTGTAAATGACTTATGACTGAATTATATGATGATTTTGGTGACTAAACTATGTAGCGATCTTAATTATCTAACCATTTGACAGGGGTAGTGAAAGTGGATACTGAACTTTTTGGAAAAAATTTAGTTATTAAGTGTGGTTGGGGAGGAAGCAAACAAACGAAAACTACTGTGGAATCGCCCCTAAATGGTTCCCGGAGTTAGGCTGCCAGTGTGGGTCAACAGTGCCGCCCGCCAAAGGGATCACCTTCTGGGGTTGTCCTGTGTTGGATGGTTGGGTGTCTGGGCTGGGATGCGCTGGGGAAGGGGGTCTTAGCTCCTCCGTGGGCAAACTTTCGGATCATGTGGGGTTTCTTCTTAAACCGAGAAGCCCCCATGGGGATGAGGTAGCCCGCTCGTGGCGGCCAGCGCTCGGTCCCCTCGTATTCCCGGTAGGCGGTTGCTCCTGGCCCCTGGAGCCATTTATTATTAACCCATTCTATATGGATATAAACATTGAAAATACCATTGGTCCTCGAGGGGAGGTCGACCAGACCCTCGAGACGTCACCCTCTGGTCGTGATGGTGGTTCTTTGCAAGTGCAGGCTGGAGCTCGCACTCCTGCTGCTGCTACTAATGATGCTGGTAGACCCCGCGAGTCACCTATCAAGTCTTCCGAGATTTCTTATAATCTGGATACGCTTAAGCTGATTAATGTGTTTACATCTCTTTCCTACCGTGCCATTCACTCTCTTTTCAAACCATTTGGAACAGTTGTTCGTATCCGTCTAAGATATGATGATGACTGTAGGTCCAATCGGTGTTACGTGACCTTTACTTCTGGCAGTGCTGCCAAAGCCGCTTTTGAGGCAAGGAATTCTCTTTCTCTAGGGGAGGCCAACTGTACTGTTGAGCTGATCCGATCAAACAACGTAATGGATTGTGAAAATGACTATTGCCCCAACATCTTTGATGATGCTGAAGAGCGAGTTCCTAAGGTGCGCCACGCCCCAACACCTTATTGGTTTGTGGCATATTATAGAGAAGGGAGAGGAAACTTCATCCACGCTGCTAGGTATCTAGAGAAAGAAATTGGAGTGCTTCCTGAGGGCAACCTCAAGAAGTATGGTAAAGGAGTGTTAGTTCGAGCAAAGGAAATGACACAGGCCATGATGCTTCTCCATCTACCTTGCCCTTCTGATGGCTTCTTTGAGGCCATCAAACCTCATCGAACATTCAATTACAGCAAAGGGCATGTCTATAATCAGGATCTGTATGTTTTTGCAGAAGATGACATTCTTGATTTGTGCCCTGATAATGTCCAGCGAGTATCGAAGATCAGAGGAAATAGTAACATGATCGTCTTCACCTTTTATGGTCCTTATCTCCCAGATCGTGTTAAAATTGGCCCTCTGTCCCTTCAAGTAAAACCTTTTGTTGACCGTCCCCTGCAGTGTTACTCATGTTATGAGTTTGGTCACGGGAGGAAGAACTGTACAAATCGTTCCCGGTGTGGTCATTGCTCTGCCCTGGACTCACATCCTACTATTGAGTGTGAGTCGGATCCCTATTGTTTTTACTGCAGGGAGGCTCATTCCCTAAGTTCTCGACAATGTAGGAGGTACCGCCTTGAGCAGGATATTCTTCAGTTGGCTAACTCACAGTTCATTGGCCTGGGTAGTGCCAGGCGGGAACTTCTGTTTAGACAAGAGAAGGATGGTGGGGCTAAGACATTTGCCTCCTCCCTCTGCCCTAATTCTTCCAACTCCACATCTGGTTCGGCTTCAGCACCTTCTCACCTTCCTCAACCAACAAAAGTTTCTTCCCGCTCTCTTCCGATTGCTTCTTATATTCCTGTCCGGAATAAGTTTTCCGTTTTGTCAACCGTGTCAGATAGGCCCTCCACATCATCCTCATCTGAAAGACCGGAAACATTAACTACAAGAGTTTTGTCCGGTCATAGCCGTCCTCGTCGTCCTGTCCAGCAGCAGACCCGAGTTCCTCCTGTTGTGTCAGCTCCTATGCCTTCATCTGTTGATTCCATGTCAGTGCAACAATCTCCTGCTCTTGAGACGGTTGCCGCTACAGTTCAAGTCTCGACCTCTGCGTCTATGGTATCCCCTGGTAATCATGGTGCACATTCTTCATTCGCTAAACGTCATCGTGGTTCCTCAGAGTCTTTGAGTCTTGAAGATCCTCCAGGCAAGGTGTCGGTCATGGAGTCCACATCCTCTGTAGTTAGTCCATCTGTGCAACAGCCCTCGGACCCTGCTTCTGGGTCTTCGGGGGTTTCTGGGGTGTCAGGTCAATCTGGCACCTCTTCCTCCAGGGTATCGGATGTTCCTTCTCCGGTTACCTCGGAGGATCCTGTCCTGCCCCCTCCACGTTTGGAGGCCAGGACCCCAATCCCTCCTGCTCGACCTCTTGGTTCACTGGGGGCCCCGGGCAGGGTTCGGAGTAGCTCTTCTTCTCCTGCTGGGCAGCGACGGGTGTCTGTGAAGTCTCCCAACACTTCGCAGACCCCAGGCCCTCGTTCTAGCCATGCTGCTGCCCGTGACAAGCCCCTTAGTGGGTGTATCCGCATTCCCAAGAAGATTGTCTCCCAGGGTGGCTCAGTGGTTTCCACTAAGTGACCCTTTCTTTTGTGTAAATAGTTTCTCCATTTTAATATTTTTAGTAATTTTTATGGTTTTCTGTTTGTCCCTCTCCCCTGCCCCTTTTTATTTCAATAGTTTTAATGGCTAATATTATTCAATGGAACTGCCGTGGTTTACGAGCCAACTGGGAGGAACTCTGTTGGCTTCTAGCTGAGTATTCACCTGTGTGTGTTTGCCTACAAGAGACAATGGTTGGTGATGCTGCACCTTCCAGTCCACCTGGTTACCAGGTTTTTTATTCAAATCCTCTTCCTGGACAGGGTCATGGTGGGGGTGTGGCTATTCTAGTACGCAGTGACATACCTTTCACTGCTGTGAGTCTTAACACTCCACTGCAGGCTGTTGCTTTCCAGATTTTCCTTCCCTGTCATTATACTGTGTACTCTTTGTACCTCCCTCCTAGTGCCACTATTGAGAGGGTTGATCTTGAAAATCATATTCGTGCACTTCCCTCACCCTATTTCTTGCTGGCTGACATGAACAGTCATCATCCCCTGTGGGGTGGCTCCACAGCTGATGCTAGAGGTATTATGTTAGCCTCCATTGTGGAGGATGTGGATCTGTACATTTTAAATTCTGGTGAAGTTACTTACTTCCATAGTCAAACGGGTATTTTTACTGCTATTGATTTGTCTCTGTGCTCTGCAGGGGTAGCCCTGAATTTTATATGGGCTGTGTTACCGGACTTACGTGGCAGTGACCACTTCCCTATTTTATTAAGATCGACACAGAGTGAGCCTCAGCGTCGTCTTCCCCGCTGGCGCTTGGATAGGGCGGTCTGGCCGGTTTTTGAGGAGCTGTGTTCTCCGAACCGATGTGTGGAGGATTTTGTCAGCACTGATGCTGCTATTGAGTATTTCACGAACTTACTACACTCGGTGGCACTGCAGAGTATTCCGAGAACAACTGGTCACTTTCCTTGCCGTCCAATTCCCTGGTGGACCAATGAGTGTGCTTCTGCTGTTCGGGCTAAACGTGTTGCTTTCTCCCGACTTCGTCATCACCGAGGTGACCCTGGTTACTTAGCGGCATATAGGAGGGCCCGAGCTCATGCCCGGCGGGTTATGAAGGAGGCTAGGAGGAAGTCTTGGACATCATTTGTTTCTTCAATTTCTTCACAGACTCCTCTCACAAAAGTGTGGAAACGGGTGAGGAAGATTTCAGGGAAATTTCCCGTTCCCTCTCTTCCTGTTTTATCTCATGCAGGTGTGGTGGTGGCTCATTCTTCGTCTGTTGCCGAGATATTTGCAGCTCATTTTGCTAATGTCTCTAGGAAGGACACCTCATCCCCGTTGGCATGCCGCCGACGGCACCTGGAATCTTTGGGCATTAGTTTTCCATCTACTGCAGAGGAGTCGTATAATGTTGCTTTTTCTGCTTCTGAACTTCAGACGGCATTGTCGCAGTGTCGCGACTCATCTCCAGGCTTGGATGATGTCCCATATGCCTTCTTACACCACTTGCCTGATGCAGCCCTTCATTTTCTGTTGTCACTGTATAACAGAATTTGGTGCATTGGTGGGTTTCTGACCTCATGGGGTGTTGCTGTGGTTCTCCCCATCCCTAAGCCAGGTAAGGATCACTTGCAGGCCACTAATTATCGCCCTATCTCGTTGACATCTTGCCTTTGTAAGGTCCTCGAAATGATGGTGAATAGTCGGCTCATGTGGTACTTAGAGAAGGGTGGTTACTTGTCTCCAGTCCAGTGTGGGTTTCGGAAGATGCAGTCGACCACAGATGCTCTCCTTTCTTTAGAATCTTCTATCTGCCAGGCTTTTGCAACTAACCAGCATCATATCACAGTGTTCTTCGATTTGGAGAAGGCATACGACACTTCCTGGCGTCTTGGTATATTACAATCTCTTTATGGTCTCCGTGGGCGACTCCCCACTTTTATCCGGGAGTTTTTATCTAATCGTTTTATTCGGTTCCGAGTCGGAAGTGAGCTGTCTACTGCACGTCCCCTTGAGGATGGTGTGCCACAAGGGAGCATACCAAGTGTTATCCTTTTTGCAGTGGCAATTAACAGCGGTATTTCTGTGCTCCCTGATGGTGTTCGTGGCTCTCTCTATGTTGACGATTTATCAATCTCTGTCACTGCCTCACGGATGTCAATGACAGAAAGGAGGATGCAGATGGCTCTCAACCGTGTCCCTAGATGGGCTGATGAACGAGGTTTTCTATTTTCCTTCAAGAAGACCGTTGCCATGCATTTTTGCCGCGTTCGTGGAGTCCACCCCGACCCAAACCTTTTTTTTAGACGGGCGTCGTATTTCGTGTTTAAAGGAAACCTGGTTTTTAGGGCTGATTTTTGACAGCCGGTTGACTTGGGTCCCTCACTTGAGGTATGTAAAAGCTGAGTGTCTCAGAGCATTGGGTCTCTTGAAAGTTTTAGCGCACACATACTGGGGAGCTGATCGCAAGACCCTCCTCCTCTTGCATCAGTCTCTGATTTTATCCAAACTTCATTATGGATGTGAAGTTTATTCCTCTGCCTCAGAAGCCCGGCTTCGTATTTTAGATTCCATACATCATGCTGGTGTTCATCTCACCACTGGGGCATTCCGATCTTCCCCGATCTCGAGTTTGTTGGCTGATGCTGGTGTCCTTCCTCTAGACTTGCTCCGCTCTTCCCTTTTGATGCGATGTTGGTATCGCTTATCTCGTCTCCCAGACTCTGTGCCCTTTGTCAAGGTCTCTCAAGATTCTCAGTCACCTATTTTTGCCACTCGGCCATCCTTTCCAAAGCCCTTTGGTTTCAGGGTGCAGTCAGTTATGTCTACTGTAGCTTCTCTGTTCCTTCTGTGCCAATCACTCCCCACCGTGTCCCGAGGGTGGGCTACTGGCTTCTCCCCAGGGTGACATTTTGTCGTTTCTTCTCATCCAGTAAGGCCTCCCTTCCTTCTCAGGTTTTATTTTCTCTGTTTTTAGAGCATGCCTCTTTTCATGGGGACTCCATACCAGTTTATACTGATGGATCTAAGTCTGATGCGGGTGTGGGCTTTGGTGTGGTGTTTCCCACCTTCTGTCGAGGTGGGAGCCTCCCTGTGACTGCTTCTGTTTTTACAGCTGAGCTGACTGCTATTTTATTTGCCCTTCAGATTCTCTTCACTCTCCCCCACACTGCTTTTACTGTTTTTAGTGACTCACGAGGTGCTCTTTCTGCAATGGAGTCTTTTAATCCCTCTCATCCTTTTGTTTTATCTACTTTAGAGTGGCTTTTCCTTTTAGGGCGTCGTGGACGTCGTGTAGATTTCTGTTGGGTTCCAGCTCATGTAGGAGTGGCAGGGAATGAACGAGCTGATCAGCTGCCCAAGGCGGCAGCGGCTCGTCCCCCTCTTGCACAGTCCCCTCTGTATCGTCTGCCTGCTGCAGATATGCGCTCCTTTATTGCCTTCAGAGTTTGGTGCTGTTGGCAGGAGCATTGGGATGCTGTGGGTGCCAATAAGTTGCGCTCGATTTGCCAGAAGGTGGGCTCATTCAGTTACCAGGGCTTCCCTCGTCAATGGGAGACTGCTTTGTGCCACCTCCGCATTGGCCACACCCGTTTCTCTCACGGTTTTTTAATGGAGAGGGCTCCTCCTCCATTCTGTGATGACTGTCTGGTTCCCTTGACTGTTCGGTACCTGTTGGTGGAGTGTCCTAGTCTTGAGGATTTGCAGCGTCGGTTCCTCTCTGACCACCAAACGGATGGTGGTGTGTATCATCTTTCCTCCGTGCTTGGGGAGGATGCCTGTGCCTTGGGAGGGGCAACCCTCTCCTTTGTGAAGGAGGCAGGACTTCTTAAGGATATTTAGAATTTCTCCTTTTTGATTGTGTGGCTTATCCTATTTTTTGTTTTTGCTTTTTTTACTTCTTTGTTATACGGCGGCATATGACCCTGGCAGTTGCGCCGCCATAAAAATATAAAATAAAATAAAAAATCTTCTCTTCCTACCTCTTGACGCGAAGCTGTTGTCCTGCCATTCCAGAAGCCAGGGAAGACAGGATCCAGTCCTCTAGAATATCGACCAATTGCCCTTACATCATGCTTGTGTAAACTGTTTGAAAAGATGGTCAATTCACGCTTAATGTATTTCCTTGAAAGGAATGACTGTCTCTCTCGATGTCAGTCTGGTTTTCACAAATATCGTTCGACGACAGATGCACTTGTCTGCCTAGAAGCTGCAGCATGTGATGCTTTTGCCAGGAAGCAGCATCTGGTGTGTGTCTTCCTTGACTTAGAAAAGGCATATGATACTACATGGCGGTTTGGTATCATCAAGCGCTTCACTCTCTTTAGGTTTACGTGGTAGGCTGCCCCTATTTATATTAGACTTTCTGCATGACCGTTCATTCAGGGTTCGAATTGGTGACACTCTGTCTCCTTCGTACCCTCAGGAAGAAGGCGTGCCCCAAGGAAGTGTCCTTAGCACGACCCTTTTGTTATAGCATTGGATGGTATTCTGTCCTCTGTTCCAGGGGGGTGTCTGCCTCACTGTATGTCGATGATTTAGCTATATGGTATGCTGCCTCCTGGATGCCCATGGCTGAACGTCGCATGCAGCTAACCTTAGACCACGTATCTCATTGGGCCACAATGCATGGTTTCCGTTTCTCCCCAACTAAAACAGTGGCCTACATTTCTCCTGCTTGTGAGGTGTCCACCATGACCCCGATCTCAAGTTACATGGCCACAGGGTCCGATGTGTGGATGAAGCAAGGTTTCTCGGTCTTGTTTTCGATAGACGACTGACGTGGGTTCCCCACATCCGTGCATTACGTTTATCCTGCCACCGTGCCCTGTCTCTCCTACGGACTCTATCTCACCTGTCTTGGGGCTCTGATAGAGCCACCGTGCTCTACCTTTACCGTGCCTTGGTACAGAGCAAATTGGACTATGGGTGTGAGGTATACTCTTCTGCTACTGAGGCACAGCTGCAGCCTCTCAGTTCAATCCATCATGCTGGGATCCGGCTGTCAACTGGAGCTTTCCGGTCTTCCCCAATTCCTAGTCTATTAGTAGACGCAAATGAACCGCCACTAGATCTCTGTTGCCAGTCCTTACTGCTGCAGTGTTGGCACCGCCTTCACCATCTACCTTCCTCACCAAGTTGTATGGCTGTCTCCGAGGTCACTCTTTTCCCCTTTTATAACACCCACCCTCGCTATCCACAACCGTTTCGGTACAGAGTGAGAGCTGCCATGGAGGAGTTAGGTGTTCAGCCTTTTCCTGTTTGCCCTGTGCGTGTTCCCCGAGTGGCTCCCTGGCTCCTCCCAGAAGTACGGCCATGTGATTACTTCCCTGAGAGGAAGGCCTCTCTTTCCACACAGGTAGCTCTGTCCTATTTTAGAACACGCCTCTCCCCACAGTGGCTCGATTGCTGTATATACTGATGATTCCAAGTCCCGCGATGGGACAGGCTTTGGTGCAGTTTTCCATGATTTTAGCCGTGGTGGGAGTCTTCCTCCTTCTGCCTCTGTTTTTACTGCTGAACTTACAGCTATTTTAGTTGCAGTTGAGTTGATTTTTAGTTTCCCCCTATTTCTTTCACCATTTTTAGTGATTCAGCCGGTGCCTTCCAAGCTTTGTCTTGTGGCTTCTCATCACACCCTCTAGTCCTGTCTATCTTGGAGTGGCTCTTCTTATTACACAGATGCGGATTTTCTGTACAGATGTGTTGGGTCCCTGCTCATGTGGGGGTCGTAGGCAATGAGCGTGCTGACTCTGTGGCGAGAGCCGCTGACTCTCGCCCTTCCTCTCCCCATTACCGTGTCCCATCTGAGGATTTATGTACAAGCACTATAGAAGCTGTCCGTCTCTGTTGGCAGAGAAGGTGGGATGCAGTAGGGGCAAACAAACTCCGCAGCATTCATCAGAACCTGGGCAATGTAGGGTATGTGGGACTATCCCGACAGTGGGAAACAGCTTTGGTCCATCTCTGGATTGGCCACACTAGGCTGACTCATGGTTTTTTAATAGAGAAGGCGCCCCTTCCCTATTGTGATGACTGTCTGGTTCCTTTGACTGTGCAGCATCTTCTTTTGGAATGCCCAAGTCTTGAGGACCTTCGTCGGCAGTACCTTTCCGGGTGCCGAGCCGACAACGGACCTTATCTTCTCTCTTCGGTACTTGGGGAAGAGGCTTGTGCTATGGGAGGAGGCACCTTCTCCTTTGTTTAAGTTCCAGCCTTCTCCACAAACTGTAGGACTTTACCATATTTTAGTTTGTGTTTTATACTGTTCTCGTTTAACCTCAATCTTTCCACCACGTTTTAGTTTTGGTTGTTTCTTTGGTTTTGTCGTTTTGTTTTATGCATCATTTTATTTATTTATTTATTCATTTATTTTTTGACTTCCTTTTAATGTTTGTGTTCGGCGGCATATGACCTCTGCTGTTGCGCCGCCATGTCACGTTTTCATTTATTCATTCATTCATTCATTCTGTCATATGCTTTCTCTAAATCCATGAATGTCCAGAACACATCCTTACCTTTCTCTGAATACTTTTCACACACCTGTCTCACAACAAACACTTGATCCACGCATCCCCTTCCTCTCCTAGAGCACCCTCCACATCACCAATCACTTCCTCTGTACCTTCTTTAACTCTCTTAATTAACACTGTACCATACACCTTACCTACAACACTCTACAGACTTATACCCCTACAACTAGTACAGTCATACTTATCACCCTTACCTTTATACAGTGGAACTACACAAGCACTTGCCCAGTCAACTGGCACCATACCTTTCACAAAACACACATTCAACAATCTTACTAACCACTCAACGATAGTCGCTCCACCACCTTTCAGGCATTCCACAGCACACCCATCAATACCTGCATCTTTCCTTGCTTTCAACTCTTTTACTGCTTCGTGATTAAAGAATCATTGAACTCTCCCAACACATTTATTCCTTGCACCCTTCCATCTGCCACAATCTCAACCTCCATTTCCTCTTCTACATTTAACAGTCTTTCAAAATACTCCACCCATGTCTTCCTTACTGCATCCATCTCTATTAACGTCCTTCCGTCCTCTGCTTTTACTAGCTCTTCCTTAGTCTCTCTCTTTCGCACCCTTTGCATCCCCTTCCAAAACATTTTCTTTCTCTGTTGAAAATTCTCAGTGAACAGCCTACCCCACCTCTCAACTGCTGCCATTTTAGCATCATGCACAGCTCTTCTCACTCTGTTCCTCTTTTCTTTATACCTTTCATATGACACCTCATCCCTCCTCTGCAGCCGCACTTCATATGCACATCTCTTCTCAGCCACAGCCTTACTTCCTCGCACCACTATTCACTTGCCTTTCTTACTCCACCACCCACTCGTCTCACACCACACACCACTTCCACATACCCCACCACAGCACTCTTAAACAGCTGCCATTCCTCCTCCAGACTGCCATTTTCCAGATCTTTCACAACGTTCCACTCATTTTTCAATTTCTCCTGATACTCTATCATTTTCTCTCTTTTATCCAACTCATTCACTTTCCAAACCTCCCTGCCACACCTGACTCCTAGCTCTCACCCATCTTATTCCTACTGTCAACTTTCCCTCCACCAGGTAGTGGTCAGACGTACCTCCACCCTCCCCTCTCAAAACTCTCACATCCAACAATCTTCCTATTACATTCCTGGACACAACCACATAGTCCATGAATGCTCTACCAACAACCCTTCCACCCTTTTTTATATTTTTAAACTTTAATGTTCTCCAAAAAAGTTTTAATCTCCACCTATCTGTTTTTGTGATTTTTAGTTACTTCCACAGTGCTCTGTCTGCACTGGAGTCTTTTAATTCATCTCATCGACTGGATGTATTAATTTTAGAGTGGCTTTTTCTCTGTGGACTTCTGTTGGGTTCCCACTCTTGTTGGTGTGGAGGGCAATAAGTGGGTGGATACATTAGCTAAAGCTGCATCTTCTCGACGGCCCCCTTCCAATACCTGCTTCTCACTTCCGATATGACACCTTCCTTGAAGCACTTGTTGGCAGAGACTGTAGGATGGTGTTGCTCATTATAAGTTAAAGGAATATATTCAAAGAGCGTTTGTGCCGAGGTTCCCCCCTCCATGCCTCAGCGATTGGAGGTGGCTCTTGCCCAGCTTCGCACCAGAGCTGCCACTCCTGGGTTTTTAAACCCAGATATGGGTTTTTCATCGACCGTCTGGGTTAATGAGTTTTTTACTTAAAAATCTGTGTTTTTTCGTCAAGTTTAGTCAGATTTTTGTGTGTGTGTGTGAAAAAAAATATACATTTGCGGAGATTCCAGATAAAAGCTACTTGGTAACTCTAGATTTGTCAACGGGACCGGGTTGTCAGTTGTCACACGATGTAGGCTCACATGCCCAGTTGCTGTGTGGACTGTGGAGTGTAGATATTGACTGTGCACAAGGGTCGGAGCCGGAGGACTCGGAGACAGTAGAAGCAAGCGTTTTTTTTTTTTTTTTTTTTTTTTCTGGTGGTTAATCTCATTATTTTATCATGGCTAGTCCTTCAACCCCTCCAAAGAAAAAAGTGAAATGCTGGTACACTCAGACTTTCAGAGAGGAATGGTTAAAGGATCCTGAGTTAAAAGACTGGCCAAGAGAAGACCGTGTTGAGAAAGGAGTTTGCTACTGCGTGTGTTGTGATGTGAAGTTGAGAAATGCCAATAAATCCATGCTACTAACACAAAGGTACGGCTAAGCATCAAAAGTCTGCAAAATGTGCTAAGGGAAGCACAAAAATTGCTGATTTCTTTTCAAAATCTGTGCCAACAATGAAAGAAGAGGTAGCTAAGGCTGAATTAACAATTGCAGTTTGCATAGCTGAAGCTAATGTGCCATATGCTCAATGTGATCGCATAGTAAAGGGGTTCAAAAAAGCATTTCACGACGGTGAGATTGGGAAGAAAGGTTCATTGAAGAAAACAAAACTCTCGTACATCATACATGATGGCATAGCATACTATGAAAGAGATGAAATCTCTAACGTATGTAGGAATCAGAAATTTTCCTTGCTAATTGATGAAAGTACAGACATATCTGTAACTCAAATATTGGCTGTTATGATTCGATTTTTTTATATAAAAAAACTTGATGTTGTTGACGTTCTGCTTGACACTGTCACAGTGGAAAATGGGAGTGCTCAAGGTTTATATCAAGCAATCACAGCTCTATTGCAGGAAAAGAGTATTCCCATTAGGAACATACTTGGCTTTGGTAGTGATAACTGTTCAACAATGATGGATACACAGAGCGGTTTTCAAGCACTGTTGAGAAAAGACGTGCCTGATATTTTTGTTATGGGCTGTGTGTGTCACTCTTTTGCTTTGTGTTCTAGCCACGCTGTTAAAGTGCTACCACCATATTTAGAAACACTTCTGAAGAATGTATCTTCATACTATTCACGGAGCAGCAAAAGAGTAAATGATTTCAATTCAATTCTAGATGTTGTAAAAGTAGCTCATCATAAGATTCCTAAGCTTGCACAAACAAGGTGGCTGTCCCGTGGAAATGTTATTAAGGTAATTCTGGAACAATGGGATGCTTTATTGCTTTATTTTCAAACTGAATCCAAAGTTGACCGGGTTGATGGAGCAAATTGGATTTATAAAACATTGCACTACCGAGGCACCAAACACATGCTTGTTTTTTTGGAATATGTATTGCAGAAAGTAAATGCTCTGAACACAGAATTTCAGTCTGAGCATTTTAGATTGCATCTGCTTCATAGAATGGTGTCACTGGAATATAGCAACATTCTGAGTTGCTTCATTAAATAAGAAGTGATGGCATCTTTCAAACTGTCTGAAATTGATATCAGAAATGAAAAAATGTATAAAAACCTTGAGGATCTATACTTGGGTGGAAGAGCCATGGCCCTTTTAAGTAAGGAGCCACTTGGTGATCAAGGAGAGAATAACTTCAAAACAGACTGTCTAAAATTTCTTGTTGAACTGGCCAAACAAATTAAGCAAAGATTCCCTCTTGACGAAGATGGAGTTATTGCCAATTTAAATATTTTGGACCCAGTTTTGGCTCAAGATCCTGCAAAGTCATCAACATCTCTTATCAAGTTAGCAGTAAATTTCCCATCATTTGTACCTGAAAATGAATTGAATGAACTAGATGATGAATAGAGATCATTTCGAGTTTCAAAAGAGATAGCCCCTAATTATGACACAATACTTGAATTCTGGTACAAATTAAGAAATATCAAAGATGGCCTGGATAATCCAAAATTTGAAAAGCTGTCACTTTTTATGACAAATCTGACAATACTGCCACATTCTTCTGCCTCTGTAGAAAGAGTTTTTTCTCAAGTAAATTTAGTCAAATCAAGAAATACAAATTCTCTCAAGCCAGATTCAGTACGAGACAAATTGCTTCCCAGACAGGCAGTTACCAGAGGTGGTCATAATAGTGACACTTGGGAACCAAATCAGAACTCATAAAAGATGTAATGGAGGGATCTTGCCACAGAAGATACCAGAAACGTCTGAAAGATCTGCAAGAGTCGAATAAGGTGACCCTACAAGAAGTATCTAAATTTGAGACAGATCCAGATCCGGAAGTACAGCTGTAATCCCCTTCAGTCCTTTGCCCTCAGTCTCCGGATGCACTAGATTCTACAAATAATTTTTATTTTCAGGTACCGTATGTAATCCTCCTGGTACCTTAATCTTAGTCAATTCTTACTTTATATACAGTTTTGTTGAAGTTGGGTTTTTCATTCAACGATCTGGTTTTTTTTCCAACTGAATCTGGGGTTTTCTAAGAAGTAAGAGTGGCAGCCCTGCTTCGCACTGGGCAGTCACGGCTTAGCATGGGTTCGTGATGTACGGTGAAACCCAGCCATATTATGATGATTCCCTTGATCTCCTTACTGCCTGTCACTTGCTTGTCGAGTGTCCAAGTCACGGGGACATAAAACAGAGATTTTTCAATAGGCATTAACAAGTGCTTGTGGACCCTTCGGGCCCCTCACACTTGCTCCTGCAGAGGGCTCTCGAGTTTATGTGCTGTTCTAGTGTAACGGTGTCACTTGGATTTTTTGCAGCTAACCAACTGATCGTGTTATTTGCAGCTTCGGTAATGGAACCCAGTTTATATTAGTTCTACCTCTGGGTAAGAAATTCTATGGAGATCCTATGCCGGGCTTCAGGAGCAGCGTTTTTATTGGTCAAAATGTGATCGCTCATTAAATATAGCAAAAGTTTTTCAGTCGTGATGGGACCAAGTTTTTTCAGAGCAAATTTTTGTGATTTTTGTGCCAACTTTGGTGCGATTTGTATGTGTAGTTTTGGCTGCCCAAAATACACACACACACAGACAGACACACGCCTACTGCTATAGTATATTAGATGGGTGGATGGTGCCTACTGTCTGTTCTCAGTGCTTCGAGGAGCCTACACAGATTTTATTGATGTTTTTAGTTTTCTTCAGGAGGCAGGGTTCCTACTTTTTTTTTTTTTATATATAAGTAATTGATAATTAATAAAATTTACTATTGTCATTTTCAGTAGGTTATTTCTACAAAAAAAATATTAACTGTTTTGAGTATGAATTATTTATTATTTTTTTTTACGTCTTTGCCTGCTTGTCCGGCAGCATGATTATGACCCTAGCAGTTGCACCACCAGCATTTTATTATACTTAACACGGTATAACAAACTTAAACCAATTTTTTGTTTATGTTGATTTTCACACTATTTCTGACCAATGTCAATGCGTAGATTCGGAATATGCTATTTGTTTTTGTGTAAATCTAGAGCTACAGGAATTATGCAACAATATATGTATCATACCAGGACAGGACCTGCAACTTATTACCATTTCGAGAAGGTTGAGAACGTCAAAGAATTTATATATTTCCGGGTGTATATTATTAAATATAACTAGAAAATGAGCAGACTGTAACATTACAAGGAAAGCAAGCTCATAGTATCTAGAAATGCACTTTTAATCTTGACTTTCTTCTGTAGCTGTGATGATAATCGTACAACAATCTCCAAACATAATCGCCCATCATCGTCTCGTTCCACCTGCCCTGATATCTGGTTTCCATCAGCAATATGTTCTGGTGGGACCGTTCGCCATGCTCCTCGCTAACTGCACCCAAGTTGCTTTTGAAGAAATCAAGGTGGGAATGCAGATAGTGCAATTTGACATTCTGCGTCCAAGCCAGTGGAATGCGCCGATCAGGTCGTCGACGAGCTGTGTGGAATCTGGTCTTCTCTGGTTGCCAAGAAAACTTTCCACAACCTCTCTGAAAGTATTCCAAGCGCACTCTTCATCAATGGTCATTTTATCCTGGAGTTCACGACTTGCAAGCATTCTTCGAACTTGTGGCCCAGTGAATATGTCAGCCATCACCTTTGCCATGCTCAGCTTGAGAAACATTGATCAGATATCCAGAAATACATCACCATCCATATCGATGGCTTTCATGAATTGTTTCACAAGACCAAGTTTTGTGTATAGCGGCGGTAGCAATACCATCTCTCCGGAGATCAGTGGAGCTCTCAGAATGTTGCATGAGCCTTGTGTGAGACTCTCTCTGAGAGGCCAGTCTTTCCTCACGAAATGTTCTTCATCACTCTGGCTGTCCCACAAGCATAAAAAACAAAAGCACTTCACATAACCGCCTTGCATTCCAAGTAGGAACATAATCATTTTGAAATCCCCACAAACCTCCCAGTTGTGATCTGAGTATTTAATCTTTGTCAGATAAATCTTCACATTCTCTCAGCCTTCTTTCATTCCCACAGAATGTGCAACTAGAATTGATGGGAGTTCATTGCCGTTATCCAAAAGTACAGCTTTTAGGCTCTTCACGGAATTGTCTATGAAGAGTCGCCATTCTGAGGCCTTGTAATCCACTCCCATGGCTTGGAACAAACCCTTAATGTCAAAACAATAACACAACAAAGTTTCTTCACAAAATTTGAAGAAGGATGCAAACTTGCCGTGCAATTCCTTTAACCCGCCCTGTCCCGACGACGTATGGGTACGTCACCACGATTTGCATTTGCCAGTCCCGGCGACGTACCAGTACGTCGTGCAATTGCAAGGTACCTAATTTGCACAATTTTCAATTTTCGCACGTGATTTTTCGTATGTATACACGGGACACCTTCCTCTATTCCTGTACAAGATACCAAGCAGGGACAATGCCTTACACTGCATAACCTCCCCCCTCCCCCCCCTCACTCCATTGTCTTGGCAAAGGACCTGTTACCAGTGACCTGGCTAGTAAAGTTATTCAGGGCCAGAGTGATTCCCCAATCGATGACAATGTGGAGGACAATGTTTACATAGCATTAGAAGAAGAAACAGCCAGAAATAATGATCAGGTAGTGTGGCAAAAATAGGTCAGGTATGGTGATTAGTTAGTGAGTGAAACAATGCTTATAATGCCTTTATTACTGCTTGAAAACCAATATACTGTCATACTACATTTACATTCGTACCAAGTAAATAAATAAATACCGTTTATGAGTGGATAAAATAGTTACCCTCCCATAGAACTCGTTTTCTTTGGTGCCAGCATGTTAGAAAACCCACTCAGGTAAGGAGGAACTCCTACCTGGATTGGGCACTTTAAACCTCAGGTGAGCGATTTCTCTATGAATTTTCGATGTTTCTCACCAAAAGCGAAGGTTTTAGCCAAAAATAAAAAATTCGAAAATACCTCGGGACTGGGGGATGTCGGAGGTGCGGAAAACCTCGGGACGTGACGGGTTAACTCAACTTGCAACTGGGGTCCAACAAGTTCCATTCACTTAGGCGTGATGCCAGCAGCACTGGGCTCGGTGAGTCCTAAATCTCAGACCAAGTCATCCTGTTCTTGTTGATTGGAAAAGTGTGGAGTGTCTCTGGAACATTCTCCAACACAGAGCACGATGTATCATCACTTTCCCCTCCGTCATCGACTATGTCCTCATGGTCAGAGATAACTTCCATGTCTGCAAGAGGGACAGGTATCGCAAGCCCATTGTTGTGAGGCATCAGAGAGATTGAAGAAGGCAAGTTTGGATATGCAGTCTTCTTTCTTCCCTTAATGCTCGTTGCACCACTTTTATCAATCATGCAATACAATCGTTGTGGTGACTCAAAGGCTCTCGCCACATTCTTGAAACTGTAAAAGCCAAGCTTCAAGTGAAGAGTGACAGCTACCACGTGTGTAGTGTGGAGCCCAATCCTTATCTTGATCGCCCATCGCCACGCCAAAATATGCCTTGTATGCACAAGCAAATTTGGTATCAAGGTGGATTTTGTGTTTGATCATCTTTAGTCCAATATATTCTCCACATACATAACAAAATGTATCGGCTGGCAGCTTGCAAGAACGTCTACTGGTAATTGTCATCAACAGAAACACCTTTAGGAACAGCTGAAAAACATGTCGACCAGCCAAACTAGGAACATGAGACTAGCTCATCGAATGAACTGATTTGATCTGTGTTGCATGACGCAATAATAGTCATATCAGCAACATTTGCATGGATGCAGATTGTGTGTGTGTGTGTGTGTGTGTGTGTGTGTGTGTGTGTGTGTGTGTGTGTGTGTGACCTGGTAAGTGATAAGTCAGCCATTACATCGCCGAGCGGTGGAAAACTTAGTCTAACAAGACCAAAAAATTTAATAAACTAATTCTTTGTTACACAGTGTAATCAGTCTGTAGATCAAGCAAACTGGCAATATTCTTCAAGTCACCGCAATGCTGCCAATGATGGTGGTCGTAGTTTCTGCACCTCAGAAGTTGTTTCATGTTGTCATAAGTTTCCTTCATATGTTTTTATTTTTTATTTTTTAATAACGGAACAGAGGAAGGAAAAACGAATAAAAGAAAAAATAATCCATACACCAGATTACTGGTGTCCTCTGTTCATAAAATATCTGTAACATTTAGACTTGAACAGCTGTGGGTTGAAATTTGGAGGAAAACAACTCTGGGGAAGCGAGTTCCAGAGAGATGCAGTTCGGGGAATGAAAGAATTCTGATAGGTAGAAGTTCTGCAATATGGCTGTGTGACTTTCCAGTCATGAGCGCTACCAGATGCCCGTGTAGCACGAGGGAAGGCATGGAGAGGTGGCATCATGAACGCAACTTCATCTGAGCATTTGCCATAAAAATATCTGTAAAATAATGCATGGGAGGCAACATTCCTTCCTACTTGTATGGGAGGTAGTTTATTTCTAATCGCAGGGCTGTTAATAATTCTAACAGCTTTGTGCTGAATTTTGTCTAGCTGTTTTAATGCAACCTCTCCACATCCATTCCACAAGGGTGAGCAATATTCAAGCTGAGAGCACACATGATTCATATAAATTATAGCTAACTGCTCATCAGCGAAGAAGTTACAGACTCTGTACAATAATCCAAGTTTTTTTTTAGGCGGTTTTAGCAAGTGATCTAACAAGAGAGGTCCAGCTGAGGACATTGTTAAGTGAGATGCCAAGAATGTCAATACTTTTGGAGATGAGAATATTAGTAGCACCGAAGGTAATGTACAAATTTGGCAATACTTGTCTATTCGTAAATTGTATATATTTATTTTTACTAGCATTAAATGAGACAAGGTTGTTTTGTCCCCATTCACTGATCGTAGATATGTCTTGATTTATGGAGATGGCACTGAATTGAAAGGTAGAGATATTAGACATTGTAAATGGGTGTCTGAGTGTGAATGAACTATGTAATGTTGAGTCATCTGCATATGAGTGGATGGGATTGTGGGTGACAGATAAGGGATCATTAATATGAACCAGGAACAGGTTTGGCACCAGAACTGACCCCTGTGGCATGCTGGCGTTACTTGAGCGAAAATTGGAATATACATCATCTACTTTTACTCTTATTTTCCTGTCACTAGGATATGAAGAAATCAAAGGAACAAAATACGTTACCCCATAGCAAGGGAGTTTGGACAGCAGGGAACGGTGCCTTACTCTGTCAAAAGCTTTAGAAATATCAAGAGCTACTGCATGAGTTTCTCCATGTAGAACAATTGATTGATGGATGGTATGAGTTAGGAGATTGAGTATGTCAATGGTGGATCTTTCATGGCGAAAACCATATTGTCTATCACTAATTAAGTTGTTGGATTCAAGATGTTTAACAATGTGCTTATTAATTAAAGTTTCAAATACCTTACCAAGAGATGTGACAGCTATTGGTCTGTAATCAGAGGGGTCAGCGGAACTTCCTTTCTTCGGAATTGGGTGGATATTGGCTTCTTTCCATGAATTTGGGAATAAAGAAGTTCATATGCATAGCCTGAATAGTTTAGCTAGAACAGAGGCAAGTTCAGGGGAACACTTTTTCAAAACAATTGGCGGAATTCCATCTGGGCCTGGAGCTTTGTTGGTAGATAAATTGTCTAGGATGGATTTCACGTATCTTGTCTGTATTTTAAGTGGATCAATTTTGGAGACATTCTGGCTGGTATCGTGTATGGTAGAGTTTCTGGGAATGTACTGGCAAAAATATCCGCTTTCCCATGTGGGTCATTAGTAATGTTGCAATCTGAAGATTTTAGTGGGGGAATGGAAGATGACTTGTTAAAGTTGTTATTGAAAGAATTAAGAGTTGACCAGAATATTCTATTGTCATTAGGGCTGTTAAGTAGTTTTGATGTTTTGTTTTGAAGAAAGTTTGATGTAGCTAGATTTATTACAGTTTTTGCATGATTTCTAGCAATTTTAAAATGAGAGAGTGATTCAAATGTTTTTGATTTTAAGTAAGAGTTATATGCTAATGACTTTTGGGCTGTTGCTCTGGCACAGTTGCCATCAAACCATTTTGGAGAGTTCGATCTTTTAGTGAACTGTTGACTTGGTATGAATAAATCCATACTACCTAGTTTTTAAGTCACAAATGTGGGATTGGGTAGAATTGGGATCACTAGAGAAGAAAGACTGCCATGGAATGTCAACAAGATAATTTCTAAATCCATCCCAGTTTGCCCTATCAAAGTGCCATCGGGTCAAACTGACAGGTTCAGAAAGCGGAGGTGTGATGAGATTGTGGTCAGAGGATCCAAGTGGTGACAGTACCTCTATCCTGTGTTGATCTGGATTGTTTGTCAAGAATAAATCCAAGAGATGGGCATTATGGTCAGGAGTATCAGGTATTCTGCTTGGTTGCTTTACCAGCTGGGTGAGATTAAACAATTCTGCAAACAGCTCGCACTCTAGACTAGTGTCATCAGTTCTGGCAGAATGCAATAACCATTCAACATTATGTAAGTTAAAATCACCCAAAATGGTAATTTCAGTACTAAGGGCAAGGTTAAGGTTACCCAACTGTGTGGATATGGAATCAAATACACTGGCTTCCGAAGTAGCATTGGAAGAGTGATAAACTACACAAATATATTTGGCAATATTTTGACAATTTAGTTTATACAATGAGTAATCAAAACTGGATGAAGTGAAGTTTAAAATAGTGTCAACTGCATATTGGGATTTGATATAACAACAGGTGCCGCCCTTGTTACGGAAGTTTGTAAGGAGATTGTAACCGGGAAAACAAAATGGGGATATATCAGTAGAGGGTGAGATTTGTAGTTCTGTTAGGAAAAGGGCCAAAGGGGATATGGACTGAAGGAAAAAATGAACTGAGTTTAAATTTGTGGTAAGGGCACGGATGTTGGTGAAGAATAAGGCCGCACTTTAACTTCTTCGATGACGAGCATTACTGGAAATAGCAACAGTCGCTCCCGGCACAGTCGCTTGATGGTGACCGGGAGGACCCTGTGCTGCCAGCCCTACCCTGCCGGTGTTGGCAATCCGAAGTACCACCTCATTTGATAGTAACATTGCAGTGGCCATTACTAGAGAGAGTGAATAGAAGGTGTGATATGTTATGTGCATGTAGTGCGGTGTAGACAGTTGAAGGTAGAGCTATTAAGAGAGCATGCCGGTCTACTCTCTGTGTAAGTGAATGCACTGAAAATGTTCAGCAAAGGGGGATGGTCAGGATCAAGTCCTGAGGGCTGCTGAAACGGGAGCTCCAGCTCTCCCTATCACCAGCTTGCCATCCACCTCGGGAGTACTGCCCTGTTCGACTGGTGCTACAGTCTACTCCAACTGAAATGGATGACAAAACATTGTCATTGTGCAGCAAAACAGCTTTAAGACTAGTCCTCGCTGAATCGATGAAAAGTCTCCACTCAACTAGATTATGAACGATGTTGAGTTTTGCTATCGGACCATCGATGTTGTTGCAAGCGACTACTACTTCCAAGAACTGGCAAAAAAATTGATCTGACGGTCATGGAACCTGGAATCACAACATCATCTGCCAGTAGATTCCACTGCAGTAGTATGGAGCCCAACAACTTGGCCCTACTCTTGGGTTGTTTCAAATCTCTCACAAGATCAATCAGTTCACCCCTTGTTATGAGGTGTGTGGTTCAGTGGAAGAGGATGGAGCAAAAACTAGGTCAAGCAATGTTGATGATTCAGAACTAGATGTTTCATAGTTTTTTTTTCCTCTTCTAATTCAAATGAGAAAGATTTTGGTGTTTCAGGAACAGGCAGACCATCCACGTGAGGTACTGGGCGAATAGCTGATTCAATGTTTGGATATTGCACAGCCCAAAATTTCTTTTTTGACAAAAGCTTCCCAACTGGCGGCACCATACAGAAGTAGCAATTGCTGTTCTCTTCAAATCACTGGTAGAGCAGTCGGCATAGATTTCATTTTCTCGATTAACCACTAGCAAAGCCTTGCGGCTTTCATGGATTTGGAGAAAGCATATGACAGGGTGGATAGACAAGGATTGTGGAAAGTGTTAAGAATATATGGAGTAGATGGGAAGTTGTTGAATGCTGTGAAGAGTATGTACGATGGTGCAAAGGCTGCAGTGCGTGTGGATGGTGAACTAAGTTAATTTTTCTCTTTGAAGGTTGGGTTGAAACAGGGATGTGTCATGTCTCCATGGTTGTTCAATCTGTACATGGATGGGGTAATAAAAGAGGTACAAGGTAGGGTAGTGGATGTTGGAGTGGCCCTGGTGAGAGAAGATAGTGTTTGAAAACTCCCTGTACTGTTGTTTGCAGATGATACTGTGTTGTTGAGTGAAGACAAAGGGGAGTTGCAAGGCTTGGTGGATGAGTTTGGGAGAGTGTGTAAGAAACGGAATCTAAAGGTGAATGTAGGGAAGAGTAAAGTGATGGTCTTTGAGAGAGGTGAAGTCAGTGAATGTACAGCGAGGTTGGATGGTGAGGAATTGGAAAATGTGAGTACATTTAAGTACTTGGGTAGTGTGATGAGTAAGGATGGAGGTTTGGAGGGTGAAGTGCTTGAAAGGGTACAGCAGGGAAGAAAGGTTGCTGGTTCTTTGAAAGCAGTGATAAGAAACAGAGAAGTGAGCATGGAAGTGAAAAAGTTACTACATAACAGTATTGTGATACCAACTCTAATGTATGGAAGTGAAGCTTGGACGTTGTTGGAAGGACACAAGTCAAGAGTGAGAGCAGTGGAAATGAGTTATTTAAGAGGAGCCTGTGGAGTCACATGGAGAGACAGGCTGACGAATGAGGATATAAAGGAGCGTTGTGATGTGGATGTGGATGTGATAGGAAGCGTTATGAGGAACACACTGAGGTGGTTTGGCCATGTGGAGAGGATGGAGGGTGAAAGACTGACGAAGAGAGTGTATGTGAGTGAGGTGGAGGGGGGAAGAGGGAGGGGGAGGCCGAGGATGAGATGGAGGGATGGGGTGGAGAGGTATATGAGAGAGGGGGGTGTGAGTTGGGAGCAGGGCAGTGAAATGGCGGGGGACAGGGCGACTTGGAGGCGATTTGATTGTGGCCACCCCAAACGGGATTGAGGCGTCTGTCAATAGTTAGATAGATAGAGAAAGCCTTGTTTCACAAGTGTCGCTGCATATTTATGGAGCCCAGCTCTTGACTTGATCTCCAATTTTGCATCCACAATATAGATGATAGGCTTTCTTAACCATAGAGGGAATACTGGCTGTTGTGGCCGAAAAATTACTTTTTCCACAAATATAGCCGAAATTATCTGTTTTCCTCACACAAGTAGGAGGCAACATTGATCACTTTGGGTAGACAAAAATGTCCCTGTGCAAAATCAAACAGTAATATACAAATGAGAATGACTTCATTTGATTTGTAGGGTTTGTACAGGATGGAATGTTCAGTGATGTAACCTGAGTAGTGGTTGCATCACCAGTGACGTTCCAGAATTGTATCACACAATGCTTGACACTAACAATTATAGGTTGCATGACACAAAATTTCGGCAAAGCCACCATAACTGTCAAAACTCAGTAATGTTTATTTACACATTAGTCAAATATTTGCCCGTGTTTGGATCAATTGTGATTTGAAATAAGAACCAATTACAGTTATTATTCAATTATCCTACGCTGTTCAAAAGTCAACCGTCGTAGATACTGAGCAAGTAGAATATCTTTAAAAACTAGAACCAGTCAGACATTTTAAGTATAATTTTCGTTCTGTGACCGAACATTATTAAAGTATGATTACACTGTGTAACAAACTTAAACAAATTTTTTGTTCATGTTAATTTTTACGCTATGTCTGATCAGAGTCAATGCGTAGATTCCGAAGATGCTATTTGATTTGTTTTGTTTGTTTGTTTGTTTGTTTTTGTAAATCTAGAGTTACAGGAATTATGCAATAACATATGTATTGTACAAGGACAGGAACTGCAACTTGTCACCATTTCGAGAATGTTGAGAATATCAAATAATTTATATATTTCCGGGTGTATATTTATGTAAGTTTTGAAAACATTTTGGATGTCGAGCAGTGATTGGTGAACGCCTCCAGATATACAGGAGTGGGTTTAGTAACTGCTTTGATGAATTATTAGACAGGAGTGTCCTGTTCCAGATGACTGCGTGAAGAGCGTGATTGAACAATCGCATATAGGAAGGGTGATACCCTGGGATGAGGAAAATATGGAAGGATGAAGCCTTTGAACCTGATAATAAAGGTAGTGAAGAGTGTTCTGGAAGGTATAATAAGGGAAATAGTGAATATTGATGAGATGCCGTTTGGGTTTATGTCAAAGGGGCCAATGATGCAATATTCATTGTCTAGTACCTTCAGGAAAAAATATAATAGGAAGAGTGAGTTGTAGTTTGTGTACTGTTGATTTGTAAAATGCTTTTGAAAAAGCACCCAGGGAGGTGATGAAATGAGAAGTTTTCAAAAGCTTTTAACTGAGTTAGAGTGGCTAAGGCAGTGAACGAGACTGCAGAGTGAAGTGTAGTATGAGTGATCAGTTTTCCGTGAATATTGATGTGCATTAGGGGTTAGTTTCAAGTCACTTATTGTATATCGTGGTGCACGAATCTCTCTCTCTCTCTTTCTCGTGACTACAAAATTGGATTCCCTTGATAAGTGTTGTATGCTGATCACGGAGAGTGAGAGCATGGCAGAGGAGATTCAAGAAGCGAAAAGAAGAATGGGACACAAACGTTTGAAAGTTAACATGGATAAAACAAAAGTAATGTTATCTTGGACAGGTGGTGGTGCTGTCAAAGCAGAAAGAGTAAGTGTAAGCTCAGTTTCCCACAAGAATGTGGATATAAATTCATTTTGTGCAGTGTTCATGATAAGTGGATGCGTAAGAGATGTAATAGAGGCAGGCTGCAAAACAATGCTTATATGAAGTGTGTGGTATCTAAAAGAGAAAGGTGGAAGAGATTAATTTTACTCGAGAGTATCTTGAGTGTATGCAGGTTTGTTATATGAAGGATATATGTGCTGAAGGCACGATTGGAGCTACCCCAGCATCAAGGACAAGAAATGATACAAAGAAGTTGAGGGACTTGTTGCCCCTCTTGACACTGAGAAGGCTCTTCCACCGTGTTAAGCGTTCCTTGCATGCAACATATGTTAGGAATTTAATGCTGCGTGGTGGTGAGATTCGGGCAACAGGAAGATATTCATCTCAGACTTACAGAGATGACATTTATTAGAACGTGTGTAGTGCATCCTTAAATGACAAGCCTGGGAGGGCCGGGGTAGGACTGCGAATGAAGAGTTGAGAGGAAGGATAGGACTAAAATGCATTATTGTTGTGATGAGGTGAGGACTGAGATGGTTTGGGCATGCGGAGAGGTTGAAGGAAGACAAATGAGTGCAGACGGTGAAAGTTTGGAACAATGAAGGTAGAGCTGCTAGAGGTAGATCGAAAAAGACTGGGACGAGGATAATTAGTGTGACCTTTGGGTTAAGGGACTGTACAGTCAGGGTGCTAGAGGTCAAGCAGCTTGGTGAGGCGCCATTACGTTAACAAGGCTGACGCATACAACCATGTTAGAGCCTTAATATTTAAAGCATTAGGCTATTTGACCATTTTTTTTAGGCCAATAAAAGAAAGTGTGAATCCACATCTTTATTGGAGGAATGGGATACTTTACATAGCTACACAAATGAAAATCACATGTTTCACTAGATCTTTACTCGAAAAGCATTTACAAATTACAGAAGGTTTTGTTCTCACTTTTGGTTAGCCTTTGAAAATAAAAATATTTCATAATCTCCCGGTCTACACCGTCCCTGGCTAATTGACTAACTAGCAGTAACAGGGGGGAAATAATACAATTCCATGAATCATATACCGGGTAAGCTAAATACATCCATTGGTGCCTATGGGTATCCTACTCATAGATCAGTCTGTTACTGGCATAAATATGGATTATATTAAATAAATCCATTGGTGGCTATAGGTATGCTATTCAGGGGCCTGTCTATTACTGGTATAAAATGGATTATATAATGAGAAGTACTGTTAATGCAGGATTGAAACTTAATAACTATATGTGCCTATAAGTGATTCAGAAAGTATTTTCTACAAACTTGGTGGAGATTCAGGGTATTTACGAAGAATTAGAATGATCATATTCTTCATAATTACCCATGGACTTTGCAGACTGACTCATTCACACTCAGGATGTCAAAATTTGGAATAATTAGAATTACATTTGGTTTCCAGTTACTTAAGGCACGCAGATGATGTCCATTCTTTACATTAAGATGATGTTCCTTTATACTACAGTACAGTTCAAACTAGAAGGCTCTGGTGTCTCTCAGGAGCCAGTACCAGTCTAGTCGACAATCACTGGTGTTTCCCCATCAGCGCCTCCTTCTCCTGCCTCTCTACGTCCTCGTCTGTGAGTCCAATAATCTGGATATCCTGAGGTTCCAGTGGTGGCAAAGAAATGCGTGATTATGCACCTGCATTTCTGTGAAAGGGACAAACTGTGTATGCTGTTAATAAGTAACTAGAACACTTTGAGAAGTTATTGACATTATTACACAGTGCAAACCACATAGCCGAGGTTACACTCTGGATAAAGAAAAGTACTGACCAGGAAGCTCGTCATCGCGGTAAGCGTTCTCGTCGATGATGTAGGAACTGCCCCCCGGCTTCATCCACCTCTGTATAATACCAGCCTTTCTGCAACAGTGTCAGTGACTCATCTCCGAGTACCAAACTGTCTTACTGACCCAGCTCTATGTAACATACTGTTACTAAACTACCTGTGTATAACGCTGACTGATTCTGACCCACATCTGTGTAATACACTACTTCTAACGAATCTCTGTATCACATTTTAACACAATGAACAGAGTCTGTGTTAAACATTGTTAATGATAAAGTTTTATAGCACGCTATTGGTTATCATGCTCTGTGCAACACAGTTACTGACTTACCTTTATTGACATACTGTTACTGACCTACATTTGTTGAAATGATGTTACTAACTTAACTCTGTGTGATAAACTTATATCCATCTGTCCATAGCACACTGCTCATCACTCATATCTTTTTAATATTCTGCTGTTCACCCAACTACTTTCAACACTCTGTTACTGACCCAACTCTATGCTACAAATTTTCTTTTCAGTCAAGTAATCTAGATCTACATAACACCAATTCTGACTCATCTCTATATTATACAGTAAGCTGGTTAACTACTCTGTATAGCCCATCTTGTTACTCACCCAGATCTATGAAGCACACTGTTGCTCATTTATATTACTCAGGTCTCGATTGGTTGATACGTCTGGTGGTGTCGGTCCCTATTCCTAGTGACGAGAGAGGAAAAGCCTGGTCGGGTGCATCCCGCAGGCAGCACGAAACTAGCCAGCCAGTCAGATGGTCAGTCAGTCCGTCAGTGTGTCAGTCATCCCTTGTGTAACCAGTTGGGAACTCGGCTCCGAGGAGGAGCAAGAAGAGACACATCGACAAGTCGAACGCACATTGAGTTAAACAGACACTGCTGGGTGATACCATATGTCCAAATCATACGTGCTCCCTACGTTCCAAATGGGTTGGTGGAGGATTTGTACCCCTCCCTGTAAAATCAAATAACTCAGAGTTCATGGAAGAGGGATAGGTGGACTTTATTACTCAACCGCCGGTGACAACAGGATTCTCCTGCTCGTCCTTCCTCTAAGCCATGTAACCATGTACAATGCTGGGTGGTTTACATCTATCGAAACCATACATGCTCCCTACGTATTAAGTGGGGTTGGTGGAGGATTAGTGCCCCTCCCTGTAAAACAATTAACTTTAAGCCTTGGCCACCCCGCTTCTGGGATACATGGCGTCTGGCAATGAATGAATGAGGTCTCGATTACACACTTTGCACTGACCCAGCTGTATGTATCACAATATTTTAGTCACTAAACTTTGTAAAACACCTTAATCCACCAGCTGTGTGAAACAATTTTTTGGTGACTCATCTCGTTTAGTTCCTGGAAACACATCTCTTACAGCCTCATTCTACATAAAAGTGTGATGTTCACATCACCCCCACTTCTGTGTAATACATATTAGAGTCATTCTTCAGATGCCTGGTCGTGGAGAGTGTGGACATATGGAAACCAAGTGTAATTCTAACTATTACAATGACTTCCTGAGTGTGAATGAGTCAGTCTCCAAATTCCATGAGTAATAATGAACAATATGTCCACGCTCTTTCTAGTTTTTAAAGGATGCCCTACAGGTATATATACATTTTCTATCTTTTCAGCATTCTGGTGCAGTTAGGGTCAGCTGTTTCTCATTTTTCTTCCCTCCTTGTTAGATTGGTACAGTGCATATCTGTACCTTTGACCCGAGAATGTCTTTGATTCTTTCCCATGGAGCGTCCCCACCTTCAGTCGGGCTTCCCTGGAGTTGGTTGAGAGGGTAATATCAGCCTTAGCTACTCTCCTGTCCTTGTTCACTTTCCCTTTCTCGCTTATCTTTTTTTCCCATTTCCTCCGAAAGGGGAAAGTGGTTACTGTGTCGACCTTCTCACCTCCTGCCCCTCTCTCTTAGAGAGGGAAGTGGCTCTGACGACCGCATAGTGTATACACAGTAATGCATCTTATTTATGCTGTCATTTTTGCTCCCCTGTCTAGTGTCAGTCCTGTCCTTATTAAGCAGGTGAAAGATGGCTGTGCTGGGGAGGTTGGAAAAAAAAAAAAAAAAACTTGCAAGTGGAGATCTCAGTTAAGACTCTCTCAAGTTCAGGATTTGTTTAAGTCATGTAAGCCTCACTGTAATGATCTAGAACCGAGGATCCTACATTCCATGAATTCCTACAGTGGTGTGATCACCTGTGGGGACCTCGTGGGTATAGAAGAGGATGAAAATAGATGCAAGATTTGTAACAAGGTTATCGGAAGGCAAGAGAACAAAGACCGCCACAAGAATCTTGGCCTCTGGCAAAGTTTCACTCCCTACGCATGTCAAAACTGGTCATGAAATTATTAACATCACGCCCTACATCCCCAACCCACTTTGCTATTCCAAATGCCAACTTATGGGCATAATGAAAAATCTTCTTGGGCTGACAGTGTCCAGCAAGAAAGCAGCTGTTGGTCATGATGTACACGACTGTACATCTGAGACAGAAAGTTGCTTGCACTGCAAGGGTGCTCACTCCACTTCCTTGAGGAGCTGCTAGAAGTGGACGGATGAGGACGTCTGCACAGTGAAGGCAACGGAGTGCAGATTCTATTCTGATGCAAGGAAGAAGTGAGGGAACTTCATGATACTCCCAAGCTTAATGTCGGCGGTTGTGTCCTGTCCCGTGATCTGCGTGAACTAACCCCATCCCCAGCATTCTTGGCACTTGTTCTGCTCCTTACTTCTGCTCCTTGTGTGAGACAACTCTCTTACTTTGCTGACTCTTCCTATCCTAAAGTTGCTTCTTATATTTCCATTAAGTGGAAATAGAAGCTTGACAAGTATAGTAAAGTAAATCTCACCTCCATTCCCCCCCAGGTCAAGTTATCATGTCTTACCACCTCCCACGAGGGAGAGAAGAGGCTGCACTTCCTCAGGGGAGTCTAGGAGCTCTTAATGGATGAAGCACTAGGAACCACTGGGGTAGGTCCCCCAGTGGTCGCTCACCTGAGGGCAGGTGACATAAGAAAGCTAATTGCAATGGCCACGCTCGTAAATCTTAACCAGAGAAAAAGCCTGCCTCATATGATCCAGTTGTGAGCACCTGCAGCTTATCTCATATGAGCAGGAACTACAACAACATATCACGAAGTTTCTGGAAGTAGCTGCGTCATGGATATTTTATGGGTCCTTAGGGGGATTTATCTCGCATACCCACCCCATAGCTTGCCGCTAGGTGTTCAATAACTCAAGCTGTCATGAACCAAAGTTACCCACTTTGTAACAAGTTTACCATGACATTATCATCCCAAATGGCTGCCATAGTTCAGAGAGATTTATGGTAGCTTACAATCATGTACAAAGTCACTAGGAGATCGTGAAAAAGAAATATGGAGATAAAAAAGGCAATAAAAGTAGTGTGCCATGAGCATAAAGAATAATGCTAACTGACAGCCCACCCGCTGCCAGGGGTAAACCAACACCCCTCCCTGTCACTAATTTGTTACGTACGCACCAAAACAAAGCCTATGATTATGAATGAGCCATCTCGCTCGTTTTCCCTTAGCACCCTACCCACCAGTACCATTCTCTCCAGAACTTCTATTTTGCCGACAAACAGAGTGGAGAGTGGACAGACAGGCTTAGTGACTGACAAGCAGTCAGAGACAAACAAGTTAAGGGGGGAGAGGACAGACAGATTGAGTGTGACAGATAGTCGAGTGTTCAGACTGAGAATATTATATATATATATATATATATATATATATATATATATATATATATATATATTGTTACATAGCCTATGATTTCATCATCCTTTGTGTAATTTTAACGCACAGTATGCTGCATGTTTGATCACGAGCGTGTTCTGCCTCAGTCCCCCCTTCTACCGTTATAGTAGAGTAAGTCGTCCTTTCTGTTGTTTAGAGTAGGATTGTCAACTCTTTGTCCCCATGGCTTCATTTGCGTGTCCTTCTTACAAGTTGAATCAAGCTCTGCCAGCCCCTATATAATGAGCTCAGTCTCTGCATTATTGCCACTTAGATCTGCTCCTCATTTTGTTCACATCTCCGTCCTCCCCTGTACAGTTGTTGTTATTGTGAGTGCTCAGGAAGTCTCCAGCCATCTAGCAGCTGTGTGTAATTTGAGTATAACTGTTGTTGCATTTTTTCTTGTACTGTGTAGCATAAGGTTGGTTCTTGGGCCTAGTGGGGTTTTTGTAATTCATGTAGGGTTCTTATTGTTAGCCATTGTTCATAATAGTTTGTATCTGTAATAATTTTTCATGCATTAACTGAGCATTACCCAGTGTATTTTCATTTTATCAGGGCTGACTTAGGTAAATTTACTCTTGCTAATTTCGTGTTAATAGAGGCTATTGCAGTTAACCATATATATAACCTGTGTTTTTTGCCATTACATTATCCTTATGAGTCCTGAATGTTTTATTGTTAGTTTGAGCATTAAACTTTAACTTGTAATTTTACCTAACTCTTTTGTTTTGAACCTGGAACTTTACGGGACAGTAGTGATTTTTAGTATTCTCACTTAAAGTGTACATTATCTTTCTCTGTTCCGTAACATAAATTTGGCGACCCTGCCAGGATATTCAGGATATTATCATAAGGATATTGCTTGATATTTTTTTACTGTGATTTATTCATGATGTCTACTATTACTACACTTGATGAAGCCAAAGATTTTTTGTCAAATGTGCAAACAGTGTGTGATGTAGAAAACAGAACAAAGAATGAACTTAAGCTTGTTGCTCAACAATTTGGGAATTGCAGTTCACTCTCATCATTCTAAAGATCAAATTGTTGGCATGATTAATAAGAGCTTGTTTAATGTAACTCCTCCAAATGAGCAAACGCAGATTGAAATAGCTAAGTTACAGCTAGCCCTGCAGGAGGCTCGTGTTAAGGAGGCTGAATTTCAAGCAAATGCTAAGGAGGCTGAATCTCAGGCTCACATTCAGGAGGCACAGATACAGGCTCAGGCACAAATTGAACTAGCTAGGATTCAGGCAGACCATGAGTATCGCATGAAACAAGGTGGAACTTCATCATCTAGCTCTGATGATTTTGATGTGGCTAAAAATGTTAAACTTGTCCCTCCTTTTAATGAATCTGATTTAACAAAGTATTTTCAGTTGTTTGAGAGGGTAGCTACAGGTTTTAATTGGCCTAAAGAGTATTGGCCAGTACTCCTTCAAACTGTTCTCACCGGTAAAGCTCAAGTAACTTATGCATCTTTGCCTCAGGATCAATCTGATAATTATGATGTAGTTAAGAGCTTGATTCTTAAGGCCTATGAGCTTGTTCCTGAAGCCTATAGAGTAAAATTTAGGACAACTTACAAGCAAGATAAGCAATCCCATGTTGAGTATGCAAAAATCAAAGAAGATCTGTTAGAGCAGTGGTTAAATTCCAAGAATGTGGATTCTGATTTTGATAAATTTAAGCAGATGATTTTGCTGGAGGACTTCAAAAGGTGTGTTAATAAAGATGTAAGCCTATATCTTGATGAGAGAAGAATAGATAATTTGTCTGATGCTGCAGTTTTAGCTGATGAATATGTTCTCACTCACAAGAGATATTCTAAAGAAAAAGGGAAAGCTGAGAGTAAGTACGTTGCCTCTACTCAGAGTACAGGTAACAGGAAAGAGGATAAAGATGATGTTTCTCAGGAAGTAAATACCAGCTTCACCTTTAGATTTCAGAAAAGTAAATGTACTTATTGTAGTAAGCTTGGTCATACTACGGAGAAATGTTTCAGGAGACAGCGTGATGTGAACAAAAAGGAGTCTTTAACCCTTTAACCGCGGGTGTCATTCCAGAATGACAATGCAAAAACTGGACCAAACCGCGGGTGTCATTCTCGAATGTTTGTGAATATTTTGAATACCCCGCGTTTTTTCCGTGCGCCAATTGTTTCAAGGGAGAGTAGCTATTAAGTTCTTTCACTCCAGCCGACCCCCACCTCCCTCCTCGAAACCCCCGGGGCCCCGCCCCCCACCCCCTGGGCCCCCCACCCCACCCCGGACCAAACACGCATCAGTATCTGTCCAGCTGTGTGAGTGAGAACACTGCTGATGTGGCAGTGAAGTGCAGGCAATTACAGTGCCTTTTACCTGCCTCAGTGAACACAGAGTGGGTGTTTATCGTATGTGCAGTGTTCATATATGTTTATAGTATTATTATCAGAATGAGGTTGGCATTTGGTAATGGTGTGTGAGCGAAAAATAGTGATTACAACACCGCTGATATGGCAGTGAAGTGCGGGCAATTACAGTGCCTTTTACCTGCCTCAGTGAACACAGAGTGGGTGTTTATCGTATGTGCAGTGTTCATATATGTTTATAGTATTATTATCAGAATGAGGTTGGCATTTGGTAATGGTGTGTGAGCGAAAAATAGTGATTACAACACCGCTGATGTGTCAGTGAAGTGCGGGTAATTACAGTGCCTTTTAGCTGCCTCAGTGAACACAGAGTGGGTGTTTATCGTATGTGCAGTGTTTATATATGTTTATAGTATTATTATCAGAATGAGGTTGGCATTTGGTAATGGTGTGTGAGCGAAGGTAATGGTGTGTGAGCGAAAAATACTGATTTTAGATCACTCACTTCTAATGGCACTGCCCATCCAGTGATAGTCAACGAAATCATGAAACCTACATCATTGCAAAGCCGAAGGTTAGTACTTTCTAATGGTACCTTATTTTATGCTCTAGATTTATTCTGTGCAGAGTTATAAAGGTTTAAAGTTTGTTTACATTTTGGTCGAAACCCCCGCGGGAGAGGCCAGTCGGGGCAATACAATGCCCGGGGTTAAAGGGTTAAGTATTCAGTCAATTGGTCTAGTGTCCACCCTTGAGAGTTCCCAGAATTCTTTAACTGAGTTAACTGAACCTGCTTTGAGGGGTAACTTAAATTCTCATGATGGAGCTCCTCTTTTGAGCAGTAACGTGGGTGACACTCTCAAGAGTTCATGTGCTAATATCCTGTCTGATGGTTTTGTCAGTCCTCTGGACAGTAATGACAGGAAATCAGTTAAAATATATCGTGATACAGGTGCTTGCCAATCCCTTATTCTCACCAGTGTTCTAGGCTCTAATGTTAATTCCTCTGATGAAACTGTAATCTTACAAGGTGTAGGGAATAATTACTTCTCTGTCCCTCTGTGCAGAGTGAATTTAGAGTCTGGTTTTGTTAATGGTTCCGTTATGGTTGGGTTGGTTGAGACATTCCCAATGTCAGGTGTAACTATCTTACTTGGAAATGATATTGGTGGAAGTCAAGTGTGTCCAGCTCCTCAGTTGTCTAGTGAGCCAGTGGCTGCGACCCAGGATTGTGATGTCCCTGATGTGTTCCCTGCATGTGCTGTCACTAGGGCTAAGTCTAAAGTTACTGGTGACTTAGAGGATAATGATGATGATGCTGTTATCCTAGCTGACACTTTTCTTGCTAATTTGGACCACTCACCAGATGAGGCAGTACCCCGTAGTGTTGATAATTTGTCTCATCAAGAGTTGGTTGAGTTGCAGGTTGCTGACCCTGAGTTGAAAGGTCTAGCTAACTCTGCTTGCAGTGAGGAGGAGTCAGCTGGTGCTTCTACTTGTTATTATATAAAATCAGGAGTACTTATGAGGAAGTGGAGACCCCCAACAGCATCAGCCGACTGTGAATGGGAGGTTGTACATCAAGTTGTCATCCCTTGTGTTTGTAGGCAGGATATCATTAGAGTGGCTCATGATTCCAATTTGGCAGGACACCTTGGAGTGAGGAAGACTGTGGCACGCATTTTGAAACACTTCTACTGGCCAGGTATCTTCAGGGATGTTTCCTGGTATTGTAAGTCTTGTCACACCTGTCAAGTTGTGGGGAAGTGTAATCAGACCGAAAAGGTTGCACCTCTAGTTCCCATTCCTCCTTTTGAGGCGCCATTCACCCGTGTGTTGGTGGATATTGTGGGCCCTCTTCCTAAGACTTCTTCGGGATTTTCTTATGTGTTGACCCTGATTGATATGGCTACTCGTTATCCTGAAGCCATTCCACTTAGAAATATCTCAGCAAAGAACGTGGTTAAGGAAATGCTAGGGTTCTTCACAAAGTTTGGTCTGCCCAAGGAGGTACAGTCAGACCGGGACAGTAATTTCATGTCAAATGTTTTCAAGCAGTCTCTGAAAGAGTTGGGCATCACCCAGATCACGTCTTCAGCTTACCATCCCCAGACTCAAGGAGCGTTGGAGAGATATCATCAAACACTCAAATCGATGCTCAAGAAATACTGTTTGGAACATCAGAAAGACTGGGATAAAGGTCTTCCATTTGTTGTATTTGCCGCAAGAGAATCTCCAAATGAATCACTGGGCTTCTCACCTTTTGAACTACTGTTTGGCCATGAAGTAAGAGGACCCCTTAAGTTACTCAAGGAATGCTGGCTGTCGGAGGAAGATGACGTCAACCTGCTGGAGTATGTGATGAAGTTCAAAGAACGGCTGTCCACTGCTTTACAGCTGGCGAGAGAGATTTAGGAGCTGCTCAGGAGAAGATGAAGACTTGGTATGATAAGAAGTCCAGGTTACGCCACTTTCAGCCAGGAGATCAGGTTTTGATTCTGCTACCAGTTCATGGGCAACATCTTCAAGCCAAGTTTAGTGGTCCTTATTTCGTGGAGAAGAAACTCAGTGATGTCAACTATGTCATCGCCACACCAGATCGTAGAAAGAACAAGCAACTTTGTCACATCAACATGCTAAAGTTATATCACAGGCGGGACGAAAATAATCCAGTCTGCACTGTAGCTGTTCCACCCGAGTCTGTAAGTGAAGCTCTCCCATGCAGTATGAGCCTGAGTGCTAGTTTGGGGAAGAATCCTGATATCATGAATGATCTCCAGACTAAGCTTTCTCATCTACCTCTCGAGAAAAGGCAGGAGTTTTCGGCATTACTGCAGGAGTACCCGCAAGTGTTCCGTACCACTCCAGGAAGAACCACTGTGTTGATGCATGATGTCGATGTTGGACACGCAAAGCCAATTAAACTGCCTCCTTACCGTGTGAACCCAGTGAAAGTTCCTCTCATCCAGAAGGAGCTTGGCTACCTGTTGGACCACAAGATGATTGAGCCCTGTCAGAGTGAGTGGAGTTCTCCTGTCACTCTAGTCCCTAAGCCAGGTGGGTCACAGCGGCTTTGTATCGACTACAGACGTGTTAATCAGATAACCAAAACAGACACTTACCCTCTCCCTCGTGTGGAAGATTGCATAGACAAGATCGGAAAGGCTAGGTACATAAGTAAGTTTGATTTGTTAAAGGGATACTGGCAAGTACCTATGACTGAACGTGCTAGGGAGATCTCATGTTTTGTAACACTAGGAAAGACTTTTGCATGTTCTGTAATGCCATATGGTATGAAGAATGCACCAGCCACATTTCAGAAGCTCATGAATGTTGTAACAGAGGGTTTGGCAGGGTGTGTTGTTATTGATGATGTATTAATCTTCAGTGACAACTTGAAAGATCACCTATGCCATGTCAGTGAATTTCTTGAGCGTTTGGTTCAGGCTAATCTAGTAGCTAATTTATCAAAGTGTGAGTTTGGTCAAGCTATAGTTCAGTACCTTGGGTACGTAATTGGTGATGGACATGTTGCACCACCAGGAGCTAAGGTTCAGGTTATAAGTGATCTTCCCAGACCTAAAAGTAGGAAAGAGTTACAAAGATTTTTGGGAATGGTAGGTTATTACCGGAGATTTGTTTTTAACTTTTCAATTCTTGTATCACCACTTACAGACCTACTGAAAAAGGGAGTTAAATTTGTCTGGACCGATAACTGAATCCTCTTTCAACAAACTTAAAGCTATCCTATTAAGTCAGCCAGTGCTCGCTACTCCAAATTTTCCTAAGCCTTTTAAGATGGCTGTTGATGCAAGTGATACAGGAACTGGGGCTGTTTTGCTGCAAGAGGATGATCAGGGTATTGAACACCCTGTATCTTATTACAGTAAGAAGTTCACTCCACCTCAAAAGAACTACTCGACTATTAAGAAAGAGCTTTTGGCCTTGATTTTGGGTTTACAGCATTTTTCATTTTATTTGTGTTCTGGTTTTGACCCCATAGTCATTTATACCGATCATAACCCACTGAAATTCCTTAGTAAATTTAAAGATAAAAATCAGAGATTGACTAGATGGAGTCTACTTCTTCAGGAGTATTCATTAGACATACAACATGTCAAGGGGAAAGAAAATGTTATTGCAGATTGCTTATCTAGACTTTAGACAGATTGTTTTAGAGTAATAAGAAATTTCCTTTGTAAATTTCTTTTTTTTTGTGGGGAGGTGTTACATAGCCTATGATTTCATCATCCTTTGTGTAATTTTAACGCACAGTATGCTGCATGTTTGATCACGAGCGTGTTCTGCCTCAGTCCCCCCTTATACCGTTATAGTAGAGTAAGTCGTCCTTTCTGTTGTTCAGAGTAGGATTGTCAACTCTTTGTCCCCATGGCTTCATTTGTGCGTCCTTCTTACAAGTTGAATCAAGCTCTGCCAGCCCCTATATAATGAGCTCAGTCTCTGCATTATTGCCACTTAGATCTGCTCCTCATTTTGTTCACATCTCCGTCCTCCCCTGTACAGTTGTTATTATTGTGAGTGCTCAGGAAGTCTCCAGCCATCTAGCAGCTGTGTGTAATTTTAGTATAACTGTTGTTGCATTTTTTCTTGTACTGTGTAGCATAAGGTTGGTTCTTGGGCCTAGTGGGGTTTTTGTAATTCATGTAGGGTTCTTATTGTTAGCCATTGTTCCTAATAGTTTGTATCTGTAATAATTTATCTTGCATTAACTGAGCATTACCCAGTGTATTTTCATTTTATCAGGGCTGACTTAGGGAAATTTACTCTTGCTAATTTCGTGTTAATAGAGGCTATTGCAGTTAACCATATATTTAACCTGTGTTTTTTGCCATTACATTATCCTTATGAGTCCTGAATGTTTTGTTTATTAGTTTGAGCATTAAACTTTAACTTGTAATTTTACCTAACTCTTTTGTTTTGAACCTGGAACTTTACGGGACAGTAGTGATTTTTAGTATTCTCACTTAAAGTGTACATTATCTTTCTCTGTTCCGTAACAATACAATATATATATATATATATAACATAGGAAGGAAAAACAAATGAAAATAAAAAAATCCATACACCAGATTACTGGTGTCCTCCATTCATAAAATATCTGTAACAGCTGGATTTGAACAGCTGTACATGGAAATTTGGGGGGAAACAACTCCGGGGAGCAACTTCCAAAGGGATATAGTTTGGGGAATAAAAGAATTCTGATAGGCAGAAGTTTTGCAATATGGCTGTGTGACATTCCAGTCATGAGCGCTACCAGATGCCCATGTAGCACCCACAAGGGGTGGCCACAAACAAATCACCTCCATGTCGTCCTGTCCCCCTTCATTCCACTGTATTCCCCCCAGCTCACACCACCCTCCCTCATATGCTGCTCCACTCCATCCCTCCATCTCATCCTCGGCCTCTCCCTCCCTCTCCTCCCCATCCACCTCAATCACATTCTTCTCGTTAGTCTCTATCTCTCCATTTTCTCCACATGGCGAAACCGCCTCAGTGTATTTCTCCTAACGCTCTCTATCACATCCACATCCACACCATAATTCCCTTTCACTTCCTCATTTGTAAATCTGTTTCTCCATGTAACACTACATCCTTCTCTCAAATAACTAATTTCCACTGCCCCCATTCTTGACTTGTGTCCTGCCAACAAGATCAAAGCTTCACTTCCATACGTTATAGATGGTATCACGATCCTATCATGCAGCAGCTTTTTATTTCCATGTCCACTTCCCTGTTTCTTATCACATCTTATAAATAACCAGCAACCTTTATTCCTTGTTGATCTCGTTCAAGCACCTCATCCTCCAAACTTCCATCCTTACTCAGCACACTACCCAAGTACTTGAATGCACTTGCATTTCCCATTTCCTCATCATCCAATCTCACCGTACCTTCAGTAACTTCATTTCTCTCAAAGACCAAACTTTATATTCCATAATTGAATAAATTAATCTCCCTACCTAGGTAGAAAAAAGACTTTGGATACTTCGTCGTTGTAGTAAGGTACTGTACTAGGTATAATTTTCACAGTAAGCATGAATACTGTTTTTCATTTTGGGAACTTGGTAACTAGTTATATATTTTTTAATTTATGTAATTAAGTAGCTATTTTTTTTTTCTCAGGAAAAGACCATACAAAAGAAAATAGAGTACAAAGGTGAAGAAATACTAATGTAATGAAACTCGAGAATATTCACAAATAAGTTGGTATTGTATTTAAGAGATAAATTCCTATCATCATTGTCAAAGTCACCGACTGTCTCCCACCCTTGCTTGAGAACAGTATGTGAGGACTGCTGTATGTAGGTAGATGGATAAGTATGTTTACCAGACTAAGTAAAATGTAGCAGAGAATAACAATGAGTAATAGATGGCTTTGTAGTAAGGGCCAAAATTATCACCGAAGTGGCAGTACCAGACTCCCACTTGCCCCCTTCACCTGGAACAGTAATATTTGTAGGCATATTTCACGTAGGTTGGTGAATAATGTGGTTAGTATACCAAGAAAAGAACAGTAGGCACTTGCATCAAGGGGTAGTAATAACTTACATTTAGTTACCCACAGACCCAGACTTCGCACCCTTCGCTTACAACAATACGAATCACATCTTAAGCGACCTTCAGCACTTCTCGGCCTGTGGCCCAGGTAACATAAGCAGTATACACCTTAAACGTCTTGGACCACAAGGCATACAGGCACTCACCAACATATCAAACTACAGCTACTCACACAACATAATACCCAACATTTGGAGGCATGGTACTATCATCATTATCCCCAAACCCAACAAAGACCCCACGTTACCTTCCTCATACCGCCCCATCACACTCCTCTGCAGCACCTCCAAGGTCACTGAACGACTGGTATTACAATTAGCAACACTTCACATCTCCCTAGCCCCATCACAGCATGGTTTTAGGTGGCTACACTCCACAAACACTACTTACAGACCTTACACAAAGAGTTTTTGATGGCATCAATTCAGCTAGGCCACCACACATAACACCCCTAGTCACACTAGACATTAGAAAAGCTTTTGATGCCATCCCCTGCCACAACCTCACAAACAAAATATTCAACTCAAACATGCATAATAACACAAAAAGATGATTGGCAAACTATTTAGCAGGCAGATGTGCACATGTAACATTTGCCGATAAGTCACTGAACATCAGAAACTTCACAAACTTGTCCCTCAAGGATCTGTATTGTCCCCTACACTCTTTAACCTATACATGCACGACAGACCCACACCCCACACACCACAAATACACATAGCTTCCTATGAAGACAGATAATACATGTACATATCAAAACTAAAACTGCCGCACACATCCTCCAACCTTACCTCAACACACTACAGGAATTGTTCACCACAAACAGACTCACAATCGCCCAAGCCACATCTACGGTGACCCTTCTCACAAATTGGAGAGCAGAATATACACATTCTACACCTCTCCGTAAACAACACACACACACACACACACACACACACACACACACACACACACACACACACACACACACACACACACACGCGCACACACACACACACACACACACACACACACACACACACACACACACACACACACACACAAATCCTTAGTGTAACATACATCAATGTCATTGAAACAACACATCACAAACATTAAAAATAAACTAACACCAAGAATCAATGCCCTATGGTCACTTGCCTGTACAACATTCGGACACAACAAAGAAACACCGCCACAATATACAAACGATATATATGTTCAGTGATGAACTATGCAAGCCCTGTTTGGGCTTCTATCCTCACTGAAATACATTACAGCACTCTACAGACCATACAGAACAAGGCCCTAAAAATTATCACAGGCTGCACGGCCACTACACCCACAGACCACCTACGCCCAAAAAGCAAAGTCCTCAAAGTCAAGGATCATCTAAAAATGAGAGGCAAACAAATTCTTGCCTCAGCCTCCGCAAACCCACACCTTCCACTACACTACTTGACAGCACATCCACACACACACACACCAAGGAACATCATAACAACACCCAGTACACGATATTTTACACAAATAATGTCATCTCTACTCTTTCGCATGCCTCAAACCAGCTTCCAGAAGTATATTCATGCGCAAATCACTCATCGCTTCATTCAGTCACTCAGAGACAACACCCAGCTGCATGCACGGCTTCCAGATATCCACCCTCCTGAATTCCTACCTCCCTCGTGTGGACAGGGTCCACCTGGCCATGCTGAGATGTTGGCATCATCCGCCTTCTTGACTTATCAGAAGAGGCTGGATGACTCCATCGCCGATGACTTTCCAGGATGCAACACAGCACCCCATACTATTATGCACATTATGGAAGTAGCGTATTTAATTCCTGTAGTTCTCTGCAAGAGTCTGTGTTTGTAATTTTCCTTTGTATTTTTGCATCATTAACAAACACATTTAGATAGCTTCCATTTCCAGTGTTGTTGTCTATCTCATTTATATACATTAAAAACATAATTGGTGCCAGCATTGAGCCCTGTAGGACTCCACTTGTCAAATCTGTTCACGATGAGTAATTTCCCCTTCGTATTGTTCTCATTTCCATTTTTTTCTGGAAAAATCTTGCATTCATCGGTACAGATTACCTTGTATTCCTCCTTGATGGTATAGTTTCCACAAAAGTCTTTGGTGTGGTAGTCTGTCAAATGCCTTCTTGAAATCAAAGTAGATGCTGTCTACCCAGCCATCTCTTTTCTGCAGTGTTTTTGCAACTCTATCATAGCAGAAGGGAGGCAGTGGCTGAATTGGTAGAGAGGTGGCATGCAGTCCTAAAGGATCCAGGTTCGAAAACCGGCTGGGGCAGGAAAAAGTTTAAGGATTTGAATTTCATTAAAGTAGGCTTTACTGATCTGCCAGAAAGCCTGCAGACATGTCATAAAAATACCCCTGCTAATACCAGTACACCAGTCATGTATGAGACAGCCCTAGCATGTATTCAATATGGACGGTGGGTGTTTGAGCCGAAGTGGTGACATGTGAAGATGTATGGAATATAAGAGGACTACTGGGCCTTGAGAATGGGTTGTGAAGCCTATGCCCAGAGTAGGAGACATGAAAAAAAAAAAAAAAAAGCTTAATAGAGTAGTAACATGATTTTTCCTTTCTAAAACCAAAGTGTTTTTCTGTTATCACATTGTGTTCTTCCTGATGATTTACTCAGATTTTCCGTATCAGCTTTTCTAATATCTTACTTGCGACGCTGGTGAGTGATATTGGTCAGTAGATAGGTGGATATTGTCTGCTTTCATTCATGAATAAGGGAACAATCTTTGCTTTCTTCCAAAAATCAGGTAGTTTACCTTGTCTGAAGGATTCTCTGAATATTAAATATATTGGTCTGCTTAGCTCTTTTGCACATTCCTGTAAAACCCAACATGAAATATCATCAGGACGAGTGACTTTTTCAAAGGCTAATTCACTCATTTCTTCCTGGACCTATTGTTTCGAATTACATATATTTGTTAATATGTGTAGGCAAGATTATTTGTTTTCATCTCTCTCCAAAATACTTTCTTCCATAAAAGGTGATTGCAATTTTTGTATAGTATTTCACAAATACCTTCTTCAATCTTATATATTTTTCCCTCCTCCATGGTGGACTGTATTTTATTTCTGACTTTGGTTTTACTTTGTATGGAGCTGTAAAACAGCTTTGGTTAATCAGCACTTTTATTTCTAATGTCTTCCCGAAACTGTCTTTCAGCTTCAGTCCTTATCCTTCTGTAATCATTTTTTGCCTGCTTGTAGTTGTTTTGCTCTCACTATTGTGTGTGTGTGTGTGTGTGTGTGTGTGTGTGTGTGTGTGTGTGTGTAAATCTTTGTGCATGTGTGTGTGTGTGTGTGTGTGTGTGTGTGTGTGTGTGTGTGTGTGTGTGTGACTATAAGAGTATAATGCTTATCAGCCTTAAGTGTTTTCATTCCTTAATGCACAGTAAACAAAATGTTCTGGGATACATAGTTCTAGTCAGTGATTTGTCTGGTACAAAATAAATCTTTTTTTTTTTTTTTTTTACGTTTCTACGTTACATCGACAATAATCTCTCCACTAAAACGACGAGAAAATATTTTTTGTTGAATAATTGCATATACTCGTACATGCTATAATAATTATGTATACTTATCCTACACATTTTAAGAAAGTGTTTTACCCTTCCCTCCAGAGCTCATTATATCTCCTTTGTCATGCAGTTCATGCCAGCTGTCACGTAATGCAGGTAAATGGTTCTGAACGAAATACATCATCATGCTAGATTCGGGAGATTAGTGACTTCTGAAATAGTCTCATGTTGGAGTTCTACTGTGTTTAAAAGACATCAGTGGTCTATGTAATGAGTAATCGAAGCAGGAATTTCCAAGGCTTTACCGAGCCTTGATATTGGTAAGTATTTAATACCATCATACTGCTTCATAATATTCCTTCTGATCCCAGTCCTCTGTGTGCACCTTACGTCTGGGCTAGGAGTTTAGAGGTCCCAGTTCATTATTATTTTGACATGAGACAGTTTCCCTCTTAGTCGACTGCAAAACAATAATATTCATTATTTTGAATTAGTACTGATTACTTTTGCACTTACAGATTTCTGTTCGTACCTGATATCACCTAACATTCATAACAATAAAGACCGTCTAGGATTTGAGAATAACACCATTATACACATGGCATTCACCTCTGACCACCAGTGAAAGAGGCTGTTTCATACCCGTTCTTGGATTTCCAATGTAAGGAAACACGTAGTGCCACACATATAACTCAATATTTTTGCCACATATGTATTTGTCGGAAGAAAACCCGACTGTACCTCGCCTTCATATCCCTCGGGACCACCTTATTTTGTCATACAGCATGCGGACTATACGTAAATCTGATATCGGCAATGTAGCCTCTATCCCCCCTCTGCGTCAACACCACCATCTTATGTGGGGGGATCGTCATCCGCTTGCCGTTCGTCTCCATTCGCTGACTCAGTAACTTGGTGTATATCTCAGTGACTGTGACAGTTTGATGTTTAAAAATATAGAGCCTTGGGAACCATCCAATTATGCTATTGATTTTTCATGGTTCCCTGCACCGAAGACCAAGGCGCCGGAGGGGGAAATCCACCATTTGTTTGATAACATCATAAGTCATTTGGGGTCCCACCAATTGTACATATACGGCTCCAGTCAAGTGATTGTGTGGGTGTTAGCTGTGGTCACCTGAATGTGACCTCAGGTTTCAGTTGTCGACTTACACTTCTCTGTATACCTGTGTACTTTTGGTCATTGATAAAGCCGTAGACTATGCTCTAAATTCCCGGCATGACTCATTTGTCATATTTCCTATTCCAAGTCAGTCCTTCATGCAATTACTTCTTGCATTACTTTTTCACATGAGACCCAAGGCCGCATCGTTAATAAATTGCATTCGTGCAACAAGTCTTTCAAGCTGATCTGGGTGGCTGGTCATTGTCATATTTACGGCAAAGAGCAGGCTGGCATACTTGCAAAGTCGGCTGCGGAACTGTAGGAGACTTTTGATGTTCCTCGTGATCTACGGTTGAATCTCTCCCTCGGAAACAAACCAGTAAATCTTACGTGGCAAGGACTGGGAACCAGACAGAATGTTCCAGTGTGGAAACCACTCCTTGGCGATTGGGATACAGTAAAGCATACCAGGCTCCATGTAATAAAAAACAATAATAATGACGAAATTAAGAATGAAATCCACGTTTATCAATCACATGTTGCCGTATACCGAGTGACGGTTTCCACTGCACTGACATCTGTGATACAGTGTTACCAGTCAGTCATATCATCCTTCACTTTTGATTTTTCGTGAACCCACTTCACTTATAAATTACAGCAGCACAGTAGACGTCTCATTCACCCTTTCCACCATCTTGGGTGATAGGAATCTTGTTATCAACGATATAATGATGGCTTGGTTAAGGAAGTCTGGCTTGATCAGAGAGATGTTTTTTTATGAAGCAGGTTATGGATTTTATCGATGGTATATCCGTATATTTTGTATGATTTAATTAGGGTTTACTGTTGACGTATTTGGAATAGCTCCTGCTTCTGACAGTTCTGTTTCTTATACTGATGTCCCCTATATTTAGTCACCAACTGATGAGCGAAAGTGTGCAATATAGAGAGGTATTGGGCACTTCCAGTTGATGGTGATGTGTTGGACTAGGTACTGCATTTTTTGTATAGATATTAATGTTTTGCAGCTTTTTTCTTAATTAAGGTCGACAGGTGATGTATATGGAATAGTTCCTGACTCATCTGGTTCTCTTTCATATATTAATCCATTCGTGCCTGGTGTCCTCAACATAGGACGAAACTTGGAATTTTCAAAAGTTAATAAAGAACAGAATCCAGGGATAGGGACCAATGAGCTTCGCGACTATGAACCGATAGGAGGAGAGCAGTACAATCAGTACCCTTTAAATAAAATCCCTTGGGTGTTTATGGGTTAAGCACTGGGAAACCTGTCAGTTCCTTTAATGTCCACTATATGAAAACATACTCGTATGCCTTGCCTGTCAGTCAGCAGGTGATAAATGCAGTTGTGTATTGTCGAGAGAAAATATATGTTTGCAGTCAATGGTCTTCTGTTGGTCGAGGTATTTCACCCATTAGTATAAGCACACTGGAGGTCGATAGTCCTCCTTTCCCCCCCAAAAAAAAAAAAAAAAAAATCACGACCACGGCACACAACGCAACCATCTCCTCGGTTGTGAGTAGGCTACTTATCCTTTTTAGTATTGTCTTATGTATATTTTAGTTGGTATAATGTTATAGTATTTTAGTTCTTAGGAATGTGGAAGCCTGAAATGAAAGCTCAGTCAGAAGCACAAGTCTAGTTTATGGCATGCTTTTATTGCTATGGTTGATATTGACTGCTTATTACCTGAACTAATTGAAAAATCTGCCCTTGCTTATTTTTTGTAGTATAACCTACTAATATTTTCTTTGTGTATTATCCTTAGTTACAGTTGTGCGTCTCCAGACTCCAGAGGTCTTTAGTCAGATGTAGGGTATTCTAACCACCATTCCCTACTATGCTGCCAGTGATTAAAGGTCGCTGTGGTGACCTTGCTTGTGGGTTCAGGCACTATATCTGCATCATGTATTTTTCGAATGCTTTGGTGTTGAACCCTGTCTTGGATGTTGCACAGTATCATAGAAGAATGTGCCCATTCTTATGTTTACTCTGGCAGTGCTGTGTTGGAGTTTGGCAAGGAGTGTGCCAGTACTTGTGCCGTAGACACCCCTAAATGCATATCTTTTGGTCCTGCACATCCTTGCATATGTGCGGGACACCCTGTGGATGTGGTGCGAGAGGCCCAGTGAAACCGATGCAGGATGTCCTGTGGATAGGGTGCAGAAGGCACTTTGGATCCGGTGCGGGAGGCCCTGTGGATCTGATGCCAGAGGCCCTGAAGAGCCAGTGCAGTAGGCCTAGTGGATCAAATGTGGCAGATCCGGTGGATCTGATGTGGAAGGCCCTATGGATCTGGTCCAGGAGCCCCTGTGGAAATAGTGCACAAACAACAAAGAAGCTGATATCATAGAACAACAGCAGTGAGGGCTTTGATAATTCTCGGGTATAGTATATTACTTGGTAATTATGTATCTAACTTTACTTTTCATTAAATTTCCTAGAAATCACAACCCCCTCCCACCCCCCCTTTCCAAGAAGTTCAGCCCTGGATGATGAATGATAATGGCCTTTATTTTTTATAGAATTCGTAGAAAGCCTGCCATGCAAGTGTTTGTGCATGGTAATTTTTTATCATTTTATCCAAAAGGATGTCCACCTTGTCTTTGTGACTCCCGTTATTTATGACTAATGCAATGACTGGGGCCATGGGTGGAACCAGTGATGGTGGAATCTTGCTGTTCGGTCTCCCAGTCCTGACAAAGTTTGCTGCTGTGTGTGAAGCCTGTGAGGGGATATGGGGATGGCGGTCCTGTGGGTGCAATTACACCAGCAAGAACACTACCTCCAGCCACAGCATCAGTTCCGTGTTGTGATCCTGTGGAAGTCTTACCATCAGCAACAGCACAAGCTCCAGCACGAGCGCCAGCTCCTGCTTCATCAGGAGTATAATTATGTCCTCCTCATGCACATGGAGCATCACAATGTCATTCATCCCGAAATTTAACTGAGATGGATGCAGTATGGAAGAGATAGGCAGAGTATTTTGAAAGATTGTTTAATGTAGAGGAGGAAAGGGAGACTGAAACTGTGGCAGATGGAAGGTGCAAGGAATAAATGTGTTAGGAGAGTTGAATGATTCTTTGATCACGATGGAGGAAGTGCAGGAGGCAGTAAAGGAGATGAAAACAGGGAAAGCTGCAGGTATGGTTGAGTGTGCTGTGGAATGTGTGAAAGGTGGCGGAGCGACTATTGTGGAGTGGTTAGTAAGATTACTAAATGTGTGTTTTGTGAGCGGTATGGTGCCAATTGACTGGGCAAGTGCGTGTGTGGTTCCGTTGCATAAAGATAACAGTGATAAGTATGAGTGTACTAGTTTTAGAGGTATAAGTCTCTTGAGTGTTGTAGGTAAGGTGTATAATAAAGTGTTGATTAAGAGAGTTAGAGAGGGTACAGAGGGAGTGATTCGTGATGAGCAATGTGGCTTTAGGAGAGGGATAGGATGCTTGGATCAGGTGTTTGCCGTGAGACAGGTGTGTAAATAGTATTTGGCGAAAGGTAAGGATGTGTTTTGGGCGTTCATGGATTTAGAGAATGCGTATGACAGAACTGATGGGGAGGCCTTGTGGATTGTTTTGAGATTATATGGACTACATGGTGGGTTGTTAAAAAGAGTGAAAAGTTTTTATGTAAATAGTACAGCGTGACAAAGAGTGGGAAATGCTCTGAGTGATTGGTGTCCTGCGAAAGTGGGGTTGCGGCTGGGATGTGTGATATCACCTTGGTTGTTTAATATTTATACGGATGGTACTGTAAGGGAGGTGAATGCGAGTGTTAGGTGGAGGTTTGAGTCTGGTGAATGCTGATGGTAGAGAGTGGAAACTGAATCAGCTGCTGTTTGCGGATGATACTGCACTGGTAGTTGATTTGGAGGAGAGATTGAGAGTTGGTAGATGAGTATAGCTGGGTGTGTGAAAGGAGGAAATTGAGAGTAAATGAGAATAAGAGTAAAGTGATGAAGTGAAGGAGATTGGTAGATGATAGAAGGATGAATGTAGTTTTGAAGGGTGTGTTGCTTGAGGAGGTTGAGTGTTTTAAGTATTTAGGGTCACATGTTGCTGTGGATGGAAGAATAGATATAGAAGTGAAGTTTAAAATGAATGGAGTAGGAAAGGTGCTGGGAGAAAGGAAAAACGTATTTAGATGTCGTTCGCTAAGAAATGATGTAAAGAGAAGGCTGTATGATGGTGTAGTGGTACCGACTGTATTACATGGGGCTAAAATATGGAACTTGGAAGAGTTTGAATGTAATGGAGATGAGGTGTCTTAGGAATGTGTGTGGAGTTACACATATGGATCGAGTGAGAAATGAAGTACGAAGGAGAACTGGAGTTATGCGGGTGGTGGCTGAACTAGTTGAACAGAGAGTGTTGCGATGGTCTGGGCATATCTAGAGAATGGATGAAGAGTGATTGGTGAAAAAAATAACTGGATCGGATGTGAGAAATGTAAGGCTGAGAGGGAGACCACGAATGGGATGGATGGACAGTGTGAAGAGAGTGTTAGATGCGTGAGGGATGTCTGTAAAGCAAGGGAGAGCGGCTGAGCGTGATAAGGATGACTTGAGAGAAAACGTGCATAAATAAATGGTGACGCAACTCCGAGGGATATTCTTCCGCATTTGGTCTGATAAACTGATCAGGTCAGGCGCGAGTAAGGGGATGGGTCCATTATGATGTGGCAGGGGTAAACCAGCTCTTCTGTCGGGCCCTACTGCGGATGTCGATGATTACACTGCACAGTTAACCCTCGTACGGTGTAGTGCGGTGAGGATCTGTCCCTTCTCCCTATGGGCCTAAGATAAGAGGATATGTGTATGTGTGAATGAGTAAATTGAGAGTGTGTCGTCCTGTCTCGGCTACCCCCCTTTTGGAGAGGATACAACCTAGATTGTGGAAGCAATGAAGAAAGTTAAATCGGGGAAAGCCCCAGGAATTGATGGAGTGTGTGGTGAAATGCTGAAGCATGGGGGAGAGATAGTAGTAGAATGGATGTGGAAGATGTGCAGATTGGCCTGGGAGGAAGGTAGAGTCCCGCAGGATTGGAAGTCAGGTATAATTATTCCCTTGTACAAAGGAAAAGAGGAAAAAGAAGTGTGTGGTAATCATAGGGGCATTTGTCTTCTTAGTATAATAGGAAAAGTGTATGGTAGGATACTTATTGACAGAGTTAGAGAAAGAACAGAGAAATTAGTTGGAGAAGAATAAGGAGGCTTTAGGAAGGGAAGAGGTTGTGTAGATCAGATATTCATTCTTAGATCTTTAGTGGAAAAGTTTCTAGAGAAGGGAAAGAAGTTGTATGCGGCTTTCATGGATTTGCAGAAAGCATATGACAGGGTGGACAGACAAGGATTGTGGAAAATGTTAAGAATATATGGAGTAGATGGGAAGTTGTTGAATGCGGTGAAGAGTATGTACGATGGTGCGAAGGCTGCAGTGCGTGTGGATGGTGAACTAAATGAATTTTTCTCTTTGAAAGTTGGTTGAAACAGGGATGTGTCATGTCTCCATGGTTGTTCAATCTGTACATGGATGGGGTAATAAAAGAGGTACAAGGTAGGGTAGTGGATGTTGGAGTGGCCCTGGTGAGAGAGGATAGTGTTTGGAAACTCCCTGTACTGTTGTTTGCAGATGATACTGTGTTGTTGAGTGAAGACGAAGGGGAGCTGCAAGGCTTGGTGGATGAGTTTGGGAGAGTGTGTAAGAAACGGAATCTAAAGGTGAATGTAGGGAAGAGTAAAGTGATGGTCTTTGAGAGAGGTGAAGTCAGTGAATGTATAGCGAGGTTGGATGGTGAGGAATTGGAAAATGTGAGTACGTTTAAGTACTTGGGTAGTGTGATGAGTAAGGATGGAGGTTTGGAGGGTGAAGTGCTTGAAAGGGTACAGCAGGGAAGAAAGGTTGCTGGTTCTTTGAAAGCAGTGATAAGAAACAGGGAAGTGAGCATGGAAGTGAAAAAGTTACTACATGATAGTATTGTGATACCAACTCTAACGTACGGAAGTGAAGTTTGGACGTTGTTGGAAGGACACAAGTCAAGAGTGAGAGCAGTGGAAATGAGTTATTTAAGAGGAGCCTGTGGAGTCACATGGAGAGACAGGCTGACGAATGCGGATATAAAGGAGGGTTGTGGTGTTGATGTGGATGTGATAGGAAGCGTTATGAGGAACACACTGTGGTGGTTTGGCCATGTGGAGAGGATGGAGGGTGAAAGACTGACGAAGAGAGTGTATGTGAGTGAGGTGGAGGGGGGAAGAGGGAGGGGGAGGCCGAGGATGAGATGGAGGGATGGGGTGGAGAGGTATATGAGAGAGGGGGGTGTGAGCTGGGAGCAGGGCAGTGAAATGGCGGGGGACAGGGCGACTTGGAGGCGATTTGTTTGTGGCCACCCCAAACGGGATTGAGGCGTCTGGCAATAGGTAGATAGATAGACAACCTAGGTATATAGATTGATAGATAGATTGTCTCTCGTGTCGCTTTCAGGTTGGCATGTACAGTTACTTCCACTTCTAACGAGTACAGCGGGTGATGAGTTTGATGAAATGTGGCACCACTGTGTTTGTTTACATCGTAATTATGTGAATGAGCAGACCCGGCAGAGCTTCCCCTCCGCTACAGTATCTAGTGCCCACAGAAACAATGTTCTATCAAGTCATACTCTATAAATACAAGTGTTTGTCACATATGTATAGTGGAAGATAAAGAAAAAAACTAATAGTAATGCCATTGGATCCCGTTGTTTCTCTGACAGGAGATGACTGTGAGGCGAGGTGGAACGGAGGGGAACGGGGACAGGTGGTGGGGGAGCATGTATCGAAAGTTTGTCGTGTTTCGTTTGGAAAGATGAAGGGTGTGATTATGCAAATGTTCTGAGGTGATCTGTAACTAAGTATACAATAACGTGTATTGGATGAATGTTGGAGTCTTAATGTTCGCCATACAAGGTGGTGAACTACTGTGGTTGGACATAAATGGTAGAAGGTGTGATGTTCGATGTCTCAAAAAGTGGTTCACCTGACTCTAGTGAATGTGAAACTCAACTGCTGTAACATTTTTGTGGCTCAGCAAGGGTGACCATAAATGATTCATGATTATGCATGTGACACAGTCTTGCCATGATGTGCATCATCCAGTCTGTTATATTGTGAGTAAAAACAGTCATTATATTCGCAAACCATGGTATAAGTAGATGTCCTGTTGCATAAGATTATAGCTACTTTGAGTGTTGGACAGCTATTGGCTTATTGTGCGATAATGTTGTGCAAGCATCATACTGATGGATCACGCGGAGGTTATGAGATACTGCATTTGCATAATGAATGCATATCTCGTTTTATGATAGTTGAAATAACGGTGTTACGTGTCCAGTCCACAAATGATGTTTTCTTCGTGGTGCTATTTCATTAGTCAGGATAATTGTGACAACATCCATAAACACTGATCATCATATATTATACTCTAAAACATTCATACATTAGTTTTCATACAAGTATTACACATTCAGGCCCTCCTTAGTTCCAGAAGCATTATACTATTTAATCGTGTGTCCACACACACACACCGTTCATCCAGAGGGAGCACTATTTCCATTACCATGTATATCTGTCCGTTTTCTGCCATTATAACACAAGGTTTTAGGATGTAGCCACGGCTACACAAAATATATTGGTCTCTTGGTGCTGCCGGGAGAGAGTAAAATTGCGTGTAGTCTACTTGTGTTTGTGAAGGGAGTCTGGTAATAAACTTCAATGACCCATTTCACAATCATGCCAATATAGCAGCCAAGGCCAGGGTTTTGGTGTTTATACTGACTGACCATTGAACACATTTTCATCTCCCAGCAGTCTGAATGAGTTCCTGTTTTCAGTCAACAGAAACATTAAGTAATACAGTGAACAATACACTTTTATATGTAAAGTATGGAGTGTTTTAGGCACCGTGACATCATGCAGGCTTATATAGTACAACACAGCCAAGGATAAGCTGGACCTACGGCAGGATAAAGGCTGAGTGATGCTGGATGGTCCTAGTAAATGTAAGCAATATTGGTGCGCCAGCACCTGGATGGTAAAACCCAACCACGGCGCTATAGGAAAAATACCCCGGGGTTCTGAAGTTGCCCCACGTCATCCAGTAAATTTACACAAGGTTACAATTAAGGCTGCAATTTCGTCATAGTGATGTGATATGAAAAGGAAGTCAGTATCAGGTCTCGTTACCCATTCTACAAGGAAGGGCCGGAATTGTGCGAGAGAGAGAGAGAGAGAGAGAGAGAGAGAGAGAGAGGCTATATGTATGGAAAGAGAGAGCCCCTCTATCTCTCTCTTTCTCAAATATTCCTGTAAACAAGGAGTCTTGTTATGCTCACACAATCACAGATGGGTGGTATGAGGTTACCATCACTGTAGAAGGACATCCAGTGAGACAAGGACCGCCCTATCTTTCCCTGGGTCTATTATGTCCTATTGTATCAACATGTTATGACACCATGAATGTACCAGTCTGTCTGCGCATTTATCACTCAGTTTAACCGCCACGTATTCACCCAATCGGGAGTGTTTTTCAGGACATTTTTCACTATTTCATAAGTGATCGTCTTTGTGCGCATCATTAACCTCCACCTGAGTGATATTGCGGGTGTGTATCGCTCACACTCGTTGGCCGTTAGCAAGTGCAGCCACGACACTCGCCTCTCTCCCACAATTTGAATCAGTCAGGATTTGAGCACCATGAAAGCAGGTTGGGCCCAGTGTGTAGCAGTGCCGCTGTTGTCCAGTTCCTGAATTTCCACCAAGCGTGATTTGGCGAAAGACTCAGCGTGTGCAGCGTCCTTCCTCAGCAACGACGCCCAGTCATCCACTTGGTCCACTTTTCTGACCGGTATTTCTTTTCGTTTTTCCTAGGTTTAAGAGTTAGCTTTTGAGTGAGCGAGTGAGTGCGATCTCCTTATTTGAATTCATTTTGAAATGTAACATAAATTTACTTTTTTATTGTAATCAATAAATTTAACAGTTCCTTTTCTTGAGCTTAATGTAATGTAAATTCGTGTTTTATTTCTCCATACGCTTATTCTAGTTGCAGCTCCTAGCTTGCAAAAACGCTTTGTATTATTTATAACTGGTACTTAGGCCAGTCTTTTTATTAACTCAAATCTGTTGTGCCATCTAGGAGTTAATTGCACCAGCAAGAACTTGTTTATCATTAATAGCATTATATATTGTCAGGGGTGGAGTCACTTTCTCCAGAGGCCAACAGTACTAATAAACAGCATGTGTGAGTAATTAGTCTCTGCTGTGTACTGTTGAGAAAGTTTTTAAATTCTCGTCCTTAGAGAATCGGCGAAGTAAACCGGCATAAAGTAATCATTGCTTGATTTTCACAAGACAATTCATTGTCCTGTTCTCAGTATTATTGAATAATATTCTTTAATAATTCATATTCATAAAAACCCCGTGACAGGCATGATTGTGAAATGGGTCGTTGAAGTTTATTACCAGACTCTCTTCGCGAACACAAGTAGACTACAGGCAATTTTACTCTCTCCCGGCAGCACCAAGCCACCAACATATTTTGTGTAGCCGTGGCCACATCCTAAAAGCTTGTGTTATAATGGCAGAAAACTGACAGATATACATGGTAATGGAAATAGTGCTCCCTCTGGATGAACGGTGTGTGTGTGTGGACACACGATTAAATAGTATAATGCTTCTGGAGCTAAGGAGGGCCTGAATGTGTAATACTTGTATGAAAACTAATGTATGAATGTTTTAAAGAGAGTATAATATACGATGATCAGTGTTTGTGGATGTTGTGTCACAGTTATCCTATCTAATGAAATAGCATCATTTGTGGACTGGACACACGTAACACCGTTATTTCAATTATAATAAAAGATATGCATTCATTATGCAAATGCAGTATCTCATAACCTCCGCGTGATCCATCAGTATGATGACTGCACAACATTATCGCACAATAAGCCAATAGCTGTCCAACACTCAAAGTAGCTATAATCTTATGCAACAGGACATCTACTTATACCATGGTTTGCGAATATAATGACTGTTTTTCCTCACAATATAACAGACTGGATGATGCACATCATGGCAAGACTGTGTCACATGCATAATCATGAATCATTTATGGCCACCCTGGCTGAGCCACAAAAATGTTACAGCAGTTGAGTTTCACATTCACTAGAGTCAGGTGAACCACCTTTTGAGACATCGAACATCACACCTTCTACCATTTATGTCCAACCACAGTAGTTCACCACCTTGTATGGCGAACATTAAGACTCCAACATTCATCCAATACACGTTATTGTATACATAGTTACAGATCACCTCAGAACATTTGCATAATCACACCCTTCATCTTTCCAAACGAAACACGACAAACTTTCGATACATGCTCCCCCACCACCTGTCCCCGTTCCCCTCCGTTCCACCTCGCCTCACAGTCATCTCCTGTCAGAGAAACAACGGGATCCAATGGCATTACTATTAGTTTTTTTCTTTATCTTCCACTATACATATGTGACAAACACTTGTATTTATAGAGTATGACTTGATAGAACATTGTTTCTGTGGGCACTAGATACTGTAGCGGAGGGGAAGCTCTGCCGGGTCTGCCCATTCACATAACTACGATGTAAACAAACACAGTGGTGCCACATTTCACCAAACTCACCACCCGCTGTACTCGTTAGAAGTGGAGGTAACTGTACAAACGGTGGAAGAAGGAAACTTTGGAAGCAGCTGCCCAAGAATGACGAATGAAGCAACAGGAAGAACTGAAGCAAGAGCCGAAGCAAAGGGCATCAGACAGTTCCTCATCCAGGTTAAGGAGTCTAACCTTAACTAATACGCAGGGACCTCTGTTGGTTCTCCTTTTTGGTCTCACTCTTGGGGCTTTGGACTTCGTGCTGGAAAGGTTGATGTCTCCGTCAAACTGACACTTACCCCACTGAATTTTATTACGGGTTTTTATTCTTACTACCACTAGACGATTTTTTGCATCTTACGGATATGTATTTGAATTGGATGGGTTAATTAACAGCCTTCATCAACTCCTTTGCTAGCAGGGAGCTTCCGTAAGGTAAATAAAGGCTTCCAGTGAAAGGGAAAATAAACAACAGAAAGACGGAACTCATACTGAAAGAGATAAGCATAGCAAATTATATATTCCAGACATGGATGATAATACAAAACCACCCAGTGATTGACATTATTGAACATTTTCCTACCTTGACAGCTCACGTCTTCAGCTCAAGGTCACCTTTTATGGTTTATTCTTGGAACCACAAAAAGATTTACTCATCTTATAATGGTTGTTTGATAATGGATGGATTAATAAAAGCTATATTCAACCCTACCCAGAAGTATAATACTTACCTAAATTGAATAAAGTCGTTTGGATGGCAAAAATATAATGCGAAAGACATCAATAGGATGAATGGAATAACTTCCGGATAATGCAGACCACATTTGACTTGAGTTAAAATATCTTTTTCACACAATCTATACAAAACATTTTTCTGATTATTTTTTTTCTTAATATCTTCACATCTAGAAAAAACATTTTGCTCTAACTGATCAGGTTATTTCTTTCAACTTGAAAGTCCTCCCCTCCTTTGTGGCGACAGAAATAATGAAGAATACACTTAAAGACTATCTACGAAGCCGAAAACACAATCGATTGTCGATTCAACAAACAAATTTTCAAGAGCATCATCTTGCTGAAGGGGAGAGTTGATTTCTCATTTATCTGAGTAAATGATTTACTTTTTTCAGTCAGAAAAAAAAAGGTAAATCAAAACTGTTGTGCTTTGATACTGAGTGTACGCGGATGTAGACAATGAAAACAGTAACTTATGTTACATTCTTGTCTGTTCTGATTCCCTGCGTGTCATCACAAGAAACAATTCCTAGATTTTTAGTTTTATACAAGATAAGCTGTAGTTTAATATAAACCAGGCTGTGCAAATTACACTGAGCCAGGGCCAGTTAAATTGCAATAGATTACAACCAGGGTCAAGTTATCATAGTGAACAACCTTCTTTGTTGAACCAGGAGATCTGTGGTTCCAGAGACTATTCAGTAATACTATGTTAGTTTTCACTCAATGGAAAACATTAAGTCAGGGTAGAGTACAAACCATCGAGGTAACTTCGTACAAGTAACATTTTCAATTTTTTGTATATACATAAAAGGATAATAATTCTTAACTATAGGGCACTTTATGTTCACCACTGAAATATTAGTATGCCTGCGTGCATTGATAACGACATTTAATAGACTTGATACATGTCCGGTTTATCGGTAAAATGGCTCATGTAGAGTGAGTTCAGCTATGCAAGTGTAGAGATTTATGACTTCCTTTCCTAGTGAATCAGAAGGTGATGATTAACCCATTACACCGGGGTAAAATTTGTTACCATTCCACAAAAGCAAACTCAGGTACATGACGTGACTAGACCTCTTACGTCTTAGATCAGCCGATCTGCCTTTTTTCTGTACTGGTATGATGGGTAGATCGATCGACAGATAGCTTATTGACCACAGCATCATAACATGAATATTATGCTAAGGGTTTTAGTAAACAAAAGGTGTCCGGAATTAATAAACTTAATAAGAATGCAATTTATAATATGGTCCTGCAGTATGTTATAAAATTAAACGAAAAAAAAATGTAAAATACTTCTAGGGCTCTGAATGTAGAAACAATGGGAAAACTGTATCAGAATCGATACCATTATTTAAAAAAAAAAAAAAAAAAACTAACACCGTAATACATTAAAGCTTGGGCAAACTTCTCTCTTAAAGTAAGACCATTCTCTAAGACATATATCTCCTGCGCATTCAGTATCTTCACAAGTAGTTACATCATGCGATCATATTTGGCACAGCAGGACTTAGCGAACCGGGTTTATCCTGCTTAGTTCAGACATTTAACGTGAGTCATCATTTGCTCGCCCCTGAGCGTTTTTGTGATTTTTTTTTTTTTTTTTTGGCCGAGTCTGGGCGTAGGCTTCACAGTTCATTTCCTGAGGCCAGGGCCGGACTCAGGGGTGGGCCCACTGGGCCTGGGCCCCGGGCCTCCCACCAGAAGGGACCTCCCACCAAACGCTGGGCAACTTGACATTTGGTATTTTTCATTACCAAAACAGGGCCGATTTGGTAATGAAAAATCCGTCAGATAAATTATGAATAAGCATGATTTGATATTGGATCTGGAGATGGTAATGAACTTGATTAGATGATGTACTCAAGTATTTTGTTAGCTTTTAGAACATGAAAATACAAAACATATGCCATTAATTTTCAAATGAATAATTTTTTCCCTTATGCTTGTACCTATATTGGCGAGGGGTAAAAATATGAATAATCTTTCTTTAAGAAATTTGGTAATGACACTGATAATGCCCTGGCTCTGAACACTGATGTGTCACAGTTTCATCCAGTCTGTTCTGCTCGAAATCTGGGTGTTTATTTTAATTCAAAGTTAAAATACAAGGAACATATTAATCAGGTTGTCAGAGGGTGCAACTTGCATATCAGAAATCAGTACCCTGTGAGAAAATTCCTGAATAGACGTTGCCTCGTAACATTGATCCGTGCAGTGGCCTTGTCTCGTGTTGATTATTGTAATTCACTGTGGATTGGCCTTCCAAATAATATTCTAACAAAAGTTCAGTCTGTGTTGAACAGGGCAGCACGGCCTGTCTTTGGTCTCCCCCCAAGAACCTCGACTACACCGTTCCTAATTGATCTGCATTGGTTACCAGCAAAGGCTAGAATTGAAATTAAACTGTTTCCTATTACATTCAAGGTTTTTAAGTTTGGTAAGCCGAAGTATCTTGCTGAATTGCTACTACTCCCATCGGCACGCCCAGGTGTGATGTTACGTAGTAAAGATGATTCCTTGTGTCTTGACGAGCCTGGAGCCATTCACCAGTTATCTTTCTCTGATCATTCTTTTGTGTACAGAGCCCCTAGATTATATAATAGATTCCAATTATCCATGAGACAACTCTCTACTGCTGAATCCTTTAAGAGACAACTGAAAGCCTTTCTTTTTTCAAAATGCTATGACCCGGAAAGAGGTACTATGACCAATGATTATAGGGTTTAATTTAATTATTGCCACTTTCATATATATATATATATATATATATATATATATATATATATATATATATATATATATATATATATATATATATATTGTTACGGAACAGAGAAAGATAATGTATACTTTAAGTGAGAATACTAAGAGTCACTACTGTCCCGTAAAGTTCCAGGTTCAATACAAAAGAGTTAGGCAAAATTACAAGTTAAAGTTTAATGCTCAAACTAACAACAAAACATTCAGGACTCATAAGGATAATGTAATGGCAAAAAACAGGTTAAATATATGGTTAACTGCAACAGCCTCTATTAACACGAAATTAGCATGAGTAAATTTATCTAAGTCAGCCCTGTTAAAATGAGATACCAGATACTACTCAGTGAATGCCAGATATATTATTACAGATACAAAATATTATTAATGATGACTGACAACAAGAACCTCACATAAATCACAAAAACCCCACTAGGCCCAAGAATCAACCTTATGCTACACAGTACAAGAAAAAAAATGCAACAACAGTTATACTCAAATTACACACAGCTGCTAGATGGTTGGAGACTTCCTGAGCACTCACAAAAATAACTGTACAGGGGAGGACAGAGATGTGAACAAAATGAGGAGCAGATCTAAGTGGCAATGATGCAGAGACTGAGCTCATTATATAGGGGCCAGCAGAGCTTGATACAACTTGTACGAAGGACGCGCAAATGAAACCATGGGGACAAAGAGCTGAAAATCCCGCACTGAACAACAGAAAGGACGACTTACTCTACTATAACGGTAGAAGGGGGGGACTGAGGCAGAACACACTCATGATCAAACATGCAGCATACTGTGCGTTAAAATTACACAAAGGATGATGAAATCATAGGCTATGTAACACCTCCCCACAAAGAAAAAGAAATTTACAAAGGAAATTTCTTATTACTCTAAAACAATCTGTATATGGCATTAAAAAACATGCAAAAGTCTTTCCTAATGTTACAAAACATGAGATCTCCCTAGCATGTTCAGTCATAGGTACTTGCCAGTATCCCTTTAACAAATCAAACTTACTTATGTACCTAGCCTTTCCGATCTTGTCTATGCAATCTTCCACACGAGGGAGAGGGTAAGTGTCTGTTTTGGTTATCTGATTAACACGTCTGTAGTCAATGCAAAGCCACTGTGACCCACCTGGCTTAGGGACTAGAGTGACAGGAGAACTTCACTCGCTCTGACAGGGCTCAATCATCTTGTGGTCCAACAGGTAGCCAAGCTCCTTCTGGATGAGAGGAACTTTCACTGGGTTCACACGGTAAGGAGGCAATTTAATTGGCTTTGCGTCTCCAACATCGACATCATGCATCAACACAGTAGTTCTTCCTGGAGTGGCACGGAACACTTGCGGGTACTCCTGCAGTAATACCGAAAACTCCTGCCTTTCCTCGGGAGGTAGATGAGAAAGCTTAGTCTGGAGATCATTCATGATATCAGGATTCATCCCCAAACTATCACTCAGGCTCATGCTGCATGGGAGAGCTTCACTTGCAGACTCGGGTGGAACAGCTACAGTGCAGACTGGATTATTTTCGTCCCGCCTGTGATATAACTTTAGCATGTTGATGTGACAAAGTTGCTTGTTCTTTCTATGATCTGGTGTGGCGATGACATAGTTGACATCACTGAGTTTCTTCTCCACGAAATAAGGACCACTAAACTTGGCTTGAAGAGGTTGCCCATGAACTGGTAGCAGAATCAAAACCTGATCTCCTGGCTGAAAGTGGCGTAACCTGGACTTCTTATCATACCAAGTCTTCATCTTCTCCCTGAGCAGCTCCTAAATCTCTCTCGCCAGCTGTAAAGCAGTGGACAGCCGTTCTTTGAACTTCATCACATACTCCAGCAGGTTGACGTCATCTTCCTCTGACAGCCAGCATTCCTTGAGTAGCTTAAGGGGTCCTCTTACTTCATGGCCAAACAGTAGTTCAAAAGGTGAGAAGCCCAGTGATTCATTTGGAGATTCTCTTGCGGCAAACACAACGAATGGAAGACCTTTATCCCAGTCTTTCTGATGTTCCAAACAGTATTTCTTGAGCATCGATTTGAGTGTTTGATGATATCTCTCCAACGCTCCTTGGGTCTGGGGATGGTAAGCTGAAGACGTGATCTGGGTGATGCCCAACTCTTTCAGAGACTGCTTGAAAACATTCGACATGAAATTACTTCCCTGGTCTGACTGTACCTCCTTGGGCAGACCAAATTTTTTTTGAAGAACCCTAGCATTTCCTTAACCACGTTCTTTGCTGAGATATTTCTAAGTGGAATGGCTTCAGGATAACGAGTAGCCATATCAATCAGGGTCAACACATAAGAAAATCCTGAAGAAGTCTTAGGAAGAGGGCCCACAATATCCACCAACACACGGGTGAATGGCGCCTCAAAAGGAGGAATGGGAACTAGAGGTGCAACCTTTTCGGTCTGATTACACTTCCTCACAACTTGACAGGTGTGACAAGACTTACAATACCAGGAAACATCTCTGAAGATACCTGGCCAGTAGAAGTGTTTCAAAATGCGTGCCACAGTCTTCCTCACTCCAAGGTGTCCTCCAAACTGGAATCATGAGCCACTCTAATGATATCCTGCCTACAAACACGAGGGATGACAACTTGATGTACAACCTCCCATTCACAGTCGGCTGATGCTGTTGGGGGTCTCCACTTCCTCATAAGTACTCCTGACTTTACATAATAACAAGTGGAAGCACCGGCTGACTCTTCTTCACTGTAAGCAGAGTTAGCTAGACCTTTCAACTCAGGGTCAGCAACCTGCAACTCAACCAACTCTTGATGGGACAAATTATCAACACTACGGGGTACTGCCTCATCTGGTGAGTGGTCCAAATTAGCAAGAAAAGTGTCAGCTAGGATAACATCATCATCATCATTATCCTCTAAATCACCAGTAACTTTAGAGTTAGCCCTAGTGACAGCACATGCAGGGAACACATCAGGGACATCACAATCCTGGGACGCAGCCACTGGCTCACTAGACAACTGAGGAGCTGGACACACTTGACTTCCACCAATATAATTTCCAAGTAAGAAAGTTACACCTGACATTGGGAGTGTCTCAACCAACCCAACCATAACGGAACCATTAACAAAACCATACTCTAAATTCACTCTGCACAGAGGGACAGAGAAGTAATTATTCCCTACACCTTGTAAGATTACAGTTTCATCAGAGGAATTAACATTAGAGCCTAGAACACTGGTCAGCATAAGGGATTGGCAAGCACCTGTGTCACGATATATTTTAACTGATTTCCTGTCATTACTGTCCAGAGGACTGACAAAACCATCAGACAGGAAATTAGCACATGAACTCTTGAGAGTGTCACCCACGTTACTGCTCAAAAGAGGAGCTCCATCATGAGAATTTAAGTTACCCCTCAAAGCAGGTTCAGTTAACTCAGTTAAAGAATTCTGGGAACTCTCCAGAGTGGACACTAGACCAATTGACTGAATATTTAAAGACTCCTTTTTGTTCACATCACGCTGTCTCCTGAAACATCTCTCCGTAGTATGACCAAGCTTACTACAATAAGTACATTTACTTTTCTGAAATCTAGAGGTGAAGCTGGTATTTACTTCCTGAGAAACATCATCTTTATTCTCTTTCCTGTTACCTGTACTCTGAGTAGAGGCAACGTACTTACTCTCAGCTTTCCCTTTTCTTTAGAATATCTCTTGTGAGTGAGAACATATTCATCAGCTAAAACTGCAGCATCAGACAAATTATCTATTCTTTTCTCATCAAGATATAGGCTTACATCTTTATAAATACACCTCTTGAAATCCTCCAGCAAAATCATCTGCTTAAATTTACCAAAATCAGAATCCACATTCTTAGAATTTAACCACTGCTCTAACAGATCTTCTTTGATTTTTGCATACTCAACATGGGATTGCTTATCTTGCTTGTAAGTTGTCCTAAATTTTACTCTATAGGCTTCAGGAACAAGCTCATAGGCCTTAAGAATCAAGCTCTTAACTACATCATAATTATCAGATTGATCCTGAAGCAAAGATGCATAAGTTACTTGAGCTTTACCGGTGAGAACAGTTTGAAGGAGTACTGGCCAATACTCCTTGGGCCAACTAAAACCTGTAGCTACCCTCTCAAACAACTGAAAATACTTTGTTAAATCAGATTCATTAAAAGGAGGGACAAGTTTAACATTTTTAGCCACATCAAAATCATCAGAGCTAGATGATCCAGTTCCACCTTGTTTCATGCGATACTCATGGTCTGCCTGAATCCTGGCAAGTTCAATTTGTGCCTGAGCCTGTACCTGTGCCTCTTGAATACGAGCATTTGCCTCATTAACACGAGCCTCCTGCAGGGCTAGCTGTAACTTAGCTAATTCAATCTGCGTTTGCTCATTTGGAGGAGTTACATTAAACAAGCTTTCATTAATCATATCAACAATTTGATCTTTAGAATGATGAGAGCGAACAGCAATTCCCAATTGTTGAGCAACAAGCTTAAGTTCATTCTTTGTTCTGTTTTCTACATCCAACACTGTTTGCACATTTGACAAAAAATCCTTGGCTTCATCAAGTGTAGTAATAGTAGACATCATGAACAAGTAACAGTCACAAAATATCAATCAATATCCTTATGATAATATCCTGAATATCCTGATAAGAGGTCGCCAAATTTATGTTACGGAACAGAGAAAGATAATGTACACTTTAAGTGAGAATACTAAGAGTCACTACTGTCCCGTAAAGTTCCAGGTTGAATACAAAAGAGTTAGGCAAAATTACAAGTTAAAGTTTAATGCTCAAACTAACAACAAAACATTCAGGACTCATAAGGATAATGTAATGGCAAAAAACAGGTTAAATATATGGTTAACTGCAACAGCCTCTATTAACATGAAATTAGCATGAGTAAATTTATCTAAGTCAGCCCTGTTAAAATGAGATACCAGATACTACTCAGTGAATGCCAGATATATTGTTACAGATACAAAATATTATTAATGATGACTGACAACAAGAACCTCACATAAATCACAAAAACCCCACTAGGCCCAAGAATCAACCTTATGCTACACAGTACAAGAAAAAAATGCAACAACAGTTATACTCAAATTACACACAGCTGCTAGATGGTTGGAGACTTCCTGAGCACTCACAAAAATAACTGTACAGGGGAGGACAGAGATGTGAACAAAATGAGGAGCAGATCTAAGTGGCAATGATGCAGAGACTGAGCTCATTATATAGGGGCCAGCAGAGCTTGATACAACTTGTACGAAGGACGCGCAAATGAAGCCATGGGGACAAAGAGCTGAAAATCCCGCACTGAACAACAGAAAGGACGACTTACTCTACTATAACGGTAGAAGGGGGGGACTGAGGCAGAACACGCTCATGATGAAACATGCAGCATACTGTGCGTTAAAATTACACAAAGGATGATGAAATCATAGGCTATGTAACAATATATATATATATATATATATATATATATATATATATATATATATATAGTATATTTACTGATGAAGTACGTATTGTACGTGAGAGATGTCACAATTCTTGTAACTGTAAAAATAATGTAAACCGGTATGTCTGTCTTCCCTATGGAAGAACTGGCGCTTTGTGAAACAAAAAAAAAAACATTATTATTATTATTATTATTATTATTAACCCGTCACGTCGCGAGGTTTTCTGCCCCTCCGACATCCCCCTGTCCCGAGCCTTTTTGGAAAAAAATTTTTTTGGCTCAAACTTCCGCTTAGGTTGAGAAACGAAGGAAAATCACCAAGAAAGGGCTTACCGTGGTCTATAAGTGGTCAGAACAGGTGAGGTCCCCCGAGCCAGGTAGCGTATTCTGTAATGGACGTGCCAGGCGCTCACGTTTTCTATGGTAAGAAATACTGGGAGAAACAACACACAACACCTCTATATTTATTGAATTTGAACTAATAAACAATAACAGTAACAATATAATGGATTTCAGACACATATATATGAAAAATAAGCATTGTACCATCGTGCGAGCATAGCGAGTTTGGTCCGAGTTGTAACATGCTATATGCTAAGTTTCTTGTATCAGTCAACATATCATTTTTTCTACTTGTATACTTCTGTTTCAATGACATTTTACCAATTACAACTGTTTGTAAGTGTTTTCAGATGTTTTCATTCATTATGATGACATGCAGCATAAGTATAGCGCACATCAGCTTAGTAACCGCACTCGCTATGACTCGTATTTCAACATACCCAATTGTTTTATCACTTTCCTATTATTTTTCCCTTTACATAGAACCTTTCCTCCACCACTGTAAATGTTTTCAATTATTTTCATTCATTACGAGGGCATTTAGCGATATGCTAGCGCATATTCACGTAGCAACCACGATCTCAAACACTCGTGTTTCATCTTCTACTTTATTTATTCACTCCAATTATAATTTCCCACTTACATTACACACTTTTACACCCCTATACTGCACTGTACATACTTACTGGCATTATTTATTCAAGTGAGCGTGAGAATATCGCATGAAAATACCCTCGCAATGAATGTTTCGACCAACATAATACTCACACACTTATATACTAATTCTTCACATATATTACACACGTTACCACATGTTCACTTCTATTTTCACTATTACAGTACGTGCCTTATTCATTCAACTGAGCGTAAGGATATCGCATCTCTATACACACGCTATGAATATTTGACTTAGAATATATTTCAGCACTTACAATAATTTGAACTTATATTATACCCGTAAGCATTTCCAATAATAATAATTATATAATTACGGGCCGTATTTATTGCACTGAGCTACAGAATATCCCATCATAAAACCCTCGCTATGTATGTTTCCACTTACAGCATATTTATACACTTACAATTTTTGCACTTATGTTATACCCGTATGTACTTTATACTAATATTTGGAGATCAACATGACTGATAATTTCACTGAGCGTCTGTCTGTCGCATTTATTTCATAGTTTCAGCGTCCTGTCGCATTCACACCATATCAGAATTGCATCAACGTGTGATATTCGCTGAAACATGGGTGAATACAGAGACCCACGTCACACTCCACGCACTCATAGCGGGTGTCCTTCCTCTGTGTCGTGAGTCTCACCCGGGAATTGCTACACACGTGACACCTGCGTTGGGGCCTGGGTTTGTTTGGCTGGGGAGGGATAGGAGTGGGGAAATGGCGGCCGGATATTCTCAGGGGAGTTTGTGCAATAGGGGCAGTGCGGGTTCGATGTTGGGGCCTTTCTACAGCATACCGTGCAAACATCTCTCTTGTGAGCTCCCTCACAAACCCTTCAAAGGTTTTCTGAAGTCCTGTTGTCATGGCGTGAAGGTGGTGGCAATTCAGAGCAGTGATGTCTAGCAAGTGAAAGAACAGTTTCTTATACCACTTCATCGTGGTCCTGTCACACTCTACCGTCGATATCATGGAGTCTGACTGGTCTACGAGGCGCATGTTTATATTATAGTCCATGACACACTCAGGTTTCCAAATACGACGCCTGTTCTCGCTACGGTAATCAACTGAATCAGTACGGTGCATCAAGGGGCGGTGAACCGTTGACAATAGGCTTACCTCTCTATTGTGATTCCACACAGTTGCAAGGATGTTGTTGGCTTTGAAGAAGACAACCTCATTCCTGTCAAGTTTCCGCCCTACCTTGGCCATGTGACACCGGTTCACCTTCACGGTTCCACAGACTCCCGCTTCATGTGTGTGAAGATAACGAGCGAGAAGAGGGCTAGTGTACCAATTGTCCAGGTAGAGGACGTGACCACGATGAAAGTAGTCTTCTATCATCGTCTTTACCACTGCTCCCGACAGTCCAATACTTCGATCTTCTATTATGTCTCTCTTTGCATCGGTGTACAAGACTACGTCTTGCACGTATCCAGTCATACAGTCGCACATAACAAAGATCTTGAACCCAAAACGGTGCCTTTTGCTGGGTATATACTGCCTAAATGAAATTTGCCTCTCCACAACACGAGACACTCGTCTATGATGAGGTCTCTATAGGGATTGAATGAGGAACGAAAGAAATGCCTCAGGTGATCAAAGATCAACCTAATTCGCCTCATTTTATCAGTGTTGTTTGCATTTGCAGGACCATGAGCATCATAGAAATGGAGGCGACTTAGAATTTGTTGAAACTGATTACGGCTCATCACCTGACCAAATATTGGGGTAAACATAACAGGGTCCCTAGTCCAGTAAGCAGGAATTCTGTTCTTTCTTATAATACCCATCAAAAGGATCAGGGCAAAAAATAAGAACATTTCTGAAAGGGAGACAAGGTAATCATATATGATAGAATGCCTACTCCTTGTTCCCAATCTTTCACTCTCAAGGCGCTGGGTGCTTGCAAAAAGGTTGGTTTGGTATACAATCTGCTCCACAAATGCCTCACTAAAAACAGGTGGAAAAAATCCAACCTGGTGGAATTACGGTGAATTCCTGGAGCAATGCAGCCAGAGCGCCCCTGCTCAGTGAAGGGGTGAATGAGGGGAGAAAAATCACTCCCATCCTCCCAATTCCACGCCACAAATCCCTCGTCCCCATCATCCCCATCACCGCCTTCGTCTGGGTGGGGAGGAGATCCTGGTTGGGGAGGTGGGGGAGAAGGAGTGCAGAGGGCTTCCCCACTGTCACTCCTCTTCTCTCTGCCTTTACCCTTTCCCTTTCCCTTACCCTTACGGCCTTGAGGAACATTAGGGGGCTGTGAGGATGAAGTAGGGGAATATTGGGGAGCAGAAGATGTGCTGGGGAGTGGTTCCTCCCCACCTTCCCCCTCCACGACAACACCACGTGCTTTCTCACGCACCCTAGCTCGACCACGTGTTAGGGGATATTGGAGAGCATAAGACGTGCTTGGGAGTGGTTCCTCCCCACCTTCCCCCTCCCTCACAACCCCACGTGATAATGACTGCACCCGCACTCGACCACGTGATACACTACGCCGCCTCACACTACGTAGGAAGAGCAATGACTCACTCACGTCACTCTCACTTTCCCTAATCCTCTCTGTACTTTCCCTTTCACTCCCCACTCCCTCCACAGCACTTCCTAACTCCCCAAACAAAATGCTAGGCCCATACCTGCTCATCCGACGTGGTGTGCACTCTGGGCCACGATGAGTGATGACCTCACGTCCATACCATGTGGCAGCTCGTCCCACGGCTCCGTCATCGTCATCGTCCTCATCCTCGTCCTCGAATTCTGGTTCCAAATCACGTTGGGGATAGGCATAGGATGTTGCACGTGGCTTCTTTGCCTGCTGCCCCTCTCAAGCAGCACGGTAAGTCACGTACTGCCGCTTCCTGGGAGACGGAACTTCCTCGTCACTGCTGGTTGTTTCTTCCTCCTCTGGCTGCACATGATCTTTATCAACAACCTCATCGTCCAGTGGGGAATCACTGTCGCCTGTAAAGGTGTCCAGGGCGGCTTGAATTTCGCCATCTGAGAGACCTCTCTTAGCCATGTCTGAGCAGGACCGTTGCTACCAGGTGAGTGGACGAGTGGCGGGTTAGCATGGGTCCCGCCGGGTCGCCGAGTGTCCCCGCCTGGTGGCAGGTAGGGGAAGGTCATGCGAGGATACGTACCGCAAATCAAGTGCGAAATTTGAAAATTGTCGAAATTATACACTTTGCAATTGCATGACGTACCGGTACGTCGCCGGGACTGGCAAATGCAAATCATTGCAATGTACCCATACATCGACAGATGGGGCAGGTTAATGAAAAACTGAATCTGGGAATGAAAATTGAAAAATTTGGTTATATACCCATGTTCAAATCTGGCAGCCCTGGAGCCGGTGCCAGCCGCCAACAACTGTTCATATTTGATCACTTGTTGTCACTGTCAGAGGATTTCATTCCTGTCATCGATCAGTTCATAGCTTCTCTTAATCAACGGCTGCATGCGTATGAACTGATGTCAGGTCGCTTTGGCCGCTTCGGACGACTGACAAAGCTAGCCTCTGAAGAGCTGTCAAGAGCAGCTAAGAAATTACTGGATGTCTCTTCCAACGATCTGGAGACTTCATTTCCTGAAGAGCTCATCCACTTTGCTGCTTTTGCAAATATTACGCTGACGAAGAGCCAAACGACGTTAGCACTGAGCTATTTCTCTACAAACTTATCCATGATAAGCATGTGCTTGATATTTTCCCCAAATGCTGAGGTAGCCTTGAGAATGTACCAAGCTGTAATGGTGAGCAACTGCAGTGCTGAGCATTTTTTTTTTTTTTTTTAGCTGAAACTGATTGAGAATCGCCTACGAACAAGCAGGACACAGAAAAGACTTGTGAATTTGACAGTCATGAGCACTGAGTCGGACATCCTACGCTCATTGGATTTTGATGATTTAATAAGAGAATTTTCCATTAGAAAATTGCGGAAAGCATCTGGACTAGGCCAGATTTCTAGAAACTGTTCGTTCAATGAAGAGTCTACACTAGTGTTGAGTGGTGAGTGCACGCGTGAGTTTTTTTTTTCTCTCACTTCATGATTATTCTGTTTTGTGTGATATGCTAGGAAGTGTTCAGTGCATTTCAAGGTTGCTCTGTTTTTTTCATTCAGGGCTAATTAATGTGGAGATTTTTCAGAAAGTATCGTTTTTACCTGAACTTTAATGACATCAATTTCTGAATACAGTATCATAGGTCGTCGGGAGCGAGTTGTATCGTGCAAGTGAGAATATCGTTGCAACAGGGCGAGGGTTAAAAATGTATCTTCATTTAGCACCATGCTAATTTGATGCTTGGGATGAGCCCCCCACCAAAACGGGTCCCAGGCCCCCCACATTCCAAATCCGGCACTGCCTGAGGCCCAACATTTCTTATGTGTACTATGCACCTCCACATGCCACCCATTTGCGGTAACACCCACCGTCTGTATTGAATACTTGCTCGGGCGATCTCCATACAGGAGCGTAATATACTTTCGCGTTCTTCTTCTAGGGGAAATTTTTGCTTTAAAGAGTCGCATTGAGAAGAATTATTGTACTCTCTCCCACTGCCCTGCTACCATTTTGGTCAGTTCTACCTACTCTTGCATGTCCATTGTATCCTTCAAAACTGCCCTATTAGATGTTTTTTGCACCTCTGTTAAATTAGATCAGCCACCATCTACACAATGTGTGTAATGCTGCCTTCAGGTGCCACAACACTGACTGACAACCCAAATGATTTCGTGTGATCCAAACAACCGCATAAATGCCTGGCGGTCTACTGGTGAAAGTAGTACGATCGGATGTGGCCTGTAAGGCAATCGAGGAAACTTGGGGATTTGAAGGCTGGCGGTGGCCGAGACGATAAAGAAACGGCTTGTAGTCCTAGTGGACCAGGTTTGAATCCTGGCTAGGGCAGGAAACAGTATAAGGATTTGAATTTCTTTTAAATTGTACTGATCTGCTATAAGTCACGCCCACATGTAAAAATACCCATGTTAAAACCAGTATACTATATAGTCCAGGGCAGTACCTTTCTGCTTGCTGCATGTAAATGTGTGTAGTAAGTGTACTTGAACGATTTCTACTCTCTGTGGAAAGAGGTAGCCAAAATTAGTTCGTGGCATAACAAACAGGTATTTTTGGGCTGGAAGATCATCGTTTATAATTACGTTCCAACATTCCACTACCGTTATTTTATGTGGCATATTTTCAGTAAAAGTATTGAAATTTGTTCTTGGAAAAAAGAAAACAAGTGCAGCCTTCTGTACTGTTTTTCTCCGCTTGGAGTGTATTCATTATTCACAAATTCACTGGCATTCAGCCAATATGACATTGGGTCAAAGTGGATGACTTGACATTGGGTTTGCAAATTATTTGTTTTTGCACAAAAACTTTGATGTTATTACCACCCAAACTATTACCGATTCTTAGTGTCAGACTGACATGTTAGGAGAGTATTTCTTTACATGATCTTGATTTGTTACGAAATACTTTAAGTCTTGAATATATAGTAAGAAATTAACCCTTACCTGTCGAAAACACACACACACCAAAGACTTTTATGGAAACTGTACCATCAAGGAGGAATTCGAGGCAAACTGTTTTGTTGGATGCAAGACTTTCTCATAAAAAGAGAAATGAGAACAGTACTAAGAGGAAACTACTCATCATGGAAAGAAGTGACTAGTGGAGTACCACAGGGTTCAGTGCTGGCACCAATCATGTTTTTAGTGTATATAAATGATATAAACAGTAACACTGGAAATGAGAGCGATCTGAATATGTTTGCAGATGATGCAAAAATACAAAGGAGAATTACTAACACAGACTCTTGTAAAGAGCTACAAGAAGAATTAAATAAACTTCATGAATGGAGTAGTACATGGCAAATGGAACTCAATGTGGACAAGTGTCATGTAATCAAGTTTGGTAAAAGTGGAAAAAGACCTGATTGGGATTATAAGTTAGGAAATAAAACCCTATACACATCAGAAAGAGAGAAAGACCTAGGTGTGATTATCAATAACAGACTATCTCCGGCTGACCACATCAGCGAGAAGGTACGGAACATGTATACACTGCTTGCAAATATGAGAATAGCATTCACATGCATAAATGAAGACATGCTAAGAAGGATAATAACAGCATTCATTAGACCAACCCTGGAATATGCATCAGTAGTCTGGAGTCCTCATCTCAAAAAGCACATAGACAAGATTGAAAAAGTTCAAAGGGACGCTACAAGATGGCTACCAAGCTTAAGGGACCTAAGCTACGAAGAAAGACTAAATAAACTGAATCTACCAACACTACAGGAGAGAAGGAAAAGAGGTGACATGATAATGCTATATAAGTGCATATCAGGGAAGGAGAAAATAGACATAAATGATTACTTAACATATGGAGAAGCATCAGCAAGAGGACACTGCAAAAAACTGCAAAAGAAGAGGGGTGATAAAGACGTAAGGAAATTCAGTTTCCCAAACAGAGCAATTGATCAATGGAATGCACCACCGAATGAAATAGTGTGTGCCAAAACAATTCACAAATTTAAGGATATGTACGATTAATATGGTTTAAGACACGGGACAGTACGAGCTTGACTCATTCCTGTAAAGATACAATTAGGTAAGAACAATTAGGTAAGAACACACACACACACACACACACACACACACACACACACACACACACACACACACACACACACACACACACACACAAATACAAGCTGCGTGAGGGCATCGCTACCTGTTGGTACACCCTCTGTATTCCTTTCTCCGAATTAACGTGAATTGTAAATGACATGTCCCGTTTTGTGTTTTAGATAAATATTTTGCACAAATTAACCAAAAGGATAATCTATTAATATCTGTCATACATATAATTTGGGGGCAAGCGTAACTAGACACACAAAAGAGACTTTATTCATATACATTTGTATGACATCATGCGTGAGAAGGTGAGAAGAACTATGGATATGTGGCCTAAACTATTCCTTCAAACACCATACTATTTATTTTCAGAATTCGATAGCCAGTTCTCTTGGGAGGCGTTTACTGTTATTTCTAAGGTAAGTTTGCTGTTTTTCTTCTCGTCACATTGTTTATTCATCCCGGAAAACAAAATGTCAACTCAAGCAAAATGCGGCAGAGCAGAGCATGTTCTGCGTCGTCGCTCTGTGCCTGGCGCTGATGTATAAAAGTGAGATGATCGAGAAGACACTCAGTAGGGAAGGTATCCGAGTGATGGAAGTTTCTGCTGTTTGGAAACCTTTCGAGGACAAGGTAGGCCCTGCCATGCCCTTAAAGAGGTGTGTTAATACTTCGTGTTGTGATTTTTTACAGTTCCAACATCTCTCTCTCTCTCTCTCTCTCTCTCTCTCTCTCTCTCACTGAAAATAATGACGGTTGGTTGCATTATTAATTTTACACGACGTCGCCAAAATATTATTACTTAGTTTAAACGTGATGTTATTATCATTTGATCGTAGTGAAATTATTAATGTATTCTTTATGCGCCGTTTACCTGGCTGTATATGCAATGAGTATTAATATAACAGACTGGAAGAGAACCTAGTAAGTTAAAAGCGAACCTAGTTAGTTTATCGTTAACATATTCCCAAATATACTGTATACATAATACTCCGGTCTGCAATGAGTAATTATGTCTGCGATACATCAAATTTCTAGTTAGACACCGTTGATTGTTATATCGTTTACTCTTGTTACTTCACCTCTCTCTCTGGCTACAGACTGTTGACCGCGACTCTCAACTCTCTCTCCTTCCCAGATATCAGTCCATTCCACTCCGTTTTGCTCCATACCCGCCTCACCTCCTCCTAGATATGCGGTATTTCGAAACCCCTGCCTCTTTCACACCATCATTCCATCTCATCTTTGGTATCCCTGTTACGTCTTCCTGCTACCTCTAGTTTTTCTTATCTGTTTGGTAGTCTCTCATCACTCATCTCAAAAGGCCCCTGTCAGCCATAGGCCTGTATTCTTGTCGATTAAGGAAGCTCCGAAACATCTCTGTCTCAGCAATGTATTTTTGGATAAGGCCAGTTAATATCCATTCCTATGTTATTTATGATGATTATGGTGTTATTCCAGTGATTTAAATGACTTACAAGATGATAATAGGCAGCAATATCCAAAATAAATAGCTTAGATGAGGTGTTAGGGAGCTTCCCAACCCGACAGGAAAACGGGCTATAGTGTTACGGAGAAAGGAGTAGCACCATGAATGTTGACTATTCCATCTCTATTCAACTGTACTAATATGCATGAAGGAATGAAACTAACCATTACTAAATATATTAAAAATGTGGGCAGAAGAAAAAGAGGTGAATGTATAGATTGATTAGTGTTATTAACTCGACTTTGATGAAGTCTTTCTAACACAATCACTACCAAGGTTTTGATTATCATGAATAACGCCGCCTGAAGGTACATGGAATACAAGTACAGAAAACACCTTATTACTGAAGAATCGAATTTGAAAGCAAGCAGTAACTAAAGGAAAAGGGTCAGAAGAACGGTGTCCTCCATATTAGCAAAAACAATCGTGATGTATTGTTGCAGAGAACTGAGTCCAAGGGCTGGAATGAAAGGAAAAGCCTTAGAGTACAACATGTTTTATAAAGCAGATATTACCCATTCACGACATCTGTACACAACACAAGGGACAATAGTGATCCTGTATAGAGTCGGTCATAGTGAAGGATCTAAAGGAATACCAAGCATCCACACTCCCATTACCCACAGTCTCTTTAAAATCCAGTTTGCAAGAGCAGTAATGTTACCTTTCTTAGAGACAGCACAACACTGAGAACACTTACCATGATTAATTAATAAAATAAGGAGAGTGAGATGATTCACATCCTAACGAACCCATTGAAGGTAAGGGGATAGTCATTTATGTGACTTTAGACATGGACTCGGCAGTCCATACGACACATCTTGGATATTACTACTGAATCATCTATACGCAAAAATGCAAGTATGCATGTGATGGAATTAACGGGGGTATATTACATGTCGTGCCGGTTAGTCCTGTGAAAGTTTAGTAAACAGTCATAAAGAAATGCATCTCCTTAACTTATTCCGGGATCCAGCTGGGACTCATCTCACGATCTTACCATCAGGAATCCACTCCTCTCTCATACTATAATTAATCTTCAATTTTTTTTTTTTTTTTTTTTTACAGTTCATTACCTGACTTTTATTTTCCGTTCCATAACCCCCTTTATGAAGTTTTATCACTTATTTGATGCGACATGCCGACCAGACTTCGTTACCTCTCACAAGTTGCACTTAATTCACTCTCCACAAATATGAGGTCTTTGGAATCGTTATAAAAATGTCGTCATCATCATCATCATCATCATCATCATCATATCATTAATAAATAAAGTGGGAAGTTACAAGAAACAGGAACAGAATTGTATAATAACCATGAAGCAACGACCAGTGAACACATCTCAGATATCGATATTCTGTTTTTCATTTCACAGGCCAAACGATCCACACAAAACTGGACTTCAAAATGCCTGTGAAATAAAGCGATGCCGTCGACTGCCAGGTTATCAAGTCGATAGAACCCTTACTGAACTTGGCAGCCGACGGTGTGGCTCCAGCCCACAAGCAGAAAAAGATGGAAGAAAAAACCAAGAGGAACTGATGAGATTGCTATTTCTTTTTTCTCTCTATTTACCTATCTTTCAGTGACCACACATATTTTCTGACTGCCTGCTGCTTAGGACTCAGATGATGGGAAACTGAGCTGCAAAATATTCAGTATATCATCAAGCCAACGTCTCATATATATATATATATATATATATATATATATATATATATATATATATATATATAAATATATATATATATATATATATATATATATATATATATATATATATATATATATATATATATATTGTTACATAGCCTATGATTTCATCATCCTTTGTATAATTCTAACGTACAGTATGCTGCATGTTTGATCACGATTCGCCTCGTGGCTTCCATAGTCACCAAGCTTGCTTGTTCTACCTCACTCCCCCCTTCTGCTCCCTTATAGTAGAGTAAGTCGTTCTTTCTGTTGTTCAGAGCAGGAGTGTCAACTCTTTGTCCCCTATGGCTTCATTTGCGCGTTCTTCTTACAAGTTGTATCAAGCTCTGACGGCCCCTATATAATGAGCTCAGTCTCTGCATTAATTGCCACTTAGATACTCCTCATTTTGTTCACATCTCTGTCCTCCCCTGTACAGTTGTTATTATTTTTGTGAGTGCTCAGGAAGTCTCCAACCATCTAGCTGCTGTGTAATTTGAGTATAAGTGTTATTACATTTTTTCTTGTATTGTATAGCATAAGGTGTTGGTTCGTGGGCCTGGTGAGGTTTTTGTGATTAATGTAAAGTTTTACTATCAGCCAGTAGTAATAATATTTTGTATCTGTAATAATATATCTTGCTTTAACTGAGCATTATCCGGTTTTCTTATTTTATCAGGGCTGACTTAGATAAATTTACTCTTGCTAATTTCGTGTTAATAGAGGCTATTGCAGTTAACCATATATTTAACTTGTTTTTTGCCATTACATTATCCTTATGAGTCCTGAATGTTTAGTTGTTAGTTTGAGCATTAAACTTTAACTTGTAATTTTACCTAACTCTTTTGTTCTGAACCTGGAACTTTGCGGGACAGTAGCAATTTTAGTATTCTCACTTGAAGTGTTCATTATCTCTCTCTGTTCCGTAACATAAATTTGGCGACCTCTTATCAGGATATTATCATAAGGATATTGCTTGATATTTTGTGACTGATCTATTCATGATGTCTATTACTAATACGCTTGATGAAGCCAAAGATTTTTTGTCAAATGTGCAAACAGTGTGATGTAGAAAACAGAACAAAGAATGAACTTAAGCTTGTTGCTCAACAATTGGGAATTGCTGTTCACCCTCATCATTCTAAAGATCAAATTGTTGACATGATTAATAAAAGCTTGTTTAATGTAACTCCTCCAGATGAGCAAACGCAGATTGAAATAGCTAAGTTACAGCTAGCCCTGCTGGAGGCTCGTGCTAAGGAGGCTGAGTTTCAGGCTCGTGCTAAGGAGGCTGAGTTTCAGGCACAAGTTGAACTTGCTAGGATTCAGGCAGACCATGAGTATCGCATGAAACAAGGTGGAACTGGATCATCTAGCTCTTATGATTTCGATGTGGCTAAAAATGTTAAACTTGTCCCTCCTTTTAATGAATCTGATCTAACAAAGTATTTTCAGTTGTTTGAGAGGGTAGCTACAGGTTTTAATTGGCCCAAAAAGTATTGGCCAGTACTCCTTCAAACTGTTCTCATCGGTAAAGCTCAAGTAACTTATGCATCTTTGCCTCAGGATCAATCTGATAATTATGATGTAGTTAAAAGCTTGATTCTTAAGGCCTATGAGCTTGTTCCTGAAGCCTATAGAGTAAAATTTAGGACAACTTATAAGCAAGATAAGCAATCCCATGTTGAGTATGCAAAAATCAAAGAAGATCTGTTAGAGCAGTGGTTAAATTCTAAGAATGTAAATTCTGATTTTGATAATTTAAGCAGATGATTTTGCTGGAGGACTTCAAAAGGTGTATTAATAAAGATGTAAGCCTATATCTTGATGAGAAAAGAATAGATAATTTGTCTGATGCTGCAGTTTTAGCTGATGAATATTTTCTCACTCACAAGAGATATTCTAAAGAAAAAAGGAAAGCTGAGAGTAAGTACGTTGCCTCTACTCAGAGTACAGGTAACAGGAAAGAGAATAAACATGATGTTTCTTAGAAAGTAAATACCAGCTTCACCTCTAGATTTCAGAAAAGTAAATGTACTTATTGTAGTAAGCTTGGTCATACTACGGAGAAATGTTTCAGGAGACAGCGTGATGTGAACAAAAAGGAGTCTTTAAATATTCAGTCAATTGGTCTAGTTTCCACCCTTGAGAGTTCCCAGAATTCTTTAACTGAGTTAACTGAACCTGCTTTGAGGGGTAAATTAAATTCTCATGATGAAGCTCCTCTTTTGAGCAGTAACGTGGGTGACACTCTCAAGAGTTCATGTGCTAATATCCTGTCTGATGGTTTTGTCAGTCCTCTGGACAGTAATGACAGGAAATCAGTTAAAATATATCGTGATACAGGTGCTTGCCAATCCCTTATGCTGACCAGTGTTCTAGGCTCTAATGTTAATTCCTCTGATGAAACTGTAATCTTACAAGGTGTAAGGATTAATTACTTCTCTGTCCCTCTGTGCAGTGAATTTAGAGTCTGGTTTTGTTAATGGTTCCGTTATGGTTGGGTTGGTTGAGACACTCCCAATGTCAGGTGTAACTTTCTTACTTGGAAATGATATTGGTGGAAGTCAAGTGTGTCCAGCTCCTCAGTTGTCTAGTGAACCAGTGACTGCGACCCAGGATTCTGATGTCCCTGATGTGTTCTCTGCATGTGCTGTCACTAGGGCTAAGTCTAAAGTTACTGGTGACTTAGAGGATAATGATGATGATGCTGTTATCCTAGCTGACACTTTTCTTGCTAATTTGGACCACTCACCAGATGAGGCAGTACCCTGTAGTGTTGATAATTTGTCTCGTCAAGAGTTGGTTGAGTTGCAGGTTGCTGACCCTGAGTTGAAAGGTCTAGCTAACTCTGCTTGCAGTGAGGAAGAGTCAGCAGGTGCTTCTACTCGTTATTATATAAAGTCAGGAGTACTTATGAAGAAGTGGAGACCCCCAAGAGCATCAGCAGACTGTGAATGGGAGGTTGTACATCAAGTTGTCATCCCTCGTGTTTGTAGGCAGGATATCATTAGAGTGGCTCATGATTCCAGTTTGGCAGGACACCTTGGAGTGAGGAAGACTGTGGCACGCATTTTGAAACACTTCTACTGGCCAGGTATCTTCAGAGATGTTTCCTGGTATTGTAAGTCTTGTCACACCTGTCAAGTTGTGGGGAAGTGTAATCAGACCGAAAAGGTTGCACCTCTAGTTCCCATTCCTCCTTTTGAGGCGCCATTCACCTGTGTGTTGGTGGATATTGTGGGCCCTCTTCCTAAGACTTCTTCAGGATTTTCTTATGTGTTGACCCTGATTGATATGGCTACTCGTTATCCTGAAGCCATTCCACTTAGAAATATCTCAGCAAAGAACGTGGTTAAGGAAATGCTAGGGTTCTTCAAAAAGTTTGGTCTGCCCAAAGAGGTACAGTCAGACCGGGGAAGTAATTTCATGCAAAATGTTTTCAAGCAGTCTCTGAAAGAGTTGGGCATCACCCAGATCACGTCTTCAGCTTACCATCCCCAGACCCAAGGAGCGTTGGAGAGATATCATCAAACACTCAAATCGATGCTCAGGAAATACTGTTTGGAACATCAGAAAGACTGGGATAAAGGTCTTCCATTCGTTGTATTTGCCGCAAGAGAATCTCCAAATGAATCACTGGGCTTCTCACCGCTTGAACTACTGTTTGGCCATGAAGAGGACCCCTTAAGCTACTCAAGGAATGCTGGCTGTCGAAGGAAGATGATGTCAACCTGCTGGAGTATGTGATGAAGGTCAAAGATCGGCTGTCCACTGCTTTACAGCTGGCGAGAGAGAATTTAGGAGCTGCTCAGGAGAAGATGAAGACTTGGTATGATAAGAAGTTCAGGTTACGCCACTTTCAGCCAGGAGATCAGGTTTTGATTCTGCTACCGGTGCATGGGCAACCTCTTCAAGCCAAGTTTAGTGGTCCTTATTTCGTGGAGAAGAAACTCAGTGATGTCAACTATGTCATCGCCACACCAGATCGTAGAAAGAACAAGCAACTTTGTCACATCAACATGCTAAAGTTATATCACAGGCGGGACGAAAATAACCCAGTCTGCACTGTAGCTGTTCCACCCGAGTCTGCAAGTGAAGTTCTTCCATGCAGCATGAGCCTGAGTGATAGTTTGGGGAAGAATCCTGATATCATGAATGATCTCCAGACTAAGCTTTCTCATCTACCTCCCGAGGAAAGGCAGGAGTTTTCGGCATTGCTGCGGGGGTGCCCGCAGGTGTTCTGTGCCACTCTGGAAGGAACCACTGTGTTGATGCATGATGTCGATGTTGGAGACGCAAAGCCAATTAAACTGCCTCCTTACCGTGTGAACCCAGTGAAAGTTCCTCTCATCCAGAAGGAGCTTGGCTACCTGTTGGACCACAAGATGATTGAGCCCTGTCAGAGCGAGTGGAGTTCTCCTGTCACTCTAGTCCCTAAGCCAGGTGGGTCACAGCGACTTTGCATCGACTACAGACGTGTTAATCAGATAACCAAAACAGACACTTACCCTCTCCCTCGCGTGGAAGATTGCATAGACAAGATCGGAAAGGCTAGGTACATAAGTAAGTTTGATTTGTTAAAGGGATACTGGCAAGTACCTATGACTGAACGTGCTAGGGAGATCTCATGTTTTGTAACACTAGGAAAGACTTTTGCATGTTCTGTAATGCCATATGGTATGAAGAATGCACCAGCCACATTTCTAAAGCTCATGAATGTTGTAACAGAGGGTTTGGCAGGGTGTGTTGTTTATATTGATGATGTATTAATCTTCAGTGACAACTGGAATGATCACCTATGCCATGTCAGTAAATTTCTTCAGCGTTTGGTTCAGGCTAATCTTGTAGCTAATTTATCAAAGTGTGAGTTTGGTCAAGCTAAAGTTCAGTACCTTGGGTACGTAATTGGTGATGGACACGTTGCACCACCAGCAGCTAAGGTTCAGGTTATAAATGATCTTCCCAGACCTAAAAGTAGGAAAGAGCTACAAAGATTTTTGGGAATGGTAGGTTATTACAGGAGATTTGTTCTCAACTTTTCAATTCTTGTATCACCACTTACAGACCTACTGAAAAAGGGAGTTAAATCTGTCTGGACCGATAACTGTGAATCCTCTTTCAGCAAACTTAAAGCTATCCTATTAAGTCAGCCAGTGCTCGCTACTCCAAATTTTGCTAAGCCTTTTAAGATGGCTGTTGACGCAAATGATACAGGAGCTGGGGCTGTTTTGCTGCAAGAGGATGATCAGGGTATTGAACACCCTGTATCTTATTACAGTAAGAAGTTCACTCCACCTCAAAAGAACTACTCAACTATTGAGAAAGAGCTTTTGTCCCTGATTTTGGGTTTACAACATTTTTTCATTTTATTTGTGTTCTGGTTTTGACCCCATAGTCATTTATACCGATCATAACCCACTGAAATTCCTTAGTAAGTTTAAAGATAAAAATCAGAGATTGACAAGATGGAGTCTACTTCTTCAGGAGTATTCATTAGACATACAACATGTCAAGGGGAAAGAAAATGTTATTGCAGATTGCTTATCTACACTTTAGACAGATTGTTTTAGAGTAATAAGAAATTTCCTTTGTAAATTTCTTTTTTTTTGTGGGGAGGTGTTACATAGCCTATGATTTCATCATCCTTTGTATAGTTCTAACGTACAGTATGCTGCATGTTTGATCACGATTCGCCTCGTGGCTTCCATAGTCACCAAGCTTGCGTGTTCTACCTCACTCACCCCTTCTGCTCCCTTATAGTAGAGTAAGTCGTTCTTTCTGTTGTTCAGAGCAGGAGTGTCAACTCTTTGTCCCCTATGGCTTCATTTGGGCGTCCTTCTTACAAGTTGTATCAAGCTCTGCCGGCCTGTATATAATGAGCTCAGTCTCTGCTTTAATTGCCACTTAGATCTATTCCTCATTTTGTTCACATCTCTGTCCTCCCCTATACAGTTGTTATTATTTTTGTGAGTGCTCAGGAAGTCTCCAACCATCTAGCCAGGGCTGCCACTCTTACTTCTTAGAAAACCCCAGATTCAGTTGGAAAAAAACCCAGATCGTTGAATGAAAAACCCAACTTCAACAAAACTGTATATAAAGTAAGAATTAACTAAGATTAAGGTACCAGGAGGATTACATACGGTACCTGAAAATAAAAATTATTTGTAGAATCTAGTGCATCCGGAGACTGAGGGCAAAGGACTGAAGGGGATTACTGCTGTACTTCCGGATCTGGATCTGTCTCAAATTTAGATACTTCTTGTAGGGTCACCTTATTCGACTCTTGCAGATCTTTCAGAAGTTTCTGCTATCTTCTGTGGCAAGATCCCTCCATTATATCTTTTATGAGTTCTGATTTGGTTCCCAAGTGTCACTATTATGACCACCTCTGGTCTGGGAAGCAATTTGTCTCGTACTGAATCTGGCTTGAGAGAATTTGTATTTCTTGATTTGACTAAATTTACTTGAGAAAAAACTCTTTCTACAGAGGCAGAAGAATGTGGCAGTATTGTCAGATTTGTCATAAAAAGTGACAGCTTTTCAAATTTTGGATTATCCAGGCCATCTTTGATATTTCTTAATTTGTACCAGAATTCAAGTATTGTGTCATAATCAGGGACTATCTCTTTTGAATCTCGAAATGATCTCTATTCATCATCTAGTTCATTCAATTCATTTTCAGGTACAAATGATGGGAAATTTACTGCTAACTTGATAAGAGATGTTGATGACTTTGCAGGATCTTGAGCCAAAACTGAGTCCAAAATATTTAAATTGGCAATAACTCCATCTTCGTCAAGAGGGAATCTTTGCTTAATTTGTTTGGCCAGTTCAACAAGAAATTTTAGACAGTCTGTTTTGAAGTTTTTCTCTTCTTGATCACCAAGTGGCTCCTTACTTAAAAGGGCCATGGCTCTTCCACCCAAGTATAGATCCTCAAGGTTTTTATACATTTTTTCATTTCTGATATCAATTTCAGACAGTTTGAAAGATGCCATCACTTCTTATTTAATGAAGCAACTCAGAATGTTGCTATATTCCAGTGACACCATTCTATGAAGCAGATGCAATCTAAAATGCTCAGACTGAAAGTCTGTGTTCAGAGCATTTACTTTCTGCAATACATATTCCAAAAAAACAAGCATGTGTTTGGTGCCTCGGTAGTGCAATGTTTTATAAATCCAATTTGCTCCATCAACCCGGTCAACTTTGGATTCAGTTTGAAAATAAAGCAATAAAGCATCCCATTGTTCCAGAATGACCTTAATAACATTTCCACGGGACAGCCACCTTGTTTGTGCAAGCTTAGGAATCTTATGATGAGCTACTTTTACGACATCTTGAATTGAATTGAAATCATTTACTCTTTTGCTGCTCCGTGAAAAGTATGAAGATACATTCTTCAGAAGTGTTTCAAAATATCGTGGTAGAACTTTAACAGCGTGGCTAGAACACAGAGCAAAAGAGTGACACACACAGCCCATAACAAAAATATCAGGCACGTCTTTTCTCAACAGTGCTTGAAAACCGCTCTTTGTATCCATCATTGCTGAACAGTTATCACTACCAAAGCCAAGTATGTTCCTAATGGGAATACTCTTTTCCTGCAATAGAGCTGTGATTGCTTGATATAAACCTTGAGCACTCCCATTTTCCACTGTGACAGTGTCAAGCAGAACGTCAACAACATCAAGTTTTTTTGTTTAAAAAAATCGAATCATAACAGCCAATATTTGAGTTACAGATATGTCTGTACTTTCATCAATTAGCAAGGAAAATTTCTGATTCCTACATACGTTAGAGATTTCATCTCTTTCATAGTATGCTATGCCATCTTGTATGATGTACGAGAGTTTTGTTTTCTTCAATGAAACTTTCTTCCCAATCTCACTGTCGTGAAATGCTTTTTTGAACCCCTTTACTATGCGATCACATTGAGCATATGGCAGATTAGCTTCAGCTATGCAAGCTGCAATTGTTAATTCAGCCTTAGCTACCTCTTCTTTCATTGTTGGCACAGATATTGACAAGAAATAAGCAATTTTTGTGCTTCCCTTAGCACATTTTGCAGACTTTTGATGCTTAGCCGTACCTTTGTGTTAGTAGCAAGGATTTATTGGCATTTCTCAACTTCACATCACAACACACGCAGTAGCAAACTCCTTTCTCAACACGGTCTTCTCTTAGCCAGTCTTTTAACTCAGGATCCTTTAACCATTCCTCTCTGAAAGTCTGAGTGTACCAGCGTTTCACTTTTTTCTTTGGAGGGGTTGAAGAACTAGCCATGATAAAATAATGAGATTAACCACCAGAAAAAAAACAAAAAAACAAACAATACGCTTGCTTCTACTGTCTCCGAGTCCTCCGGCTCCGACCCTTGTGCACAATCAATATCTACACTCCACAGTCCACACAGCAACTGGGCATGTGAGCCTACATCGTGTGACAACTGACAACCCGGTCCCGTTGACAAATCTAGAGTTACCAAATAGCCTTTATCCGGAATCTCCGCAAGTGTATATTTTTTTCACATACACAAAAAAAAATCTGACTAACCTTGATGAAAAAACAGATTTTTAAGTAAAAAACTCATTAACCCACACGGTCGATGAAAAACCCATATCTGGGTTTAAAAACCCAGGAGTGGCATCTAGCTGCTGTGTAATTTGAGTATAAGTGTTATTACATTTTTTCTTGTACTGTATAGCATAAGGTGTTGGTTCGTGGGCCTGGTGAGGTTTTTGTGATTAATGTAAAGTTTTACTGTCAGCCAGTAGTAATAATATTTTGTATCTGTAATAATATATCTTGCTTTAACTGAGCATTATCCGGTTTTCTCATTTTATCAGGGCTGACTTAGATAAATTTACTCTTGCTAATTTCGTGTTAATAGAGGCTATTGCAGTTAACCATATATTTAACCTGTTTTTTGCCATTACATTACCCTTATGAGTCCTGAATGTTTAGTTGTTAGTTTGAGCATTAAACTTTAACTTATAATTTTACCTAACTCTTTTGTTCTGAACCTGGAACTTTGCGGGACAGTAGTGATTTTAGTATTCTCACTTGAAGAGTTCATTATCTCTCCCTGTTCTGTAACAATATATATATATATATATATATATATATATATATATATATATATATGGAGCTTCTGTGGTACAGTGGTAGGGTATGCGTTTCGTACTCTGGTGAATCAGGGTTCGCTCCCCGCTATGGTAATAAACTTTGTGAGTGTTCACCCGGCCACGTACTGCACTGGTGGACACAAGGGGTGCTGTGGTTGAACTAGTGTCGCTTACTATAAAGTATGCTTGCACCCAGTCGGCTTATGCGGGCCGATTACACTTGGTTCACAGACTACATACACATCCAAAGCCACTACAACACTACTGTTACACTTACAAGCACTTCTCACTCTACAGTACATACAATCTCTACCAGTCAGCCTAAGCCACTTGGTAGAGATACATTGGCTGTATCGTCCCGACTTCGGTCAGGATAGGCCGGTCCTGCAGTGGATACTCAAACGGCTGATGATTATGTATATAAATATATATATATATATATATATATATATATAATGTAGTGGTTAATTCGGCCTTGTAATTTCTAACACCATAATTAAGTTAGTGACTCAGTGATAAAACTTTTTTTTTTTTTTCTTTTTTTAATACCAGCTGGTGGTGCATTTGTTAGCACATTCAGTTCGTAATTGGGAGAACCTTTATTTTTTAACATTGCATTAGGGGCCTGGATGTAATCTGATACTGCGGGTCATATCCTGTGGGATAATTGAGACGGGGATAAAAGTTGTCTGCCTTAGCCGTCCTCGAGATGTTAAAAGATCTAAAGCTCGTGTTCTGGAAGCTTCCTAACACCTTTTCGATTTAGTTACGGATATTAGTGGTTAATATTTTTTCCTTTATTTATGCGGATTATGGCGATACTGGAAGTATTCATGTAACAGAAGAGCACAGTAAGGTGTAACAAATGGAATAAATCGCCTAGGGAAAGATGTTAAGGAGCTGCCTCAACCGATGAGATGCGGGCCTAAGTCGTTTAAGCATTTCGTCACGATGCCGTCTTAAATTAGTTTTCCTGTTGGCAGTTAATATTGTTTTGGGAGAGATCACTAGTAGAGGTGAAGTTAATGAAGACTATATTAATCACTCTCCCAGGGTCACGTTCTCGTCATAGTAAGGACCCTAGCACCTGTTCCTTAGCGATTTAGTTTTGGACACGGCTGTTTGATATAAATTTGTATGTAATTTTGCTGCCAATGATAGTATTTTAATAATTTTAATGAACAGAGGGGGGCAGTAAGGACCATCCTGATAAGCAAAATAAATAGCCCAGGAAGAACTGTTAGTGGGCTTCCTTAACCGACGAGAATACAGTCACCAATCGGAAAAGATTATTCTATCTCGAAAAGAATTATCTGGAGGTGCGAAAATAAAAAATAATGGTAGTTAACAGGTAAACATAGGAAGTCTGGTTTTCCAGATATTATAATAGATATCTTTCATAATATGATCTTAAAATCCCCAGGCGGCTTTACTGAGGTTGGGAGAAAAAAAAAATCTGAGCCTGAACTTGGGCAGTCAGATGAATCTTCCATGAACTCTTTGAATATGAGAAATTCTTATTGAGCTTAATATTATTTTCTGAAGGCAACAATAATCTTATGACATCATCGTACTGACCAGACTAATAGTCTAGGCAGTTTTTTGCAGCTTGTAAGAGACTAGATATGACCTTCATTAAACTCTTCAACAAGTGTCTTTCGTACTTTCAGTAAAACTGTTTAGTGACTGCCTGATTCACTTGAAAAAGACGTCATCGGATTTAGGTTAACCCTGTCCCTCATGTTAAGTTTTCTTTACGTTATTACTAACATAGCCCGGTGCTTGGAGAGGATGCTTGTGGTATGGGGAGGGATGGGGGAATTCTCTCCTTTGTGCAGGCACCCAGACTCTTTTGTAAGTTCTAGTGTTTAGTGCTATTAGTGTTTTCAATTTTACCTTTTTTACTTTATCGTATCGTCTGTTTCACTGCTTTCCGGTGACACAAGAGGCAGTTGTGCCGCCATGTTTTACTAAGGGTCATCAATCTATCATTCAGTCCTAAAAGTACCAGACGACTATGTTCAGTTTTAGGAGTGATTTCCCAAACTACCTTGACTGGATATACCAGTAAAAGGAATCCATCAAAATTTGAAATCCTTTCTAAGCTGAAACTAAATTATTTGTATGGAACACAAATACACTGAACGGGCTTCATTGGGCAGAAGATCAATACAGTATTTTACGGCAAGTCAGCCAGCATTTTCGACGCACAAAATTTTTTATCATCGTCATCATCATCATTATTATCATCATCTATTGCTCTTTTCCCTCCATACGATGGGGTGTGGTTAGGATCCAGAGACTAATATATATATATATATATATATATATATATATATATATATATATATATATATATATATATATATATATATATATATATATATGCAGAACGTTCACTTCACTGTGAAGATATATACGCAAATTAACCACAGGAGAAATGAAAGGAGCGACAGTAAGTACTTTCGTATATTACATCTTCAGACAGAGTGAGACAGAACGTAAAGGGTAGAGGTCTTTTATGCACATCCGCAGCAGGGAGTGGCCCACAGAACAATGGATGACCTGAATTTTACCTGCGGCTTAACTTATGGACACCTGCAGCAGGGAGTGGCACACAACAAAGGATGACCTGAATAAAAAAAATGGGCGATGAACAGAATAATAGGTACCTTTCTTTTTCCTTCCTTAGGGATGCACTTGACAAAAGGAGGGGAAGGGGGGAGATAAATCTGCGGCTTAACTTAAGATCTAGAGGATTAATGCTAGGTGTGTCCCACACAGGTGTGGCTACACTGCCAGGAGATGACAGGGAACAATCAACTGTTAGTCTGCTTTAAAATTAAATGGCCATATCTCATGTTAACATTTTTTTCACATGTGCCAGAAATTAGGCAAGATTCTGTTACATTTCTTTCATCAAAGCTTTTTGATCTTGCTGGAATCCTAGAGCCTGCCCAGTCAATATGGTGATTACTGGATGCTTTGTGATGAAATAAACCACTACTCCGTTGGGCTGTCCTTACAGTGTATTTATGTTGTGAGATTCTAGTTTCCAAATCTTTTCTAGATTGTCCTATGTAAAATTTGTTACAGCTTTTACACGAGCTTTTGTAAACAACGCCTGAATTACTGAATAGGCTGTTCTTGATAAGGGTTTTTTGATGGTGTTCTCATATCTGAATACCACTTCTACATTACGTTCCTTCAGTATGTGAACCACATCAAAAAAAAAATTCATGGAAGGGGAGGACAAGGGTTCTTTGAATATTCTGGCGATCCAACCTTTTACTTTTCCCTTCAAGGAATCGTTTCATACTTTGTGGATATTTTAGCTTCTTTCCGATGCTCTGAATCATTTTTAGTACATCATCTAAAAATTCTGGGTCTAAAATTCTATATGCTCTTAACCTGTGACATCCCGACTGATTTCCCCCCTCCGATAACCCCCAATCCCGAGCTATTTTTGAACAAAACAAAAAATTTGGCTAAAACCTCCGCTTTTGTTGAGAAACAAAGAAAAATCGCCAAGAAAGGGCTTACCGGGGTCCATAAGTAGTCAGAACAGGTGAGTATTGTATTCTGTCACTGATGTGTCAGGCTCTCTACGGGACTTATTTATTACACTGAGCGTCAGAATATCGCATCTCTATACACTCGTTAGGAATGTTTCGACTTAGAATATATTTATGCATTTACATAATAATTTTCCACCTACATTACACCCGTTTCCACTTGATACTACTATTTACATATTTACGGGCCTTATAATTACACTGAGCATCTGTATGTTGCATATTTTCCTGAGTATAAGCATCATATCACGTTCACACCACATTAGTAGTGCATCAAGGTGTGATATTCCCTGAAACAAAGGTGAATCCAGAGACCCATGTTACACTCAGCGCACTCATAGCGGGTGTCTTTTCTCTGAGTGGTGGGTCTCACACAGGAATTACCACACACATGAGGAGGGGCTCCTCCTCACCTCCCCACTCCATCACCACACCACGTGATTCACCACAAACCTCAACGCCCCACATGATATGCTCCACTCCCTCACACCACCATATGAGAGTGATGACTCACTCCCGCCACTCTCCCTTTTGATTTCACTCACCACTCCCTCCACGCCACTTCCGTCCTCCCCAAATAAAACACTAGGCCCACACCTGATAGAATGACATGCTGTCTGCTCATGGCCGCGATGAGTGATGATCTCGCGGCCGTATCACGAGGCAGCACATCCCACGGCTCCGTCCTCGTCTTCGTCCTTGTCCTCGGTTTCGGTCTCCATATCATGTAAGGGCTGCAGAGAGGTGATTGCACGATGTTTTGGTGCAGGCTAGCCCTCTCTAGTGGCACGATATGTGACGTAGCGCCGCTTCCTCGGGGACAGGACCTCCTCATCACTGTTGCTACTTTCCTCCTCCTCTAATTGTACATAATCCTTGTCTGCCAGCTCGTCATCGAGGAACGAATCAATGGTGTCACCTGTGAAGGCAACCAGGGCAGCTTGAATTTGCTCTTCTGAGAGACTTCTGCACGCTATGTCTGACCTGGGTCACTGCTAACTGGTGAGTGACCGAGGCCAGGGTGAGTGTGGGTCATGTGGGGTCGCCGAGTGTCTCCGCCTGGTGGCAGGTAGGGGAAGGTCTCCCGACCCAACGTACCAAAAATCAAGCGTGAGATTTGAAAATTGTGCAAATTATGAACCTTGCAATTGCACAACGTACCGGTACATCGAGGGGTCTAGCTGTTACAAAATGTTGCGACGTACCCATATGTCGACGGGATGCCTCGGGTTAAGCACATGGATATGAACACAGATCTTTTTACATTAATGTGATGGTTTGAATAATAAAGCTTGATAATGTTTTCTGAGGGAGTACTCTCAATGTTATTACTCAGAATCCTAGGCAGGATTCTGAGTAGTAACAGTGAGAGTATTCCCTCGGAAAACATTATCAAGCAAATTAAATTGTGCATTGTGAAATCATCTTTTACCTTTGAAGGTAAATTTTACACACAAAAGCATTCTGAGTAGTAACATTGAGGGTATTCCCTCGGAAAACATTATCAAGCTAATTAAATTGTGTATTGTGAACCCATCTTTTACCTTTGAAGGCAAATTTTACACATAGAAATTTGGTATGGCCATGGGTAATGCCCTCTCCCCAGTTCTGGCAAATATCTACATGAAATACTTTGAGAAACATTTACCGACCTCCGTAAAGGAGCAAAACATAGTTTGGCTCCGATACATTGATGATAATCCTGTGCTTCAGGCCTAACAGGCTTCCTATTGATGAATTTCTCCTGAAATTAAATTCGCTTGTCTTATAGGTTAAGTTTACTCATGAGATGGAAATGGATAATGAACTGCCATTTTTGGATGTAAAAGTTATCAGGGACCAATATGTTTTGAAAAGACTAAACTATACAGAAAACCTGCAAGTATTATGTCATTGGTGCATTATTATTTAAACCATCACATTAATGTAAAAAGATCTATGTTCATATCCATGTACTTAAGAGCATATAGAATTTCAGTCCCAGAATTTTTAGATGATGAACTAAAAATTATTCAGAGCATTGGAAAGAAGCTAAAATAACCACAAAGTATACTAAGTCAGTGCCACAATACAGCCAAGAAACGATTCCTTGAAGGGAAAAGTAATAGGCCGGTTCATCAGAATATTCAAAGAACCCTTGTCCTCCCTTTCCATTTTCTTGATGTTGTTCACATACTGAAGAAACGTAATGTACAAGTAGTATTCAAAAAACCCTCATCAAAAACAACCCTTTCAGTAATTCAGGCGTTGTTTACAAAATCCCGTGAAAAAGCTGTAACAAATTTTACATAGGACAATCTAGAAAAAATTTGGAAACTAGAATCTCACAACATAAATACAGTGTAAGTACAGCCCAACGGAGTAGTGGTTTATTTCATCACAAAGCATCCAGTAATCACCATATTGACTGGACAGGCTCTACGATTCCAGCAAGATCAAAAAGCTTTGATGAAAGAAATGTAACAGAAATTTGCCTAATTTCTGGCACATATGAAAAGAATGTTAACTTGAGCTATGGTCATTTTGGGTGTGATAAATTGTTAACTGAATTAATTTTAAAGCAGTATCCCCCAGACTAACAATTGATTGTTCCCTGTCGTCTCCTGGTAGTGTAGCCACACCTGTGTGCGACACACCTAGGATTAATCCTCTAGGTCTTAAGTTAAGCTGCAAATTTATCCCCTCCCTCCCTTTCGTCAAGTGCATACCTAAAGAAGAAAAAAGAAAGGTACAGTCAGGGGAAATTCTGCATTACCCATTATTCGGAGCATTGGTGGTCAACGAATATTCGCGAAGCAGCAGCCAGACCCCACATGTCTGGTAACTGTGACTTGGAAAGAGGGTGGCCGGGGGTGGGAGGGTTTGGAGAGTTGCTCGCATCACAATATCAATTGTCAACGATAATGTGTCCGACGTATTCTCAAAATGCAAAAGCGTTGTGTTGTTTGCATGGTGTCACACTGTTCTCTGAGTCTGTCTACATTACTGCATATATAATACATGTTTACTGTCAAAGGTATGCCTCTTTGCCTTCGTTTTGTAATGTTCGATAGGAATGATAGTTACAGAGGCTGATCTTATAATTAGAACTTCCCATGTCATTCTTTCTAAAGGAAAAAGAAATATCTGTTAATCGCTCATTTAGATTTTTTTTTTTTTATTATCATTACACACTACCCTAGACTTCCAGTTCGAGATGAATAATTACCAGAATAACACTTCAAATGTTTGGAGGTGGATGTTTATAGTGGGATTCAGTGGATAAATAATTAAACAAATTTACAAAAATTTGCATATATATATATATATATATATATATATATATATATATATATATATATATATATATATATTGTAACGGAACAGAGAAAGATAATGTACACTTTAAGTGAGAATACTAAAAAATCACTACTGTCCCGTAAAGTTCCAGGTTCAAAACAAAAAAGTTAGGTAAAATTACAAGTTAAAGTTTAATGCTCAAACTAACAACAAAACATTCAGGACTCATAAGGATAATGTAATGGCAAAAAACAGGTTAAATATATGGTTAACTGCAATAGCCTCTCTTAACACGAAATTAGCAAGAGTAAATTTATCTAAGTCAGCCCTGATAAAATGAAAATACACTGGGTAATGCTCAGTTAATGCAAGATAAATTATTACAGATACAAACTATTATTAATGATGGCTGACAATCAGAACCTTACAAGAATTACAAAAACCTCACTAGGCCTACAAATTAACAACTTATGCTATACAGTACAAGAACAAAATGCAATAACATTTATACTCAAATTACACAGCTGCTAGATGGTTGGAGACTTCCTGAGCACTCACAATAATATCTGTACAGGGGAGGACAGAGATGTGAACAAAATGAGGAGTAGATCTAAGTGGCAATTAATGTAAGACTGAGCTCATTATATAAGGGCCGGCAGAGCTTGATACAACTTATAAGAAGGACGCGCAAATGAAGCCATGGGGACAAAGAGTTGACAATCCTGCTCTGAACAACAGAAAGAACGACTTACTCTACTATAACGGTAGAAGGGGGGAAGTGAGGTAGAACACGCTCGTGATCAAACAGGCAGCACACTGTACGTTAGAATTACACAAAGGCTGATGAAATCATAGGCTATGTAACACCTCCCCACAAAGAAAAAAGAAATTTACAAAGGAAATTTCTTATTACTCTAAAACAATCTGTCTAAAGTCTAGATAAGGAATCTGCAATAACATTTTCTTTCCCCTTGACGTGTTGTATCTCTAATGAATACTCCTGAAGAAGTAGACTCCATCTTGTCAATCTCTGATTTTTATCTTTAAACTTACTAAGGAATTTTAGTGGGTTATGATCTGTATAAATGACTATAGGGTCAAAACCAGAACACAAATAAAATGAAAAATGCTGTAAACCCAAAATCAAGGCCAAAAGCTCTTTCTCAATAGTTGAGTAGTTCTTTTGAGGTGGAGTGAACTTCTTACTGTAATAAGATACAGGGTGTTCAATACCCTGATCATCCTCTTGCAGCAAAACAGCCCCAGCTCCTGTATCACTTGCATCAACAGCCATCTTACAAGGCTTAGCAAAATTTGGAGTAGCGAGCACTGGCTGACTTAATAGGATAGCTTTAAGTTTGTTGAAAGAGGATTCACAGTTATCGGTCCAGACAAATTTAACTCCCTTTTTCAGTAAGTCTGTAAGTGGTGATACAAGAATAGAAAAGTTAAGAACAAATCTCCTGTAATAACCTACCATTCCCAAAAATCTTTGTAGCTCTTTCCTACTTTTAGGTCTGGGAAGATCACTTATAACTTGAACCTTAGCTCCTGGTGGTGCAACATGTCCATCACCAATTACATACCCAAGGTACTGAACTTTGGCTTGACCAAACTCACACTCTGATAAATTAGCTACAAGATCAGCATGAACCAAACGCTCAAGAAATTTACTGACATGGCATAGGTGATCATTCCAGTTGTCACTGAAGATTAATACATCATCAATATAAACAACACACCCTGCCAAACCCTCTGTTACAACAGTCATGAGCTTCTGAAATGTGGCTGGTGCATTCTTCATACCATATGGCATTACAGAACATGCAAAAGTCTTTCCTAGTGTTACAAAACATGAGATCTCCCTAGCACGTTCAGTCATAGGTACTTGCCAGTATCCCTTTAACAAATCAAACTTACTTATGTACCTAGCCTTTCCGATCTTGTCTATGCAATCTTCCACGTGAGGGAGAGGGTAAGTGTCTGTTTTGGTTATCTGATTAACACGTCTGTAGTCAATGCAAAGCCGCGGTGACGCACCTGGCTTAGGGACTAAAGTGACAGGAGAACTCCACTCACTCTGACAGGGCTCAATCATCTTGTGGTCCAACATGTAGGCAAGCTCCTTCTGAATGAGAGGAACTTTCACTGGGTTCACACGGTAAGGAGGCAGTTTAATTGGCTTTGCATCTCCAACATCGACATCATGCATCAACACAGTACTTCTTCCTGGAGTGGCACGGAACAATTGCGGGTACTCCTGCAGTAATGCCGAAAACTCCTGCCTTTCCTCGGGAGGTAGATGAGAAAGCTTAGTCTGGAGATTATTCATGATATCAGGATTCTTCCCCAAACTATCACTTAGGCTCATACTGCATGGGAGAACTTCACTTGCAGACTCGGGTGGAACAGCTACAGTGCAGACTGGATTATTTTCGTCCCGCCTGTGATATAACTTTAGCATGTTGATGTGACAAAGTTGCTTGTTCTTTCTACGATCTGGTGTGGCGATGACATAGTTGACATCACTGAGTTTCTTCTCCACGAAATAAGGACCACTAAACTTGGCTTGAAGAGGTTGCCCATGAACCGGTAGCAGAATCAAAACCTGATCTCCTGGCTGAAAGTGGCGTAACCTGGACTTCTTATCATACCAAGTCTTCATCTTCTCCTGAGCAGCTCCTAAATTCTCTCTCGCCAGCTGTAAAGCAGTGGACAGCCGTTCTTTGAACTTCATCACATACTCCAGCAGGTTGACGTCATCTTCCTCCGACAGCCAGCATTCCCTGAGTAGCTTAAGGGGTCCTCTTACTTCATGGCCAAACAGTAGTTCAAACGGTGAGAAGCCCAGTGATTCATTTGGAGATTCTCTTGCGGCAAACATAATGAATGGAAGACCTTTATCCCAGTCTTTCTGATGTTCCAAACAGTATTTCCTGAGCATCGATTTGAGTGTTTGATGATATCTCTCCAACGCTCCCTGGGTCTGGGGATGGTAAGCTGAAGACGTGATCTGGGTGATGCCCAACTCTGTCAGAGACTGCTTGAAAACATTTGACATAAAATTACTTCCCCGGTCTGACTACCTCCTTGGGCAGACCAAACTTTGTGAAGAACCCCAGCATTTCCTTAACCACGTTCTTTGCTGAGATATTTCTAAGCGGAATGGCTTCAGGATAACGAGTAGCCATATCAATCAGGGTCAACACATAAGAAAATCCTGAAGAAGTCTTAGGAAGAGGGCCCACAATATCCACCAACACACGGGTGAAAGGCGCCTCAAAAGGAGGAATGGGAACTAGAGGTGCAACCTTTTCGGTCTGATTACACTTCCCCACAACTTGACAGGTGTGACAAGACTTACAATACCAGGAAACATCCCTGAAGATACCTGGCCAGTAGAAGTGTTTCCAAATGCGTGCCTCAGTCTTCCTGACTCCAAGGTTTCCTGCCAAACTGGAATCATGAGCCACTCTAATGATATCCTGCCTACAACCACGAGGGATGACAACTTGATGTACAACCTCCCATTCACAGTCGGCTGATGCTGTTGGGGGTCTCCACTTCCTCATAAGTACTCCTGACTTTATATAATAACAAGTAGAAGCACCAGCTGACTCTTCCTCACTGCAAGCAGAGTTACCTAGACCTTTCAACTCAGAGTCAGCAACCTGCAACTCAACCAACTCTTGACGAGACAAATTATCAACACTACGGGGTACTGCCTCATCTGGTGAGTGGCCCAAATTAGCAAGAAAAGTGTCAGCTTGGATAACATCATCATCATCATTTTCCTCTAAGTCACCAGTAACTTTAGACTTAGCCCTAGTGACAGCACATGCAGAGAACACATCAGGGACATCACAATCCTGGGACGCAGCCACTGGCTGACTAGACAACTGAGGAGCTGTACACACTTGACTTCCACCAATATCATTTCCAAGTAAGAAAGTTACACCTGACATTGGGAGTGTCTCAACCAATCCAACCATAACGGAACCATTAACAAAACCAGACTCTAAATTCACTCTGCACAGAGGGACAGAGAAGTAATTAATCCTTACACCTTGTAAGATTACAGTTTCATCAGAGGAATTAACATTAGAGCCTAGAACACTGGTCAGCATAAGGGATTGGCAAGCACCTGTATCACGATATATTTTTACCGATTTCCTGTCATTACTGTCCAGAGGACTGACACAACCATCAGACAGGAAATTAGCACATGAACTCTTGAGTGTCACCCACGTTACTGCTCAAAAGAGGAGCTCCATCATGAGAATTTAAGTTACCCCTCAAAGCAGGTTCAGTTAACTCAGTTAAAGAATTATGGGAACTCTCAAGGGTGGACACTAGACCAATTGACTGAATATTTAAAGACTCCTTTTTGTTCACATCACGCTGTCTCCTGAAACATTTCTCCGTAGTATGACCAAGCTTACTACAATAAGTACATATACTTTTCTGAAATCTAGAGGTGAAGCTGGCATTTACTTCCTGAGAAACATCATGTTTATTCTCTTTCCTGTTACCTGTACTCTGAGTAAAGGCAACGTACTTACTCTCAGCTTTCTCTTTTTCTCTAGAATATCTCTTGTGAGTGAGAACGTATTCATCAGCTAAAACTGCAGCATCAAACAAATTATCTATTCTTTTCTCATCAAGATATAGGCTTACATCTTTATAAATACACCTTTTGAAGTCCTCCAACAAAATCATCTGCTTAAATTTACCAAAATCAGAATCCACATTCTTAGAATTTAACCACTGCTCTAACAGATCTTCTTTGATTTTTGCATACTCAACATGGGATTGTTTATCTTGCTTATAAGTTGTCCTAAATTTTACTCTATAAGCTTCAGGAACAAGCTCATAGGCCTTAAGAATCAAGCTCTTAACTACATCATAATTATCACATTGATCCTGAGGCAAAGATGCATTAGTTACTTGAGCTTTACCGGTGAGAACAGTTTGAAGGAGTACTGGCCAATACTTTTTGTGCCAATTAAAACCTGTAGCTACCCTCTCAAACAACTGAAAATACTTTGTTAAATCAGATTCATTAAAAGGAGGGACAAGTTTAACATTTTTAGCCACATCAAAATCATCAGAGCTAGATGATCCAGTTCCACCTTGTTTCATGCGATACTCATGGTCTGCCTGAATCCTAGCTAGTTCAATTTGTGCCTGAGCCTGTATCTGTGCCTCCTGAATCCGAGCCTGAGATTCAGCCTCCTTAGCATGAGACTCAGCCTCCTTAGCACGTGCTTGAAACTCAGCTTCCTTCACACGAGCCTCCTGCAGGGCTAGCTGTAACTTAGCTATTTCAATCTGCGTTTGCTCATTTGGAGGAGTTACATTAAACAAGCTTTCATTAATCATGTCAACAATTTGATCTTTAGAATGATGAGAGCGAACAGCAAATCCTAATTGTTGAGCAACAAGCTTAAGTTCGTTCTTTGTTCTGTTTTCTACATCACACACTGTTTGCACATTTGACAAAAAATCTTTGGCTTCATCAAGCGTAGTAATACTAGACATCATGAATAAATCAGTCACAAAATATCAAGCAATATCCTTATGATAATATCCTGAATATCCTGATATGAGGTCGCCAAATTTATGTTACGGAACAGAGAAAGATAATGTACACTTTAAGTGAGAATACTAAAAAATCACTACTGTCCCGTAAAGTTCCAGGTTCAAAACAAAAGAGTTAGGTAAAATTACAAGTTAAAGTTTAATGCTCAAACTAACAACAAAACATTCAGGACTCATAAGGATAATGTAATGGCAAAAAACAGGTTAAATATATGGTTAACTGCAATAGCCTCTATTAACACGAAATTAGCAAGAGTAAATTTATCTAAGTCAGCCCTGATAAAATGAAAATACACTGGGTAATGCTCAGTTAATGCAAGATAAATTATTACAGATACAAACTATTATTAATGATGGCTGACAATCAGAACCTTACAAGAATTACAAAAACCTCACTAGGCCTACAAATTAACAACTTATGCTATACAGTACAAGAACAAAATGCAATAACACTTATACTCAAATTACACAGCTGCTAGATGGTTGGAGACTTCCTGAGCACTCACAGTAATAACTGTACAGGGGAGGACAGAGATGTGAACAAAATGAGGAGTAGATCTAAGTGGCAATTAATGTAGAGACTGAGCTCATTATATAGGGGCCGGCAGAGCTTGATACAACTTGTAAGAAGGACGCGCAAATGAAGCCATGGGGACAAAGAGTTGACAATCCTGCTCTGAACAACAGAAAGAACGACTTACTCTACTATAACGGTAGAAGGGGGGAGTGAGGTAGAACACGCTCGTGATCAAACAGGCAGCACACTGTACGTTAGAATTACACAAAGGATGATGAAATCATAGGCTATGTAACAATATATATATATATATATATATATATATATATATATATATATATATATATGTATATAGATAAAGAGAGAGAGAGAGAGAGAGCCTCTGTGTACAGTGGTAAAGTGTGTGTTTACGTACACTGAAGAACGAGGGTTCGCACCCCACCAGGGTAATAAACTTTCGGAGCGTTCTTCTGGCCACGTGCTGCATTGGCGGACACATGGTTGAACTAGTGTCGCATACTATAAAGTATGCTTGCACCCATTTGGCTTGCGCGGGCCGATTACACTTGGTTCACAGATTACACATACATCCAAAGCCACTCCAACACTACAGTTACACTTACAAGCACTTCTCACCCTACATACAATCTCTACCAGACACCCTAAGCCACTTGGTAGAGATACATTGGCTGCATCGTCCTCACTTCGCTTGGGATAGGCCGGTCCTGCAGTGGACACTCAAACGGCTGATGAGATGATATATATATATTAGTGTATTTGTTTTCGAGTCAGCAAAAAAAAAAAAAAAAAAAATATGTTATACTATTACGAATATCTCCTGGGGAAACGTCTCATGTTAAAGTCGAGAGGGAACGACAACATTCAAAACGTAATCCGAACCCAGCAAACTTCCATAACTTTCCTGACAACACTGTCTGTATAGACATCAACGTAATTTGTTAAATAAAATGCTAGCATCATAGTCAATTATCTTTCCTAAAATAACTCAAACACACCGTCCAAGGCATACATTGCAGACTTACACGTGATTCCCAACCTATCACCAAACCCTCCTCTGCCCCCTCCCCCGCCTCCTCCTCCTTCAAACTCAGTTACCTGACACATGAGGTCTGGCTGCCGCTTCACACTCAACCATCTCACACCAGTGCTTCGGGAGGTGGGTAATGCGGAACTTTCCCTGACTGTACCTATTGTTCTGTGCATCGCCCATTTATAGATTCAAATCATCCTTTGTTGTGTGCCAGTCCCTGCTGCATGTGTCCATAAGTTAAGCCACAGGTAAAAATTCAGATCATCCTTTGTTCTGTTGGCCACTCCCTGCTGCGAGTGTGCGTAAAAGACCTGTACCCTTTACGTTCTGTCCCACCCTGTCTGAAGATGTAATAGACGAAGTATTCACTGTCGCTCGTTTCATTTCTCCTGTGTGTGTATATATATATATATATATATATATATATATATATATATATATATGAAATTAACTAACCAAAGTTTGCTCAGTTGAATGGCCTCATACTCATTCACTTACAGTTCAAAATCGCGGAATCCTGACTCCACCTCATATACATACCAACATCCACAATCGTCCCTCTTCAAATAAGACACTTGCCTCGCCGGATGGCTCAAGAATCTCGAAGTTCAACAATTCGAATGGGTCGTCCTCCAAGACTGGCACCATTTAACTACAGCAGACAGTGTAAGTAGGCCAGTACTAGAACTTGACTCTCCCGAAATTGCTACACATAAAATACAGACAAGATACTTAAATCCATCCTAGACAGTTTACATCCAACAAAGCTCCAGGCCCAGATGGAATTCCGCCAATTGTTTTAAAAAAGTGTTCCCCTGAACTTGCCTATGTTCTAGCTAAATTATTCAGACTATGCATACGTACTTCTTTATTCCCAAATTCATGGAAAGAAGCCAGTATCCACCCAATTCCGAAGAAAGGAAGTTCGTCTGACCCCTCTGATTACATACCAATAGCTGTCACATCTCTTGGTAAGGTATTTGAAACTTTAATTGATAAGCACATTGTTAAACATCTTGAATCCAACAACTTAATTAGTGATAGACAATATGGTTTTCGCCACGAAAGATGCACCATTGACATACTCAATCTCCTAACTCATACCATCCATCAATCAACTGATTTACATGGAGAAACTCATGCAGTAGCTCTTGATATTTCTAAAGCTTTCGACAGAGTATGGCACCGTTCCCTGCTCTCCAAATTCCCCTGCTATGGACCAACGTCTTTTGTTCCTTTGATTTCTCCATTTCTTAGTGACTGGAAAATAAGAGTAAAAGTAGATGATGAATATTCCAATTTCCACTCAATTAACGCTGGCGTGCCGCATGGATCGGTTCTAGCGCCAACCCTATTCCTGGTTCATATTAATGATCTCTTATCTGTCACCCACAATCCTATCCACTCATACACAGATGACTCAACACTACATAGTTCATTCACACTCAGATACCCATTTACAATGTCTAATATCTCTACCTCTCAACTCAGTACAGCCATCTCCATGAATCAAGACCTATCTACGATCAGTGAATGGGAACAAAACAACCTTGTCTCTTTTTAATGCTAGTAAAACTAAATATATACAATTTACTAATAGACAGATATTGCCAGATTCGTACATTACTTCAGTGCTACTAATATTCCCATCTCCAAAAGTATTGACATTCTTGGTGTCTCACTTAACAATGCCCTCAGCGGGACCTCTCATGTCATATGATTTGCTAAAACCGCCTCAAAGAAACTTGGATTATTGTACAGAGTCCGTAACTTCTTCGCTGATGAGCAGTTAGCTATAATTTATAAGAGTCATGTGCGCTCTCAGCTTGAATATTGCTCACCTTGTGGAATGGATGTGGAGAGGTTGCATTAAAACAAGTAGACAAAATTCAGAACAAAGCTGTTAGAATCATTAACAACCCTGCCATTACAAATAAACTACCTCCCCTGCAAGTAAGAAGAAATATTGCCTCCCTTGCATTATTTTACAGATATTTTTTTGGCAAATGCTCAGACGAAGTTGCGTCCATGGTGCCACCTCTCCATGCCCTCCCTCGTGCTACACGGGCATCTGGTAGCGCTCATGACTGGAATGTCACTCAGCCATATTGCAGAACTTCTGCCTATCAGAATTCTTTCATTCCCCGAACTGCATCTCTCAGGAACTCGCTTCCCCAGAGTTGTTTCCCTCCAAATTTCAACCCACAGCTGTTTAAGTCTAACTGTTACAGATATTTTATGAACAGAGGACACCAGTAATCTGGTGTGTGGATTATATTTTTTTATTCATTTGTTTTTCCTTCCTCCGTTCTGTTATTATATATATATATATATATATATATATATATATATATATATATATATATATATATATATATATATATATATATATACACACACACACCGATCGGTTTTAATGCACATTGTTTTATGTAAAATTGCCATCTCGCCCATTATTTTTTTTTTCACTTTGAAGTTCGTATTCATATTATTTTGGAATATAACTCTGGCAGTTGCGTCACAAGCTCTTATATCAGTTAATATATCAATCAGTCAGTAATTTAAAGTTTAACAGAAATCTGTCAATCTTTTATTGTCTGAATGTGCTGGACATAGTGTTTGGGAGGCATATTTCTTATTCTACCGTTCTTCACCTACCAGCTTATAGTCGATAAGCTCATTTCTTCAAACGACAGTGATCTGCACGTTAACAGCGACCCTCAAAGAAAGGAGAATTCCTTCCTGGGCAATACGGAGTTAACATTAAGAACAATACAACAGAGCCACTTTCACACATGCCTCAAAATTGACAGTTTATAACCTAAGTGTTTGTTGCCTCAGGTTCATCTGATTGAGAACCTGGTGAAATCCAGGCAGAACTGAGTTTCATCTGAAGTCCATCATCCTCGTTTCAAGTGATAGGGAGAAAGCTGAGGATCGTTTGCTTAACCAGGAATTGGAGTTACCCAGTCATAAAGGCACAGCCGCGTGAACGTGTCCCTGTGCAGAACCTCGGTTCACATAGAAAAATAAAAAAGACACGTTATTCCCTAGTGGATTATGATTTTTTCTAAGAGTGTGGAATATATTTGTCCTATTTTCGTCGAGGATCAGAGGAGAGACTTAGGATAAAAGCTGAAGATTTGTTGTTTGTCATTACACAGATCTGTTTCTGCAGGAAGAAATACAGGCAAAGGGAAATTGTGTACTCACATTTCCTTAACCTTTAGCAAAGAATAGGTAATACTGGTATTGCTACCTCTACATTAATGCAGTAATATGTCTTTATTCCAGCATATTATGCACAGAACATAAATTACCTTTAATTTAACGTAACGTAAGTTGGAACTAGTCCAGTGATGGGGTAACTTAGTCAGGGTAAAGGCACACTCAAATCTTGTGAACTTGAGTACTAATTTGAGATAATCTGCATAATCATATACAAATGAATATACTCATATACCATATTGTACATATGTATTAAAAGCAACTCTTGGCTCATGTGAATGTAAACACGGTGGACTGTAGACTAATGTTTTTCTACTGAAGTCTTGCATCTTCCAATAGCAGGATTGAGAGGTAGGTGATGGAAGTTTGTGCCGTGTGTGTGTGTGTGTGTGTGTGTGTGTGTGTGTGTGTGTGTGTGTGTGTGTGTGTGTGTGTGTGTGTAACCTCCCACAGCAACCACCTTGTCATGGTGTGGTGAATGCGAACTGTAAATCTGGTGGGCCATAGCCTACCAGTGGGGGAAGATCCCCCCGACCTCAGCAGGTGGGCAGAGTTACCCATGCTGCAGGAGCTATCAGTGAGGGGTCAGACTAAGTATGCCCAGGCACCCTTGCATGGGTTAAGAAAACGAAAGTAAACCCCGAATGTAAAATTTGTGAGTGAAGTCCTTCAGACTGAAGGACAGGGCTTGACAAACAGAGCTCCCAGCAGACCCCTGCAACCCTGATAGTCGTGAGTCTTCATGCCACCATCACAGACCAAGAAAAGCCAAGCAATGTGGTGGTAAGGACTGAGCAATCTCACCATCACGCCAAATGCATACATTGTAGAAGCCCATTGCTATAATCACCTCCAATTTCACCCACTCATCAAAACTAAATGGCCTATGGACACTGTATACGGTGACTGTGACAGGTCATGGATGTGGGTGGAATTCGCCAGCTCGAGTCCTACACATTGGCGGCATTGGCCAAGTGGTCATTGGTATGATGGCATAGGAGCATGCCATGCCTTCAGCAGCATTCAGTGCAACTAAGCAGCCAGAAACGGACACCAACTGTTTAATCTGATGGGGTTGGCCCTAGAAAGGGTAACCTAAACATTTGCTGCTCTGCACCTGGACAAATAACTGCGTTTGTCAAGGAATTCCACACTGCGTTCGAAGAGCCAAAAGAATCCCTCTGACGCTTGCTACCTGGAATATATGGACCTTGCTTGATACTGACCAAGTCACATGACCTCACCATAGGACTGCCCTTATTGTCCATGAACTGAAACAATAATAAATTGACATTGCTGCCTTATCTGAGACTCACCTCGCAGGAGAGGGCAATCCAGTACAAGGAGAAGGGTATAAGTATTTCTGGAGAGGATACCCAGACAACGTACTATAGGAGATCCATGAGTCACCTGTGGGTATATCAGAGATGCTAATGTCCTAGCACATACCCTTCTAAAGAGGTCAATATGCAACACTTATCAGTGCCTATGCTCCAAGGCTTGTCTCTGAGGACACTGGCAAAAAATCCTTTAACGACTCTCTGGACGCTATCATTTCCCCAATACCACATAATGACAAACTCATCCTGCTTCAGAATTTTAATGCCAGAGTAGGAAAAGGTAATTACCTCTGATAAGGCATAAGAGGCTGCCATTGTGGTGGTAACATGAACAACAATGGCCTTAGACTACTTTCATTATGCCCAGAACACGGTCTGGTCATCACCAACGTCATTTTTCAACTTTTTTTTAATGCAAGAAAGAAGGAACCAAAGGCCAGGAGCCCACAAACCGTTCAATCCAACAAAAAATAAAACAATCCAAAAGAGAGCCAAATTCAAGATCAATTCATTATGAGATGCATGGACATACTGCGTTTGAAAGACTGGAAATCATAGGAAGTAGGAAATACAGACAGAGGAAGACAGTTCCAGAGTTGACCTGATGCATAAATGAAGGACTGGGAGTAACGGCTAACTCTTGCATTAGAGAGTTGGACAGAAAAGGGATGAGGGTTTGCTGCTGGATGGGTGCAATGCACCTGTTGCAGAGGTGGAGGGATGCAAGCAGACAGTTCAGAAGAGCAGTGACCATTGAAGTAGCGACAGAAAAGAGATAAAGATGCAACCTTGTGGCGAAGAGAGAGGTTGAAGGGGTCTAGTAAGAGGAGAAGAGTTATGAGACGAAAAGCCTTTGACTCCACCCTATTGAGAAGACCTGTATGTGAGGAGCTTCCCCACACATGTAAGTTGTACTCTACACAGGGGTGAATAAAACCCGTGTATAAAGTCAACAACTGTGCTGGGGTAAAGAAAGTATGGAGTCGGCTTAGCACGCCCAATCTCTTGGAAACAGAGTTTACAAGAGATGTAATATGATCTTTCCAAGATTAGTCCCGAGTGAATGAAACCCCAGGCATATTCAAGGATGATGCAGTTTAAAGCTAAATATCATTAAACATTAGTGGGTCCTCCTGTGGAAGATTGTGTCGGGTAGATCTATCCATCTATATATATAGGATGCTTCCCCCAAGGAAAGGGAGGTAGCCGAGACAGGACGACACACTTCCCATTTACTCATCCATTCAAACACATTTATTTACATCTAAGCCCCAAAGGGGAGAAGGGACAGATCCTTATCGCATCACACCACACAAGGGTCAAGTGTTCAGTGGAATCAGTGACATCTGCAGCAGGGCCCGACAGCAGAGCTGGTTTAACCCTGCTACATCATAATAGACCCATCCCCTTACCCACACCTGACCTGACCAGCTGATCAGACCAAATGCGGGACAATATCCCCTCAGGGCTGCGTCATCATTTATTCATTCACAGTTGCTCTCCATTTATTTCTGTCATGCACAGCCACTCTTCCTTGCTCAACAGACATCCCTCTCGCATCAAGCGCTCTCTTCACATATTCGTGGTCTCCCTTTTAGCCTTACACCTCTCACATCAGATCTAGTTATCTGTTTCACCAATCGCTCATTATCCATTCTCTCCATATGCCCAAACCATTGCAACACCCTCTGCTCAACTCTACCAGCCATCTCCCAAACAACTCCAGTTCTCCTTGGCACGTCATCATTTCACACTCGATCCATACGCGTCACTCCACACATACTCCTCAGACACCTCATCTCCATTACATTCAAACTCTTCCTCTCTGATACACCCATATTCCATGTTTCAGCCCCATATAATGCAGTCAGTACTACAACACCCTCATACAGCCTTCTCTTTACATTATTTCTAAGCGAATGACATCTAAACACTTTTTTCATTCTTCCCAACACCTAACTTACTTCATTTATTCTAAACTTCACTTCTGCATCTATTCCTCCATCCACAGCAACATGTGACCCTAACTATTTAAAACACTTTACCTCCTCAAGCAACATACAATTCAAAACTATATTTATCCCCCTACCATCTACCAACCTCGTACACTTCATCATTTTACTCTTATTCTCATTTACTTTCAATTTCCTCCTTTCACACACTCTTCCAAACTCCTCTACCAACTGTTTCAATCTCTCCTCTGAATCTGCCACCAGTGCAGTATCATCTGCAAACAGCAGCTGCTTCAGCTTCCACTCTCCACCATCAACATTCACCAGACTCAGACCGCCACCTAAAACTCTTGCATTCACCTCCCTTACAACACCATCCATTTAAATATTAAACAACTAAGGTGACATCACACATCCCTGTCGCAGCCCCACTCTCACGGGAAACCAATCACTCACAGCATTTCCCACTCTTACACACGCTATACTATTTACATAAAAACTTTTCACACCTTTTAGTAATGTACCATCAAGTCCATACAATCTTAAAACAGTCCACAAAGCCCCCCTATCAATTCCATCATACGCATCCATGAATGCCCAAAACACATCCTTGCCTTTCGCTGATTACTTTTCACACACTTGTCTCACAGCGAACATCTGATCCACGCATCCCCTCCCGCTCCTACAGCCACACTGCTCATCACCAATCACTCCCTCTGTACCCTCTCTAACTCTCATAATTAACACTCTACCATACACCATACCTACAACACTCAACAGACTTATGCCCCTAAAGCTAGTACTTTCATACTTATCACCCTTGCCTTTATACAACGGGACCACACAAGCACTTGCCCAGTCAGTTGGCACCATACCTTTCACAAAGCACACATTCAACAATCTTACTAACCAGTCAACAATAGTCACTCCTCCACCCTTCAGGCATTCCACAGCACACCCATCCATACCTGTAACTATCCCTGTTTTCATCTCCTTTACTGCCTTCTCCACTTCCTCCTTCGTGATCAATGAATTATTCAACTCTCCCAACACATTTATTCATTGCACCCTTCCATCCGCCGCAATCTCAGACACCCTTTCCTCCTCTGCATTTAACAGTCTTTCAAAATACACTGCCCATCTCTTCCTTACTGCATCCATCTCATTTAACATCCTTCCATCCTCTTTTTTTACTCACTCTTCCTTCCCAGACCCTTTTAACCTCCTTCCAGAACATTTTCTTATTCTGTTGAAAATTCTTAGTCAGCCGCCTAACCCACCTCTCATCTGCTGCCACTTTAGCATCATGCACAGCCCTTCCGCCCTTTTCCTCTTTTCCTTATACCTCTCATATGACACCTCATCCGTCCTCTGCAGCCACTCTTCAAATGCACGTCTCTTCTCAGCCACAGCCATACTTACTTCCTCACACCTCCATTCACTTCCTTTTCTTACACCACCACCCACACATCTCACACCACACACCTCTTCTGCATGCCCTACCACAGCACTCTTAAACAACTGCCATTCCTCCTCCAAACTGCCATTTTCCTAATCTTTCACTGCGTTCCACCCATCTTTCAGTTTCTCTTGATACTCTATCATTTTCTCTCTTTTATCCAACTCACTCACTTTCAAAACCTCCCTGCCACACCTAACCCTCCTAGCTCTCACCCATCTCTTACCTACTCTTAACTTTCCCTCCACCAGGTAGTGGTTAGACATACCTCCACCCTCCCCTCTCAGAACTCTCACATCCAACAATCTTCCTATTACATTCCTAGACACAACCACATAGTCCATCAATGCTTTATCCACAACCATTCCACCCTCCTGTCTCACCCATGTATACTTATAAATATCTTACTTCTTGAACAGTGTATTTCCAATCACCATCTCTCGCTCAACACACATCCCTATCATTCGTTCCCCATTTTCATTTCTTCCAGGTACACCATGCATACCAACTACATCTTCAACTGCTACATTTCCCACTCTAGCATTCAGATCTCCCATCATCACCACATTCACATTCGCTCCAAAACTCTGGAGACACTCATCAACATCATTCCAGAAAGACTCCCTCTCTTCTTCATCCTTTTCATTACCAGGCCCATATGCACTCACAAACACCCACAACTCACGTTCAAATTTCGCTTTCACCCACATCAGTCTCGATGACACCTCCTTCCATTCAATCACACACTGCTGTACTTCCGGACTCACTAACAAGGCCACACTTTCTCATGCACTTCCTCTATCAACACCTGACAATCTTCCTTTCACACTTCCAAACATAGACTCACCCTTCCCTTTCATCTTCGTTTCACTCAAAGCTAACACATCCAACTTTCTTTTCACAAACATTCTCCCAATCTCCTCCCATTTAGCCTCAATCGTACTACATCCACGCACATTCATAGACCCAATTTTCGGGGTACGGGGATAACTCAATCCCCCATCCCTTTCTCTGGCCTGTCTCTTTTAGGAACTAAAAAACAGAGGAGGGTGTCCTAGTCCCCTCACCCCGCCCCTTTTAGTCGCCTTTTACGACACGCAGGGAATACGGTGGCAGTATTCTTCCTAACAAGACGTTTAAAAATTGAGTTTTTGATGCATTATAAACAACAAGATTATTTTTACCCCAGTCAGAGATACAAGCCAAGTCAGACATTAGGCGTGCCATAGCCTCCTCACTTGTTTGTTGTAGTAACTGCTGAGATGGACATTGCGAGACCCAAGTGGAAAGGTGAAGGGTGGAATCATCAGCGTACAAGTGGACAGGGTTAGATGTACAGCTTAGAAGGTCATTGATGAATAAAAGGAAGAAAGTTAGTGATAGGACAGAGCCCTGAGGAACACCACTGTTGATAGGTCTAGAAAAACGATGGCCGTCTACAACAACGGCTACAGAACGACCAGAAAGGAAGATATACATGAAGGCACAGATAGGATACATGAAGGCACAGAGAGAATAGAAAGCATAAGAGAGCAGTTTGGAAATTAAAGATTTATGCCAGACTCGATCGAAAGCCTTTGAGATGTCAAGTACAACGACAAAGCTGTCGCCAAAGTTCCGACAGAAGGATGACCAGGAGTCTGAAAGGTAGGTGAAAAGATCGCTAGTTGAGCATCCTTGACGTAAACCATACTGACAATCAGAAAGAATGTTGTGCTAGGAAAGATGCTTCAAAATTTTTCTGTTAAGAATTGACTCGAAGACTTTTGAGACACAGGATGTTAAAGCAATTGGACGAATATTAGAGGGTTGGGAATGGTCACCCTTCTTTGAGACTGGTTGAATGAGAGCAAGCTTCCAGCAAGAAGGAAATGTCCAAGTTGAAAGACAAAGGCGAAAGAGTTTACCTAGGAAGAGTGTAAGCATAGAAGCACAGTCCTTGAGGACAACAGGAGGGACTCCATCAGGCCAGTATGCCTTGTTAGTAATAAAGCCAGTGATTGCAGAAAATGCATCAGCTGAAGAAATTTTAATGTCAACCATGAGGAACTCAGAGGGGGGAAGTGATGGAGGAACAGCACCGGAATCGTCTAAGATGGAATTAGAGGAGAAAGTCTGAGCAAAGAGATATGCTTTATCGGTAGAAGGAATAGCTACAGAACCATCAGAGTAGAAAAGAGGAGGGAAGGATGATGAGGCAAAGTTGTTAGAAAGGTTTTTGGCAAGGTGCCAGAAGGAGCGGAAAGAATTTGAGTTGGAGAGTTGAGAGCATTTAGTATGGATGAAATTATTTTTAGCTGAGCGAAGAACAACCTTAACACGATTCCAGGCAGAAACATGAACAATATGTGATTCAGGGATGGGTTGGCTCTGGTACCTTTTAAAGGCCCTCTCCTTGTTGCAGACAGCATTAGAACAGGCATGATTAAACCAAGGCTTTCTTGCATTAGTCAAAGGATATGAGAAAGGAATGTATGCTTCCATGCCCGAGAGAATAACCTCCATAATGCGCAAAGCACACTCAGATGGCTCCCTGCCATGGAAGCAATAATCATTCCAGGGAAAATCAAATAAGTACTGCCTGAGGGCCTCCCAATCTGCAGCTCCAAAGGGCCACAGTTGACGTTTCTTTGGGGGTCCACAGGCCATACCAGAGCAATAGCACAGGTCAAGGTAATAAAGTTGTGATCGAAGGAGCCCAATGGAGAGGAAAGATTAACAGCATAAGCACAAGGATTAGTTGTAAGGAAGAGATCAAGTATGTTGGAGCTCTCTCCAAGGGGTCGGGGATACAGGTAAGGTGCTGTACAAGCTGCTCTAGGTCATTAAGGATAGAAAAGATGTAGGCTTGTTCACCAAGTGGATCAGTGAAAGGAGAGGAGAGCCAAAGATGGTGGTGAACATTGAAATCTCCTAGAATGGAGATTTCAGAGAAAGGAGAAATGGATAGAATGTGTCCCATTGTAGAAGTAAGATAGTCAATGAATATTTCATAGTCAGTAGAATTAGGAGATAAGTAAACAGTGCAGATATATTTTGTCAGAGAATGACAGGAAAGCCGAAGCCAGCGAGCAGAGAATTCAGAAGAATCAACTTCAGGAACATAACAACAAGACAAGTCGTTGCATACATATGCACAACAGCCATCTTTGGCTTTGAAATGAGTACAGAGAAAGTAGGATGAAAGAGAAAAGGGTTTGCTGACAGTCGCCTCAGACAGCTGAGTCTGTCAGGAAGAGAAGGTGAGGTTTAGAGGAGGAGACACATGAATGTATTCATGATCTAGACATTGGCGCCTAACTGATTATGTCAGAATGAGGCAGCAAGATCAAAGAGAAGTTCTTATAACTTAATTCATGAGTGGTGCTGAGTGCTCAACGGAACATAACCTTATACTCGCCGTACTACAACTAGTCATATGCCCACAAATGCGTCGTAGACCATCCTCCAAGAAGCTAAACAATAGTATTTTAAAGAGTGCAGCAACGTGTAACACCTTCTGCAGTACTATTGCAGACAAGCTCTCTCAATGCCCATCAATTGACCCAAAGAACAATGCAACAATCCTAGACACGGAGTGGCCAAACATTAAGACAGTTCTTTAACGCACTGCAGAAGAAAACTTAGATTTCTTCATTCACTGCCATAAAGACTGGTTTGATGATCATGCTGAGAGCATACATTACCTTCTTTCAGTGAAGAATAGAGCACATGACTGGTTGGCTCATCCTAGCTTTCTAACCCTAAAAACTGATTTCCAGAATCTCATAAGTGAAACGCAAAGAAAACACCGTGACATATAATTATAACAAATGGTGGACTGAGCAAGCAAAAGAGCTGCAGAGACTAATTGATAATTATTACCAACATGGATTCTACAAGTCGATAAAAATTATCTAAGTGCGAACCAAACACTGCATAGCCACTAGACGATCACCTGAAGGAGAGCTCCTGAAAGTCAAGCAAGCAATCCTAGAAGGATGGGCACTACGCTTCAATATCTTACTGAATCGAGGAAAGCCAGAGGAGCACAATATCCTTGGTAACATCGCAAATGCTCCTGAAGCGCAGATCTCAATGTCCCACCTACATTTGCAGAAACAGTTCAGATCATCCGATCTCTAAAAACAACAAAAGCCCATGCCCTGATAGCATACCATCTGAATTAATCAAAAAGGGTAGCCAGTTACTCCACCAGTGCCTCGATAATCTCATACTGACTATCTGGAATCAAGAACGAATTCCATCTAAATGGCATACTTCTGATATTGTAACTATCTACAAGAAGAAATGGGACTGTTTATGTGACAAGAGTAGAGGTATCTTCCTCTTGGTTAACGCTTGCAAAGAACTAGCCAAGATAATGTTATCCAGCCTGTCAAAACATCTGACTGGGTCAACACTTCCTGAAACACAAAATGGATTTTGTAAGGAAAGAATTTCCTATGAAATGCTCTTATGATCTTTGTTGCCAGACAGATACAAGAGAAATGTCACGAGCAGGACTGTGAATTGTATATTGCATTTATGAGTACTGATCTTGCACAAGTATTTGACACTGACAAAAGAGAACTTTTATGGAATGCTCTTTAAAAATTTGGGGTTAAAAACAAATTTTTTACCATCCTGAGGAGTCTGCGTTGACAACATGAATGTTCGTGTATCACAGTATCCGTAGGTGGGAGCAAATCCGAACCCTTCAAAATGGACATAGGGGTAAAGCAAGGATGGTCCTGGTTCTGTCATTTGCAATATCTATCTCACAGCAGTCACCCTTTCAAGTCACCAACAAATGAACCCTGATGATTTAATAAAAACCCAGTTCCGTCTAGACGGTAACTTATTTAATCTCAGACGTCTTTAACCACAGTCAAAGACTGAATTAACTTCTTTCCTAGACCTGATAACTGTGTTATCCTTACGCATACCGCAGAAGCCCTACGTCAGAGTATTGCCACCGTTTCTAATATATACCATGCATTGGGACACAGAATAATGTCAGTAAAACAGAAAAATGTCTCAATGGAACAACCTAGCAGAGCCTCATGCACTTCAGATGAATGCCTAAAATGTAAAACGAATGGAGAATTTTACCTACCTTCGATGTGTGTTCACAGATAAAAATAACTTTGATCCAGAAGTCCTTGCACGAATCAACCACGTCTCAGTTTTTTCAGGACGTCACAGACCCAGTGTAATTGAATAAATCATCCTGGGTATTGAGACAAAAGTTACAGTTCACACATTTGTATTCCTCTCGATCCTCTTATATGGAGCTGAATCCTGGACTAGGGGAGGCGGTGGCAGAATCGGTAGAGAGGCGGTTTGCTGTCCCAATGGACCCAGGTTCGAACCCCAGCTGGGGCAGGGAACAGTAGAGAGGCGGTCTGCTGTCCTAATGGACCCAGGTTCGAATCCCAGCTGGAGCAAGGAACAATTTAAGGATCTGAATTTTATAAAAAGCAGATTTTTCTGATCTACCAGATGACCCGCCGACATGTCATAAAAGTAGCCTACCCCTGCTAATACCAGTACACCAGTCCTCTATGAGACAACCCTAGCATGTAGTCAATATGGATGGTGGGTGTTAGCGCCGAAGTGGTGACATGTGGAGGACTACTGGGACTTGGGAATAGGCCCTGAAGCTTTGACCAGAATCGGACACGTAATAAAAAAAAAAAAACATCAAACAGCATGAGTTATTTCAAATGCAGTACGTACAACGCATCCTAGGATTCACAAGGGAGGATAAAGTCCCTCAGTTACAAGTCCTCCAGTGAGCAAAGTCAACCAGCATAGAAACTATGATGTTTAAAAAACGGCGGAGAACACTGGCAAGCCCTCTGCAACGAAGGAACAATTCATCTTGTAGACGCTCGGAAACTGGCCAGGGAAAAGCGTAGAGATGGGTGGCACAACCAAAACAGAGTTTTCCCATCAAACCAGGGTTTGATCTGCCGACTGTGGGGAAAAGTTTGCGGATCCAGCATTAGTCTGCACAGTCACACACGTTGCCACCAAAGACAACGAGAAACTCACCATCCTAGTGAGTATGGCAGGCGTTGTCTTCTATGGCAGAAGGACAGCTTTAAGTGTGTGTGTGTGTGTGTGTGTGTGTGTGTGTGTGTGTGTGTGTGTGTGTGTGTGTGTGTGTGTGTGTGTGAGAGTAAGTATACATCGCCGTCACTCCAGCTTCACAAGATCTTACAAGAAATTATTGATTTATTGTGCCAAAACTTTCGCATCATACCTTAGCACATATATAACGTTGCATGAGTATTTTGTATGACATTGTAAAGTAAATTCTTATGAGCCTAATGCTATACCCAACTGTGACGGCAGATCGTTTGCATATAGTGAGGATGTGGTTGGAAGGCGTATCGGTGAGAGACATTACCCTGGAGACTGGTGCAAGTGTCTCCTCGGTTTACAGATGGATTCACCGCTGGCAGCAGGAGAGAAACGTGGATGCCAAAGCTTGTCAGAGAATACGTCATCTCGGAACCACATCCTGGAGGACGAGTATAACGACAAGAGACGAAACACTATCCCAGCAACGTTATTTCATTTCTTTGCCCACAGCGTAATCTGCTAATTGAAACATCGTCTCTTGGGACGCATATTCTCTTCCTTTTTATGCTTGAGAAGTCAGTACTCTTGGAATTGCCAAATAATCATTCTGGAGCTCAAAAAATAATAAGAAAATGGCGGGACATCTCTTGAAGTCTCATGCCTCGATCAGTTGCCAGCCAGTCTTTATTTGTGGTTACAGATGTGACAGGACTACTCGTAAATTGGCGGCGACATTTGAAGCGCAAGACACTAAAAACTCTTAAGGAATATCTAGAAATCGCCGCCTCTGTGTAATAAAAAATAAAGCAAAAGTTTCCTTACATAACATTAAATCCTGTCTATGTATACAATCCTGAGTGTAAATCCCTCTATGTTCTTCATATTTGTTTTGCTCTCGCCTGACGATTATTGTTACTGATTACATATTTTACTGAAGGAGTTTAACTGAGGATGTTTCTGACTCTTTCCCGGCAGGAGGAATTCTTGTCAGTAAGTAAAAAAAAAAAAAAAAATCTGCAGTATATCACAATGTAATTATTTAGAAGTTTTGTACAGTGTACATTAGTGCAGGATTACTTTCCTTGTTTGGCAGCAGGATCCCACTGTATATCTCTTAGACCACTCACCGTGATGTATTTGCTACTCTGGCAACCCACAACCTATTTCATTCAACTGGGGACACATTTCATAGTCAAGGGGTTAATGACGTTATATTGAACCCCTCCACTTTGAAAGCATTGTGAGAGAGTTTACTTTCAACATATAATTTGCTCAACATCTTCAGAATGTGAACTCGTATATCAGTAGATGAAAATTAATCTCAAGTGACTCATTAGTACCCTGTACTAGTAACTGCTTAAACTGGTCTCTGATTTTCTGTGTAATATATTGTCTAATTGATTAAAAGCACTGTGCATACCTATCTCATTCAGTATCATAACATGTTTTCCATGTAATTTCATTCATTGCTACAGAGTACTCAGATAGTACAGAATTTGGCATCACGTTCCTCTGGTGTATGACGAAAACAGCCAAGCTGTTTATTGCCAGACACTCTGGGCTCTTGGCGTAAAAAAGGCCAAAGGGGTTTAAAAAGGTCCTTGTTGAGTGATTTTAAGAACAAATTTTCATATCCATAAAGGATATTAAGGTCTATCTATCTATCAATTGCCAGACGCCTCAATCCCGTTTGGGGTGGCCACAAACAAATCGCCTCCAAGTCCCCCTGTCCCCCGCCATTTCACTGCCCTGCTCCCAACTCACACCCCCTCTGTCATATACCTCTCCACCCCATCCTTCCATCTCATCCTCGGCCTCCCCCTCCTTCTTCCCCCCTCCACCTCACTCACATACACTCTCTTCGTCAGTCTTTCACCCTCCATCCTCTCCACATGGCCAAACCACCTCAGTGTGTTCCTCATAACGCTTCCTATCACATCCACATCCACACCACAACGCTCCTTTATATCCTCATTCGTCAGCCTGTCTCCCTATGTGACTCCACAGGCTCCTTTTAAATAACTCATTACCACTGCTCTCACTCTTAACTTGTGTCCTTCCAACAACGTCCAAGCTTCACTTCCATACGTTAGAGTTGGTATCACAATACTGTCATGTAGTAACTTTTTCACTTCCATGCTCACTTCCCTGTTTCTTATCACTGCTTTCAAAGAACCAGCAACCTTTCTTCCCTGCTGTACCCTTTCAAGTACTTCACCCTCCAAACCTCCATCCTTACTCATCACACAACCCAAGTACTTAAACGTACTCACATTTTCCAATTCCTCACCATCCAACCTCGCTGTACATTCACTGACTTCACCTGTCTCAAAGACCATCACTTTACTCTTCCCTATATTCACCTTTAGATTCCGTTTCTTACACACTCTCTCAAACTCATCCACCAAGCCTTGCAGCTCCCCTTCGTCTTCACTCAACAACACAGTATCATCTGCAAACAACAGTACAGGGAGTTTCCAAACACTATCCTTTCTCACCAGGGCCACTCCAACATCCACTACCCTACCTTGTACCTCTTTTATTACCCCATCCATGTACAGATTGAACAACAATGGATACATGACACATCCTTGTTTCAACCCAACTTTCAAAGAGAAAAATTCACTTAGTTCACCATCCACACGCACTGCAGCCTTCGCACCATCGTACATACTCTTCACAGCATTCAACAACTTCCCATCTACTCCATATATTCTTAACACTTTCCACAATCCTTGTCTATCCACCCTGTCATATGCTTTCTCCAAATCCATGAAAGCCGCATACAACTTCTTTCCCTTCTCTAGAAACTTTTCCACTAAAGATTTAAGAATGAATATCTGATCTACACAACCTCTTCCCTTCCTAAAGCCTCCCTGTTCTTCTCCAACTAATTCCTCTGTTCTTTCTCTAACTCTGTCAATAAGTATCCTACCATACAATTTTCCTCTTATACTAAGAAGACAAATGCCCCTATGATTACCACACACTTCTTTTTCCCCTTTTCCTTTGTACAAGGGAATAATTATACCTGACTTCCAATCCTGCGGGACTCTACCTTCCTCCCAGGCCAATCTGCACATCTTCCACATCCATTCTACTACTATCTCTCCCCCATGCTTCAGCATTTCACCACACACTCGATCAATTCCTGGGGCTTTCCCCGATTTAACTTTCTCCATTGCTTCCACAACTTCCATCCTACTGATTTCTTCCTGTCTTCTCACCTCCCTCCTTCTCCCAGCCATTCCCCAGCCACTTATACTCGCATTACTTCCATCCTCTATGTTCAACAATTTCTTAAAGTGTTCTCTCCATCTGCTCACTTTTTCTCCCTTCTCCACTAGTAATCTACCATTTTTATCTTTCACTCCCCTGCTAACTTCACTTCCACCATGTCTTACTCTCTTTACCTCTTTCCATAACATTTTCTTACAGTCTCTCCACTTTACACTCAATTTCCTTCCAAATTCCTCATCCAGTCTCTTCTTACTCTCTTACTAATCTTTTCATCTCTCTCTCTCTTTCTACATATAACTCTCTCTTCCGCCTCTCAACTTCTTCCACGCCCCTATTTCGCATCCATTCATTGTATGCTTTCTTCTTTTGTGCCTTTTAAGGTATTGAAACGAATGTTTGTGAATATAACAATAATCCATGTGAATCATTTCGGGGGATCCTAGGAAGGTACCTGTAACCATCCAGGAGGCTCTAGGCAGACTAATTTCTGACCGGTCTCTCATTGACACTGACTCTGTTAGACTGGCCCCTGGGCCGGTCCGTCACAGAACAAAACTGTCATGAGAAATCAAGAGTTGGCGTACTCATAAAATATGTCAGCGATGTAAAGCGCTTGACAGAGCAGCATAATGTCTGCAATATATTCTCTTAGTTATGATAAGAAATGATCAGGATATCTACCCTCTCCCCATAAATGGCAAATTGTCAGAAGAAAAAGATGAACTCAGTGAAGAGTAATATTATTTTGGCACCAACTTAAGTACACTACGGTCTCTGAAGTCCCGCTCCTCCTTCTGCCGCTCAGTAACTCATCTTATATTAGTCTGAGTAAGGTTGCATACCGTCACTATAATCTTTTCGGTTACTTACACAATTTAGTCTTACCCAGTTGCTAGTTATAAGTATTATAACAAATAAAATGCTTGAGTTGAAGATGGGCAGGGGGAGGAAAGAAAAATTGAAGCAATAGTACATGTACGTCAGTTTCAAAATATGCAGTAATTAATACTCGTTATCTTCATGTTTTTCATGTTCTCCCAATTTGCATTTTTTTTATATGGGAAAGGCGGATCCTGACCATTGTTCTTTAACTCGCTAAGAACAAGAATAAGTGAAGAGAATAATGAGGTCAGTTAATATGAGACAAAATTATCAATACAGCTTTACGGCAATGAGTACCTGAAGGTCAGATGACAAAGTTTCGGATTCTCATTGGTTGACGAAGCTCCATACCACCACTTCCCTAGGGACATCTTTTTGGATATGGGTGGTTACAATTATTGGCTACGTTATTCGTGCAAAGTAAGGCGAATCTGGTAGGATTTATGTGAGACAGAGGAAGACAGTAAGGTGTAAAAAATTAAATTCATCTCAAAAGGAAAATGTATTAGAATGCTTCCTCAACCAAAGATAATGCGGGTCTAAGTAGCTGAGAGTGATGAAGCAGGTCATGATCAACAACACGGCTGCTGGTGATGATTATACATTCTCCTTCACCAACCCGTCTCTACCAGGTCCTTAAGATGTACAGTCGTGGTCATAAATAATCACCTATCCTCCTGTATCCCGTGCCTTAGGCTGGCTCCTTTATGCGCGACAAGTCACACGGGAGTAAGAGGAGCTGAGAGGGAGGGGCCAGAAAGAGAAGGGAAAGTGGGTGGGGGGACGAGTAATGGTGTTGGGGTGGAGTGAGGGAGGGGAAGGAGGGTAGGTAATGGAGGGAGAAAGAAATGCTAAGTTGTGACCACATAATTTGTCTGTTTTCTTTCATTCAGGGCATCATATAAAGTAGTTACTCTTTGGTAGATAAAGCTGCATTACACCTTGTATAGCGGCGTCAGATAACAAGCTTTGGATAGGTGGTGATATCAAGGACTGGCTCGTAAGCGAAATATACAGGCGTGACAGATCAAATATTAATGCAGAGCCATCGAGATTGTGTGTGCCCAGATTGTCAACGCGTTGAAACCAGAGAACGGGGACACGGGCCGGTCTCCTTCAGCACACCAAGGACGAGTGGGAGCTGTTCAGACGAAACCAGCAAACCATCAACAAAATTGTTTTCTCAGTGCCGCGAAGCCTGCTTGAGGTTTTGAAGGCATGAGGCCACTGGACTACTTACTAAGGCGTTCCTGGTTGCTTTGGCTTGACCAGTGTCGGTAAACATTGACATAGATATATTCTGAGAGTTTGGGTAGTGGTTTTGTTTCATTTTCCCTCTAACAGATTATGAGAGATACCGTTAGCATATCCACCCATGAGCACAAACATCAAATTTATTTACCTTTTCTGCACAATAACTTTAAATACCCATTTCATATAGAGATATCATTAATAATTATTGAACTGATATGATGGTGACTGTATAGACGGAATATATACCGCAAGGGTGATCATATTTACTGTGGACACAGCCATGTCAAGGGTTGTGTATAATATTTAGTTCCAAAAATTAATTTCATGTAAGGGTAGAGGACGTTTCTTACACAAATATTACAGAAGTCAAAGCCATCCAGATTTCATTCTGCTTCTGAAGTCAAACTACACGGATAAACACAAAATATCTGGCTCCGCACTATTGTTTGATCTGCCACGTCAGTATATTTCTCTCACCAGTCCTTGATATCACCGCCTATTTAAAGCTTGTTATCTGACGCCGCTATACAAGGTGTAATGCAGCTTTATTTACCGAATAGTAACTCCTTTATATGATGCCCTGAATGAAAGAAAATAGACAGATTATGTGGTCACAACCTCGCATTTCGTTGTACATCCGCTACCCACCCTCCCTCTCCACCCTCACTCCACCCCAGCACCATCACTCGTCCCCCTCACCCACCTTCCCTTCTCCCTCTGGCCCCTCCCTCTCAGCCCCTCTTACTCCAGTGTGACTTGCCGCGCATAAAGGAGCCAGTTTGAGGCACGGGGTACAGGAAAATAGGTGATTATTTATGGCCACGACTGTACAGTTACATTCATTAATACACCTACACTCTACACTCATATTTAGTTTCAGTGCACTATCTTACGAGCACATTGGAATAACGTGTGATGGGTATGGGGCGGGCACATGTTACAGCTGTGTGTGTGTGTGTGTGTGTGTGTGTGTGTGTGTGTGTGTGTGTGTGTGTGTGTGTGTGTGTGTGTGTAATCACTGATCAAAGTAGTATTAATAATAGTACTAGTAACTGCAGCTCCCAGTTCATCTGAAATGTGAACCCTGTAGACTGTAGACGTAAATTACCTTCCCTCTTCAGTTCTGGGGGATAGGGAAGTTGCTGAGGGACGTTTGTATAACCAGGCGGTGGAGCCGTGTGGTTCTATGTGTGACACTGCATAAAGGAGTCCATCTGTATCACAATGTATTTCTCCTTCATCTATATAATTATTCCGAGTGTCTCTCTGGATACTTGCATTTTTTCATTTTCATTTATGCAAGGAAGAAGGAACCAAAGGCCTGGAGCCTGCAAATTGTTCCCTCCAGGAAGTAATTAAAATAAGATAACAGAGAGCCAAGTTCAAAATCCAACCATTTCAAGACGCGGGGACACATTGCGTGTAAAATACTGGAGATCATAGAAGACAGCTCCAGGGTTGACCTCTTGCATAAATGAAGTAAGGGAAACTCTTGCATGAGAGTGTTGGACAGACAAGAGATTAGAGTTTGTTGCTAGACAGGTACTCCCACCGTAGTGGAGGTTGGATGCAAGCAGACAGTTCAGAGGAGCAGTGATCACTGAAGTGGAGAGAGAAAAGAGATAAAGATGCAACAGTGCGGCAAAGGAACAGAGGTTAAATGGAGTCATTAAGAGAAGGAGAGCTAATGATAAAAAAGGCCTTTGACTCCACCTTGTTGAGAATTAATTCATAGATTGATTGAATATAATTAAAATCTGGCGGCGCAACTCTCAGCGTCATATGTTGCCGGAGAACAATGTAAAAGACGCCGCAAATAAAAGTGCATATTCAAAATAAAGTTAATACCCGTTGGTAGAAATAAAATATTGAAAATAACAAAATCATAATATATAAAATATCAATTGCTTATAAAAATGGAAGGAGGCCTGCTTCCTGAAGAAAACTAAAAACATCAGTGAAATCGTTGGAGGCTCCACCAAGCATCTAGGACAGACCTTAGGCACCATCTGCCTCCTTATGCCTATGAAGGAATCACTGACGTAGGTCCCCCAGACTTGGACACTCGACCAGCAAGTGACGGACAGTAAGGACAAGGCAATCATCACAGTACGTCTGCGTCCCACCACTCTTTAGGGACCCATGTGTCAGCCGAGATTGCCTAATGCAATACCTAGCAAGAGCTACCTCCAGTCTCCCAGGCATGGAGGGGAGAACCCGTGGCACCACCACTCACTGAAAGATTTCATTTAGCTTATTTTGAGTAACACCATCCCAGTGTCTCAGTCAACACCTACGAATCGCGGACCGCACTTAAGGTGTTACATTAGAAGCAGGAAGCGGGTAGTCGGTTGGGATCCGTCGATAAAGCGCAGCTTTAGTTAAAGCATCTGCCCTCTTATTGTCCACCACACCAACATGCACAGGAACCCAACAGAATTCCACACGATGTCAACGACGGCCAAGAAGAAAAACCCACTCTAAAATTGATAAAACCAGTCAATAGGATGCATTTATAGACTCCAGTGCTGAGAGACCACTACAGGAGAGTCACTATAAATCACAAAAGCAGATTGAGAGAGAGTAAAAATGATTTGGAAAGCATATAAAATTGCAGTTAGTTCCTCCGTATACACCAAAGCTACACCAGGAAGGCTACACCCCCTCCCCATACTGAAGGAAGGAAAGACAACACCAAAGCCTACTCCAGTATCAGTTTTAGATTCATCAGTATAGACAGGGACAGAACGCTCATGAGTGAAGGCATGTTCTAAAGAGAAAGAGAGGGGGACACCTGAGAGAGAAGTAAGCCTTTTTTTTTTTTTTCCAACAACGGGCCTACAGGTTGTCACACGAAGGAGTAGCCAAAAATCCACCCTCGGGATCCGATGTGGACAGAGTACCAGTCCTGAAACAGAGAAGGCTAACGTAACACCAGACTCTGTAACCAAAGGGAGACCATGGCACAAGAAACTGAGTCCAGAAGGCAATGAAGACGATACCATTACCTCATCAATGACTTGCGATGCAAAGCCATAGGAAGGGCATCAGCATCCACCAACAAACTCGAAATCGAAGATGACCTGAATGCATCAGTTGCCAGTCGTACACCAGCATGATGCACAGACTCTAACGTCCGCAGACGGGCATCTGTCGCAGAGGGGTAGACCTCACACCCATATTCAAGTATAGGAAGAATAAGTGATCTGTGCAAGAGGAGGAAGGTCTGACGATCATCACCCCAAAAAGTATGACCCCCTTGTTGAAAAGAGCTGTATGTGTGATGTCTCCCCACACATTAGAGTTGTACTCTACACAGGGGCGAATAAAACATCTGTGCAGGGGTTAAGAAGGCACAGAGTAGACTTAGCACACCCAATCTCTTCGAAGCAGATTTTGCAAGAGAGGTAATACGTTCTTTCCAAGATAAATCCGAGGAGAATGAAACCCCAAGTATGTTTGAAGATGATGCAGGCTTGAGTCGGATATTGTTAAAAATTAGAAGGTACTCTTGTGGAAAACTTTGTCGGGTTGATAGATGTAAGAACTGGGATTACTTTTAGCCCAGTCAGAGATATGAGCCAAGTCAGACATTAGGTGTGCCATACTCTCATTCCTTGTTTGTTGAAGTATTTGCTGAGACAGTGACACAATGTCATTATGTATACGATTAATCTACATTCAGTCCTATACATAATGACATTGTGTCACTGTTGTGACAAGAGGTCGGAATATTTTCGTTAAACCAGAGAGTTTGTGGTTCGTTAGAGTCGATCTCCGATTCGTTTGGGTAATGTAATAATGACAGGAACATAAACCTTACATATTTATGAAATAAGGCTTAAACTACCACGTGAATATGAATTAATGGACGTCCAAAATCACACTTAACCTGTGTTAACGATAAACAACCGTATATCCTTGTAACACAAGGTCCAACTTGCAATGTGTATGTCATGTAACAGCTACAACAGGATGAAATAATTGGCAGGTATACCGAGGTAGTGTATGTTGTTGATTTGTGGGTGCTTAAAACAGAGGTGTATGATATAAATATGATCAGTTCCTGACGGATCGTTCCAGTATTATCTTAGTTTATGTTGATTAACAAAGGGTGGGAGTGGGGGAGGAGAGGGTAAGAGAGGCGTTTGGTTTAGACAGGAACCCAGAGAGAAGAGTGGTGGAGATGGAAAGGAGAATGGATGAGAAAAGACATCATATCTTTCAACAAATGTTGTTCACCATACTGTACTTATTTCTAACATTATAATATGAAACGTAAGTATATAGACAATTACACATAATACACTGTATAGTCAAATAAAACTATTTTCCCAGTTCCGTCTGAAGAAAATTAACAACTGGTGTAATATAATGAAAACTCTATTCCGACTAGTGTGTGTTTCAGATGGTTTGATGTTTCCGCTATGTATTCATCAATCTTTGGGAAGATACTTATGTCTTTGCCTGTAGGTCTTCTTTCATTTTCATGCCATGTTATGGATAACAGCACAGTCTTACACATTAAAATTCCTTTATATACTTACCCCTAATGGTTCTAATTGTCTATATAAACAATACTGACATACTGAAACGTCACCAGTTTTGTCCGTTCCAAATCTATCCAACAACGTTTACACTGGGGTTTGGGTAGGGGCGGTGGGTGTGGGGTGTTCGATTGCCAAGTCGTCATTGGCCGTGACTCCGGCTGCAGGCGGGGGATGGGGGTGGAGGGGAGGCGAAATTAGTGTTTTCGGTTGTACAGTCACTCATAAACGAAGTGGTACCTCGCTAGCCAACCTCTCCGCCTTTCGTGTGGTAACACTGTAACCTTTACAACTTCAGGTGATTCGAGGTGGGCTTTGAGATACTATGCCTGTGTGAACCCAGATTCAAATTTGGTTTCACTTCCTGTTGGATGAATGTAGCTATGCCTTGTGCAGAAATGCTCTTTATAATATTGTTTTGTATATTTAATAATGATTTCACAGTGCAAGTGGTAAATCGTGTGACCTCAGTAGGTAATCTAATGTAGCATCTATCATTCACATAACAACAAGATGTGTAGATGAACAAAAACATTTACGATGTCGTGTCTGCCAATAATTTCCAACTATTATCAACACAGTTAAAAGCATTCCATTGAAACGATTATTATAACTTTCACCTCGTAGCCTAACCTGTAATGTTACATACAAAAATTTTGTCACACTAGGCAAGGTACCCAGCATTGCCAGGCCAAAAAGGCGAACACTTTAATCCTATTTGTTCTAGTTCAGTCCTTCTTTCTGCTCCAGAAAGATCATGTACCTCTTATGGTTCTGAAGAGAGATTATAAGAAGTCCAGGAACTTTCTATTTCAGCTTTCGTAGACTAACGGACAGTATTTGTGCACACTACTACCAAGGACCTCAAGTGACCTCTGACTGGTGACCTCAAATGACCTCGGAGGTCAACCTCATATAGCCTATGTCCGAACCGAAGGTCATGTGAGTCTCCATGTCAAAAATTGGGCTGCAGGGGTACCCGGCGATGCCCTGGCCAAAAAGGCGAACACTCTACTGATGACCTTAAATGACTCACATCTGAATTTTGACCCCCCTAAAACCATCCTTGGGTCACCCTGATTCAAAATATATACTCGTATGATTCATGGGGTCTCTGGCCCTTCGTCTGGGTGTGCTTGAAGGACAAACAAACGAAGCGGCTCTTTTATATGTATAGATTACCGACTGAGAGTTGCTATGTCGGTACACGTCCCGGAAAGACCAATAATTAATCTTGTACTGACCCGCACTTTATAAACATCTCGAGGCTAAAAAAAAAAAAAAAAAAAAAAACTTTTACATGAGCCTGTTTATTTTTGAAGGTAGCATGTCTTCATTATGTTTAATTTCGAGGTAGACTACAACACCATGGTTAAATAGGGACACCTCTTTGACATTATTATAGTTTCATTGTTTAGACAAAGTTTGTAAAATAAAGGTGATCTTGATAACGTAGTCAGAAGAAAAATTTTCCTTGATGCATATGCTAACGTACATCCGAAATTATGACGTATTACTGGATAAAATATATTACCGTGGAAATGATGCTGGCATTACTTAAAAAGCAGTTTATTGCTAAAATAAAGATGAAAGATATACTCCTATTAGGCTGAGTTCCAGATCACTTCTGTAGAAATACTGTGTTACTTGCCTCGTTACATTTCACACAATATGAATGTCTACATGATGGTTCGTTTATTGATTTTTTCCTACGTTTATCGTTAGGTATTTCATGTTTCTTCGGAAAAATAATATGACACTGAAATGTGTAAATACATCAATTTTACGTTTTTGTGCCATAAGTCTTAGATAATGCATCCTCTGAATATCTTGAACGAATTTTTAGCATTTCACTGTTGGCTCCATAATGATCATGCAGTACAAGAAGAATTTTTACAGTAGCTAGGTTTCATATCACTGTCCGAGTTGCATGATAATGAAAATACTCCCTTTATCATCTCAATCCCAGAATTTCACAGATTGTGCATGTCCTGCCTGATTACTCCTTTACCTGGTCAAATCTCTGTCATATACAAGTTCATCGGTTACCGTAGTAGTGCACATACGAATTTCAAAAGGCTTAAGCTTAAAAGGACGGAGGGCATTATGTGCTGGTTCAGTTTGCCCCATGTCTTACTTGTGGTGGCAATAGGCCCAGTAGGTTGCCAGTGACTGCACGTCAATGCACGCGTGCATGAACACATGCACACATACATGCGCACATGCACGCACTCATGCACGCACGCAAGCACACACACACACACACACACACACACAGGGAGTCAGAGAGAGCAGACGTGCGACGTCGGCGCTCCGTACCGAGTCAGCACGGCCAGTGGCATTACCTAAATTAGTATCTTTATATGAGTCAAGCTCTGTACCAGGTTAGACTAAATGATTTTTCATTATTAAAAGAAAAAAAATAAGAAGTTTAAACAAGACTTGTTCAAACAGAAAAGAGAACCAAGAGGCAAAAGAATGCACTCAGTCAGCTGAGGTTTGTTTAGACTACAGCTGCACGGGGAATGTAAGTACATGTACTCTGTGCTTTTAGTATTGCAAAATGGACACACACTTTAGTAAAGCAAATTTGGAAAAGAAAAGGGATAAAGGTAGAAAGCAAGATGATGATTTCTACCAAGAACTGGTTGAAGTGGAGACTCACAATAGACTGGCTGAACGTGTACACAAACTGGAAATGGCTTTCAAAAATGAAATTGATGTAATAAAGAAACAGATGCACTTGCAAAAGGAAGAAATAGAAAAACTAGGAAGGGAGGCCAACAAGAAAGACACAACCATCAGTGAACTAACAGTGGAATTGAGTACACTTAGGAAGAAAATGAGTGAAATGGCAAGTACAGTAGTCAATCATGAGAGTGTTATGGAAGAGTTAAAAAATGATACAGAGACAATTTGGCAAGTATGCAGTCTGATAGACCAGAGCAGTGATATTGAGGAGAAGATAACACAGGTGAATGAAGCTGTGCAAAGCTACAAAAATGATGTGGAAACCACGTATGGTGAAATGTGAAAGTCAAGAAAGACTTAAAAACAAGTGTGGAGGAAAAAAGCATTAAAAAGGAAGTGAAAAGAATAACCCAAAACAATCCAAAGTTAGTCAGAGATTCAGTAGATATCAACAAATCTACAGTAATCACTGTTACAGAAGAGGAAGAAGTAAAAAACAAGATCACAAGAGACAAAAAGGAGATGGCAAATGTAATGAGCTTACTGAAAGAAGTATCAAAGGAAATCTGTAGTAAAGACATAGAAGAACACAAAAGGTTAGGGAAATACGAGAATAACAAGACAAGACCTCTAAAGGTGACTTTCCAGAGTGTAAACACTGTGGTGGAGATACTAAAAATTGCAAATAATCTTATGGAAAAAGAGGAGTTCAAAAATATATGGATAAAAAGATGCCTAACACAAGAGGAACTGGAATTACTGAAAGAGAAGAGGGAGGAAGCAAAAACAAAAAATGAGGGAAGATCAGAAGAGGAGAAGAACACATTACAAAGTAATAGGATTGCAGGTACGAAAGTGGTACACAAACAGGAGGGAATAAAAAGGAGGAAGGTAGTAGAACCATCCCATGACAAGTATATAAACAAGATGATAAAGTTGATGTACTCAAATGTGGATGGAATGGAATCTAAATTACTAGAGATGAATGATTATGTCAGAGAAAATGAACCACAAATAATATGCCTAACTGAAACAAAATTAACACCAAGGATATCCAATGACATACTAATCTTAGAGGAATACAATATATGGAGAAGAGACAGACATTTAAAAAAAGGAGGAGGAATTATAATATTAGCTAAGAAAAATCTAAAAGTCAATGAAATAAAACTAGATATACCATCACAAGTAGAACTGATTGCAGTAGAGATCAACACATCTGAAGGGAAAGTAATTGTAGCCAATTAGTACATGCCACCTAGATCAAACACATGGGAAAGACGAATATGAGGACCTGGCAGAAAGTACAATTCAGAGTTTAAGATCATTACTACATAAAACGGAAGAGAAATCGGAAAGAATTATACTAACTGGAGATTTTAATACAAATATAAATTGGAATACTCTAGATATAATTAGCCAAGAAAGCTGTTGGGACAAAAAAACTCCTGGATCTCGTGCAAGAGTTTTTCCTAATGCAACATGTGAGGGAAACCACCAGAAAAAGAGGACTCGATGTACCTTCACTGCTAGATCTAATATTTACTAGGCAAGAAAATGATACTGACAGTTTAATATATCACCCTCCACTCGGCAAAAGCGATCATGCAGTACTAAATTACAACTTCAGGATAGCATATGACATAGTTAACAGCAATGAAAGTTACAAAAAGAGCCTAAACTATAAAAAGGGAAATTATCAAGACCTAAAGAAGTATTTCTTTGAAGTTGATTGGGAAAATGAGCTTAGAGGATAAGATTTAAATGCTGCATATAAAAAATTCTGTGAATTTTATGAAATAGGAGTCCAGAAGTACATCCCACAGAACAAAGAAGCAGATAAGAAAATACAGAAATGGTTCAATACAGAATGTAAAAATGCAAAAGAAAGAAGAGATTTGTTGTGGAATAGATACAGAAGACACAATGGTGAAAGGGCGTATAATAATTACAAACAGGCAAGAAACGATTATACAAGAATAAGGAGGGAAGCCCAAAAACAGTTTGAGGAGGATATAATAAATAAAAGTAGTGATCATCCAAAGCTGTTTTACAGCTACATCAGAAGCAAAACCAAAGTAAAAGATATAATACAATCCATTACGGACGAGGGAATCACTTATACACAAGAGAAAGATATCTGTGAAGCACTAAATAAGAATTTCCAATTAGTTTTTAAAGAAAAAAAAAATTTTGAGAGGGACTATGTGGAACATGCATGTCCACACATACTACCAGATATACAAATAGCAGAAAAAGTAATACAGGAGGAGTTAAGTAGATTAGACAGAGGAAAAGCAAGTGGTCATGATGAAATTTCATGTTGGGTACTACGAGAATGTGCAAAGGAGTTAAGTAAACCATTATTTTTAATTTTCAAGAAATCCTTGAGTCAAGGTAAACTACCTGATATTTGGAAGAAAGCAAATATCGTCCCCTTATTCAAGAAAGGAAATAGACAAAATCCACTCAACTACCGACCAGTATCACTGACCAGTGTTGCAAGCAAGGTATTGGAAAAGCTTATAAGAAAAGCTTGGGTAAATCATCTAGAAGAACACAATATGATAACAGAAAGACAGTTTGGTTTCAGAAAAGGAAAATCATGTGTTACTAATCTGTTGAGCTACTATGACAGAGTAACAAACACAATACAGGAAAGAGAAGGATGGGTGAACAGTATCTATTTTGATTTCAAGAAAGCATATGACACAGTACCAAACCAAAGATTTTTATGGAAACTGTACCATCAAGGAGGAATTCGAGGCAAACTGTTTTGTTGGATGCAAGATTTTCTCATAAAAAGAGAAATGAGAACAGTACTAAGAGGAAACTACTCATCATGGAAAGAAGTGACTAGTGGAGTACCACAGGGTTCAGTGCTGGCACCAATCATGTTTTTAGTGTATATAAATGATATAAACAGTAACACTGGAAATGAGAGCTATCTGAATATGTTTGCAGATGATGCAAAAATACAAAGGAGAACTACTAACACAGACTCTTGTAAAAAGCTGCAAGAAGAATTAAATAAACTACATGAATGGAGTAATACATGGCAAATGGAATTCAATGTGGACAAGTGTCATGTAATCAAGTTTGGTAAAAGTGGAAAAAGACCTGATTGGGATTATAAGTTAGGAAATAAAACCCCATACACATCAGAAAGAGAGAAGGACCTAGGTGTGATTATCAATAACAGACTATCTCCAGCTGACCACATCAGCGAGAAAATACGGAACATGTATACACTGCTTGCAAATATGAGAATAGCATTCACATACATAAATGAAGACATACTAAGAAGGATAATAACATCATTAATTAGACCAACCCTGGAATATGCATCAGTAGTCTAGAGTCCTCATCTCAAAAAACACATAGACAAGACTGAAAAGTTCAAAGGGCCGCTACAAGATGGATACCAAGCTTAAGGGACCTAAGCTACGAAGAAAGACTAAATAAACTGAATCTACCAACACTACAGGAGAAAAGGAAAAGAGGTGACATGATAATGCTATATAAGTGCATATCAGGGAAGGAGAAAATAGACATAAATGATTACTTAACATATGGAGAAGCATCAGCAAGAGGACACTGCAAAAAACTGCATAAGAAGAGAGGTGATAAAGACGTAAGGAAATTCAGTTTCCCAAACAGAGCAATTGATCAATGGAATGCACTACCGAATGAAATAGTGTGTGCCAAAACAATTCACAAATTTAAGGATATGTACGATAAATATGGTTTAAGACACGGGACAGTACGAGCTTGACTCATTCCTGTAAAGATACAATTAGGTAAGAACAATTAGGTAAGAACACACACACACACACACACACACACACACACACACACACACACACACACACACACACGGCACGGATTCTGGGTAGGGTGAGGCGTGTGGGTTGTATTCTCAGTATTCTCGGCAGACCAATGAATATTCATAATAAATGAACTATGACAGCAAAATATATGTTAATTATCCTACACAAATGTATTCATGAAATTATTTCGATGAAAAGAGGGATTTGGTGATAAATATTGGAGGGTTTGAAAACCAGTTATCATGAGTTCACACTTGTAAATCCCCAACGAATCATCCCATCGTCTTCCAGAGTGCTGCATCCAGCTCTGACCAACTCCCTTCTACATCCAATCCCCCCCACCTCCGACACCCAGACATAGGCCTCCCATTCCCCCCTCACACACACACACACACACACACACACACACACACACACACACACACACACACACAATATCCACGCATATGTTTCTTGGCGGTAATATGATGCTCATCACTGCTGCTCAGTTTTCGTTGCTTTCTGCATCTAAAATCCCATTCTCTGATTGGTGGATGTTGGACCCATTTGTTCCTTTCACATGTATTAAGATTTCACACCCTCAAGTACGATGACGTCTAATTATTTTGTTTGCTTATTATTGGCACGATTTCCCTTGGCAGACTTATTATTGGGGTGTTCGATAATAGAACTGAATAAACCCCTGCTCTCTTGAGGTCATTTGTAATTTATATAGATTGGCTGGTGGCAGTCAGACAAGTATTATCACGTAATTATGATGAATGGGACACAACTTATGGCACGTTTATACCAAAAGTATGATGTTGGATGACGATTAGGGCAACCACTGTCTTGTATGTGGTTATCTTTAAGTACTGAGCCCTTGACCTGTTCTCTGTATAGTTATTATTGTATTAAAAACCACAGGCACTGACACTTCTGGTCGTCATAAGTGGTGCCCATAACTTCTCATCTACCAATTGAATAGACTTGCATCCAACGAATAATAACTGCTCGTTTTTTTTTTTTTTTTTTTTCAAAATATTCCGACTAAGTGATGATAGAAGGCTATTTTGTTGGACTTTATTGTTATATTGTGGTACCATCCATTATGATGAGAAGAATCTCTGACTTTGGTGAATGTAATATATATATATATATATATATATATATATATATATATATATATATATATATATATATATATATATATATATATATTGCTACGGAACAGAGAAAACTGTCCCGCAAAGTTCCAGGTTCAAAACAAAAGAGTTAGGTAAAATTACAAGTTAAAGTTTAATGCTCAAACTAACAACTAAACATTCAGGACTCATAAGGATAATGTAATGGCAAAAAACAGGTTAAATATATGGTTAACTGCAATAGCCTTTATTAACACGAAATTAGCAAGAGTAAATTTATGTAAGTCAGCCCTGATAAAATGAGAAAATCAGCTAATGCTCAGTTAATGCAAGATATATTATTACGGATACAAAATATTATTACTACTGTCTGACAGCAAAAACTCTACACTAATCACAAAAACCTTACCAGGCCTACGAATTAACACCTTATGCTATACAGTACAAGAAAAAATGTAATAACACTTATACTCAAATTACACAGCAGCTAGATGGTTGGAGACTTCCTGAGCACTCACAATAATAACAACTGTACAGGGGAGGACAGAGATGTGAGCCAAATGAGGAGCAGATCTAAGTGACAATTAATGCAGAGATTGAGCTCATTATATAGGGGCCGGCAGAGCTTGATACAACTTGTAAGAAGGAGGCGCAAATGAAGCCATAGGGGACAAAGAGTTGACAATCCTGCTCTGAACAACAGAAAGAACGACTTACTCTACTATAAGGGAGGAGGGGGGGAGTGAGGTAGAACACGCACTATGGAAGCCACGAGGCGAATCGTGATCAAACATGCAGCATACTGTACGTTAGAATTATACAAAGGATGATGAAATCATAGGCTATGTAACATCTCCCCACAAAGAAAAAGAAATTTACAAAGGAAATTTCTTATTACTCTAAAACAATCTGTCTAAAGTCTAGATAAGCAATCTGCAATAACATTTTCTTTCCTCTTGATATGTTGTATGTCTAATGAATACTCCTGAAGAAGTAGACTCCATCTTGTCAATCTCTGATTTTTATCTTTAAACTTACTAAAGAATTTCAGTGGGTTATGATCTGTATAACTGACTATGGGGTCAAAACCAGAACGCAAATAAAATGAAAAATGCTGTAAACCCAAAATCAAGGCCAAAAGCTCTTTCTCAATAGTTGAGTAGTTCTTTTGAGGTGGAGTGAACTTCTTACTGTAATAAGATACAGGGTGTTCAATACCCTGATCATCCTCTTGCAACAAAACAGCCCCAGCTCCTGTATCACTTGCGTCAACAGCCATCTTAAAAGGTTTAGCAAAATTTGGAGTAGCGAGCACTGGCTGACTTAATAGGATAGCTTTAAGTTTCCTGAAAGAGGATTCACAGTCATCGGTCCAGACAAATTTAACTCCCTTTTTCAGTAGGTCTGTAAGTGGTGATACAAGAATTGAAAAGTTAAGAACAAATCTCCTGTAATAACCTACCATTCCCAAAAATCTTTGTAGCTCCTTCCTACTTTTAGGTCTGGGAAGATCATTTATAACCTGAACCTTAGCTTCTGGTGGTGCAACATGTCCATCACCAATTACGTACCCAAGGTACTGAACTTTAGCTTGACCAAACTCACGCTTTGATAAATTAGCTACGAGATTAGCCTGAACCAAACGCTCAAGAAATTTACTGACATGGCATAGGTGATCTTTCCAGTTGTCACTGAAGATTAATACATCATCAATATAAACAACACACCCTGCCAAACCCTCTGTTACAACATTCATGAGCTTCTGAAATGTGGCTGGTGCATTCTTCATACCATATGGCATTACAGAACATGTAAAAGTCTTTCCTAGTGTTACAAAACATGAGATCTCCCTACCACGTTCAATCATAGGTACTTGCCAGTATCCCTTTAACAAATCAAACTTACTTATGTACCTAGCCTTTCCGATCTTGTCTATGCAATCTTCCACGCGAGGGAGAGGGTAAGTGTCTGTTTTGGTTATCTGATTAACACATCTGTAGTCGATGCAAAGCCGCTGTGACCCACCTGGATTAGGGACTAGAGTGACAGGAGAACTCCACTTGCTCTGACAGGATTCAATCATCTTGTGGTCCAACAGGTATCCAAGCTCCTTCTGGATGAGAGGAACTTTCACTGGGTTCACACAGTAAGGAGGCAGTTTTATTGGCTTTGCGTCTCCAACATCGACATCATGCATCAACACAGTGGTTTTTCCTGGAGTGGCACGGAACACTTGTGGGTACTCCTGCAGTACTGCCGAAAACTCCTGCCTTTCCTCGGGAGCTAGATGAGAAAGCTTAGTCTGGAGATCATTCATGATATCAGGATTCTTCCCCAAACTATCATTCAGGCTCATGCTGCATGGGAGAACTTCACTTGCAGACTCGGGTGGAACAGCTACAGTGCAGACTGGGTTATTTTCGTCCCGCCTGTGATATAACTTTAGCATGTTGATGTGACAAAGTTGCTTGTTCTTTCTACGATCTGGTGTGGCGATGACATAGTTGACATCACTGAGTTTCTTCTCCACGAAATAAGGACCACTAAACTTGGCTTGAAGAGGTTGCCCATGCACCGGTAGCAGAATCAAAACCTGATCTCCTGGCTGAAAGTGGCGTAACCTGGACTTCTTATCATACCAAGTCTCCATCTTCTCCTGAGCAGCTCCTAAATTCTCTCTCGCCAGCTGTAAAGCAGTGGATAGCCGTTCTTTGAACTTCATCACATACTCCAGCAGGTTGACGTCATCTTCCTTCCGACAGCCAGCATTCCTTGAGTAGCTTAAGGGGTCCTCTTACTTCATAGCCAAACAGTAGTTCAAAGGGTGAGAAGCCCAGTGATTCACTTGGAGATTCTCTTGCGGTAAATACAACTAATGGAAGACCTTTATCCCAGTCTTTCTGATGTTCCAAACAGTATTTCTTGAGCATCGATTCGAGTGTTTGATGATATCTCTCCAACGCTCCTTGGGTCTGGGGATGGTAAGCTGAAGACGTGATCTGGGTGATGCCCAACTCTTTCAGAGACTGCTTGAAAACATTTCACATGAAATTACTTCCCCGGTCTGACTGTACATCCTTGGGTAGACCAACCTTGGTGAAGAACCCTAGCATTTCCTTAACCACGTTATTTGCTGAGATATTTCTAAGTGGAATGGCTTCAGGATAACGAGTAGCCATATCAATCATGGTCAACACATAAGAAAATCCTGAAGAAGTCTTAGGAAGAGGGCCCACAATATCCACCAACACACGGGTGAAAGGCGCCTCAAAAGGAGGAATGGGAAGTAGAGGTGCAACCTTTTCGGTCTCATTACACTTCCCCACAACTTGACAGGTGTGACAAGACTTACAATACCAGGAAACATCTCTGAAGATACCTGGCCAGTAGAAGTGTTTCAAAATGCGTGCCACAGTCTTCCTCACTCCAAGGTGTCCTGCCAAACTGCAATCATGAGCTACTCTAATGATATCCTGCCTACAAACACGAGGGATGACAACTTGATGTACAACCTCCCATTCACAGTCGGCTGATGCTGTTGGGGGTCTCCACTTCCTCATAAGTACTCCTGACATTATATAATAACAAGTAGAAGCACCAGCTGACTCTTCCTCACTGCAAGCAGAGTTAGCTAGACCTTTCAGCTCAGGGTCAGCAACCTGCATTTCAACCAACTCTTGACGAGACAAATTATCAACACTACAGGGTACTGCCTCATCTGGTGAGTGGTCCAAATTAGCAAGAAAAGTGTCCGCTAGGATAACAGCATCATCATCATTTTCCTCTAAGTCACCAGTAACTTTAGACTTAGCCCTAGTGACAGCACATGCAGAGAACACATCAGGGACATTACAATCCTAGGTCGCAGCCACTGGCTCACTAGACAACTGAGGAGCTGGACACACTTTACTTCCACCAATATCATTTCCCAGTAAGACATTGGGAGTGTCTCAACCAACCCAACCATAACGGAACCATTAACAAAACCAGACTCTAAATTCACTCTGCACAGAGGGACAGAGAAGTAATTATTCCCTACACCTTGTAAGATTACAGTTTCATCAGAGGAATTAACATTAGAGCCTAGAACACTGGTCAGCATAAGGGATTGGCAAGCACCTGTATCACGATATATTTTAACTGATTTCCTGTCATTACTGTCCAGAGGACTGACAAAACCATCAGACAGGAAATTAGCACATGAACTCTTGAGAGTGTCACCCACGTTACTGCTCAAAAGAGGAGCTTCATCATGAGAATTTAATTTATCCCTCAAAGCAGGTTCAGTTAACTCAGTTAAAGAATTCTGGGAACTCTCAAGGGTGGACACTAGACCAATTGACTGAATATTTAAAGACTCCTATTTGTTCACATCACGCTGTCTCCTGAAACATTTCTCCGTAGTATGACCAAGCTTACTACAATAAGTACATTTACTTTTCTGAAATCTAGAGGTGAAGTTGGTATTTACTTCCTGAGAAACATCATCTTTATTCTCTTTCCTGTTACCTGTACTCTGAGTAGAGGCAACGTACTTACTCTCAGCTTTCCTTTTTTCTCTAGAATATCTCTTGTGAATGAGAACATATTCATCAGCTAAAACTGCAGCATCAAACAAATTATCTATTCTTTTCTCATCAAGATATAAGCTTACATCATTATTAATACACCTTTTGAAGTCCTCCAGCAAAATCATCTACTTAAATTTACCAAAATTAGAATTTACATTCTTAGAATTTAACCACTTCTCTAACAGATCTTCTTTGATTTTTGCATACTCAACATGGGATTGCTTATCTTGCTCATAAGTTGTCCTAAATTTTACTCTATAGGCTTCTGGAACAAGCTCATAGGCCTTAAGAATCAAGCTCTTAACTGCATCATAATTATCAGATTGATCCTGAGGCAAAGATGCATAAGTTACTTGAGCTTTACCGGTGAGAACAATTTGAAGGAGTACTGGCCAATACTTTTTGGGCCAATTAAAACCTGTAGCTACCCTCTCAAACAACTGAAAATACTTTGTTAGATCAGATTCATTAAAAGGAGGGACAAGTTTAACATTTTTAGCCAAATCAAAATCATCAGAGCTAGATGATCCAGTTCCACATTGTTTCATGTGATACTCATGGTCTGCCTGAATCCTAGCAAGTTCAACTTGTGCCTCAGCCTCCTTAGCACGAGCCTCCTGCAGGTCTAGCTGTAAGTTAGCTAATTCAATCTGCGTTTGCTCATTTGGAGGAGTTACATTAAACAAGCTTTTATTAATCATGTCAACAATTTGATCTTTAGAATGATGAGAGCGAACAACAATTCCCAATTGTTGAGCAACAAGCTTAAGTTCATTCTTTGTTCGCTTTTCTACATCACACGCTGTTTGCACATTTGACAAAAAATCTTTGGCTTCATCAAGAGTAGTAATAGTAGACATCATGAATAAATCACAGTCACAAAATATCAAACAATATCCTTATGATAATATCCTGAATATCCTGATAAGTGGTCACCAAATTTATGTTACGGAACAGAGAAAACTGTCCTGCAAAGTTCAAGGTTCAAAACAAAAGAGTTAGGTAAAATTACAAGTTAAAGTTTAATGCTCAAACTAACAACTAAACATTCAGAACTCATAAGGATAATGTAATGGCAAAAACAGGTTAAATATATGGTTAACTACAATAGCCTCTATTAACACGAAATGCCATACCATGTTGAGTACACCGCTTCCCGTCCGATCAGCGAAGTTAAGCAACGTTGGGTCTGGTTAGTACTTGGATGGGTGACCGCCTGGGAACACCAGGTGCTGTTGGCATCCCTACGTGTCAAGTGGGGTTTGTGGAGTATTAGTGCCCCTCCCTGTAAAACAATTAACTCTAAGCCCTTGGCCCCCCCTTTTGGGATACATGGCGTCTGGCAATGAATGAATGATGAACACAAAATTAGCAAGATTAAATTTATCTAAGTCAGCCCTGATAAAATGAGAAAACCAGCTAATGCTCAGTTAATGCAAGATATATTATTACAGATACAAAATATTATTACTACTGGCTGACAGCAAAAACTCTACACTAATCACAAAAACCTTACCAGGCCTACGAATTAACACCTTATGCTATACAGTATAAGAAAAAATGTAATAACACCTATACTCAAATTACACAGCAGCTAGATGGCTGGAGACTTCCTGAGCACTCACAAAAATAATAACAACTGTACAGGGGAGGACAGAGATGTGAACAAAATGAGGAATAGATCTAAGTGGCAATTAATGCAGAGACTGAGCTCATTATATAGGGGCCGGCAGAGCTTGATACAACTTGTAAGAAGGACGCGCAAATGAAGCCATAGGGGACAAAGAGTTGACAATCCTGCTCTGAACAACAGAAAGAACGACTTACTCTACTATAAGAGAGGAGGGGGGGAGTGAGGTAGAACACGCACTATGGAAACCATGAGGCGAATCATGATCAAACATGCAGCATACTGTACGTTAGAGTTATACAAAGGATGATGAAATCATAGGCTATGTAACAATATATATATATATATATATATATATAGGGAGCCTCTGTGGTACAGTGGTAAAGTGTGCGTTTTCGTACACTCAAGAACGAGGGTTCGCGCCCCGCCAGGGTAATAGTCTTTGGAGGCGTTCTTCAGGCCACGTACTGCATTGGCGGACACAAGGGGTGCTATGGTTGAACCGGTGTCGCATACTATAAAGTATGCTTGCACTCAGTTGGCTTGCGCTGGCTGATTACACTTGGTTCACAGACTACACACACATCCAAAGCCACTACAATTACACTTACAAGCACATCTTACCCTACATACAATCTCTACCAGTCAGCCTAAACCACTTGGTAGAGATACACTGGCTGTATCGTCCCCACTTCGGTCGGGATAAGCCGGTCCTGCAGTGGACACACAAACGGCTGATGAGATGATATATATATATATATATATATATATATATATATATATATATATATATATATATTACGCTAGGTATCCCCTAAGGGCTAAGGCGTTGACCCTGGGTAGAGGACTTTTGGACTGGAGCGTGCACCATTTTATGACCGGATCCTCTTCCTCATGTATACCAATGACCCTTTGGTGGATTTGATCCTCCGACCCTTCAGTCAGAGCGGAGCGCTCTAATCAACTGAGCCACGGCTGTTTTATATATATATATATATATATTTGCACACACACACACACACACACACACACTCAGTTTTATATATATAGATAGATAGATGAATAGATAGATAGATAGATAGGTAGATAGATAGATATAGATGATAGATAGACTGATAAAGAGAGAGAGAGAGAGAGAGAGAGAGAGAGAGAGAGAGAGAGAGAGAGACCATATGTCATTAGAGACTATAAATGGAAAATGATAAGACTCTAGCTACTGGAAATCATACTAGAGCACTGATAGACAGGTAAATGCATAAACACCTGCTACGAAAGATCGTGATGTCAATGCTGAATACATCCAATGAGTGTCTGTGTAGATACTAAACGATTAGTATCTACCCCTGCCCCAGTTTGCTGCGATAACTGCAGTTAACCTATCAGGCATTGATCCCACAAGTCCCTGACAATAGTTGGGATTTCTTTTCCATATATTTCATTCTTCTCTTGGATGATTTTTCAGTGGCTGCAGGGGTCCTGTCGTCTCCAACATTTCAGGTCGTAACCATCATGGCCTATACATTTTCAGATGGATAGGTATCCCATCCTTTACTTGGCCGGTTAATCACCTCTGTTTCAGGAAGCTGTTCAAGCCACTGTCTGACCACTCGGCTGGTTGAATGGGAAAGCGGTCGTCAGCAAATCGAATACGATTTGCACTGCTGCAGATGCACGGCAACACGAGTTCTAAAAAATTGATTATTTATCACCACTGAGATATCCGTCAATTTTTGTTAAGTCCCCAAAACCTCCAGCCCACATCCATCCATGGAATGATATAGTCGTTCGACCACTCCTTCTCAATTCTTGAATGTTTGCCTGGACAAACCGTGTTTTTTTTCGTCGCCATACAGTGTGAATGTTTGCATCCGTCGTGGAGAACGATTTTTCATCCGTAACTAAAACTGTTCTCCAGCATTCATCATTAAATTTTAGCTGACTGTAATGTTGGCAAAAGCAAATCTGGCTTCTTAGTTTTCGTCTGACAGATTTTCCTTTTTCGCCCGAATGCGACATCCAATCCCGTTTTTATTCAGGCGGCGTCTTACAGTCTCAGGATTGCATGTAAGGTTCAGCTCTTTTGTTAACTGAACTGCGGTCACTTTTGGACTATCTGTAATTGCCATCACGATTCTCTGATCACTATCATTTGTAGTAATACGGGATCGTCGACGTCTTGACCGCGTTTCAATAGTGCCCTCTTCGTCCTTACGTCGTAAAAGCCACCTCACCGTCCTTACAGACAGTCCCTTCAGGCCAGCATTGTCTGACGGAGATATTCCTGAATCTCTCATCCCAGTGAGCATGCCATGTTCGGCGATGATGGCCGGCCTGTTCGCCTTCACCATTGGTCTATGGACACGTTGACTTAGACGTTGCCGTTCCATACGGTACCTGAAAGACCAGGAATGTTAAGAACTTTTTTTCCTGTTTTAATGTGCACTGGTATATTCAATATATATTTCATACATGTTTGTTGTTAACCACTCCAACGAAGTGGCAACCCACAATGGGATAGTCTCCTACTGTCTTCTGTAATCGTAAAAAAAAAAAAAGTCTAAACCACGCCCTGCTGTTTGATGGCCTACACATTCACTTTTCGTGTTGTGTGCTAATCATCATTGAAACGAGTCATTCCTTCAGCATCCACTTCACTTCTTTTTTTTTTTTTTTTCGTTTCACACTCATATCTCACCCTTTTGAGCGTCAAAAATTTTGCCTCAAAATCGCTTCATGGGTTTCTTTTCCTTAACTTATCCTTTCCTCTCAGTTGCCTGACCTCTTGATTTCAGCACCTTGTTCATATATCTCCAACTCTCCTAACCTTTACATAAGACAGTAACTTTTACCACACCTTTTGCTGACTTTACCATAATCCTATTTTTTTCCAATACTTTTGAAATACAATTTGTATAATTTGTATGTACAGTATACAGTATATACGTATATATCGCTGTATATACATGTAAACACACACACACACACACACACACAAACACACACATACATATATATATATATATATATATATATATATATATATATATATATATATATATATATATATATATATATATATATATATATATATATATATATATATATATATATATATATATATATATATATATATATATATATATATATATATATATATATATATATATATATATAATATATATATTTATTTATTTATTTATTTATCTATATATATGTAGCGATGGAAAATGAACTATTCTGTTCTCAAAGCGCAGTGGAACGGTCAGAGTTCGAAATATCTTCAAGAGATAGGAAATGATCAGCTTGGATGAGAGTGCAGAATGAAGTCGAAAACATTACAGAAGTTATAAAACAACGGAAAGTGGGGTGGGCAGGTCATGTAGCAAGAATAAGGGATAAGCAATAGAGCATGAGGCTGACTGACTGGACACCAAGAGATTGTAAACTTACCAGAAAAGGGCCAGACATGAGGTAAAGATATGATATGTGATACAGAAGGTTGCAGATAAAAAATGACAGAAATTGGTTCAGTCAAGGAATTCCAGGAAAAGGATGGGGGAGGCCTTTTCTCAAAAGTGAACAAGCAATAGCTGCAGCTGCTGCTGATGAGTATAATATATATGGGGGAGGCGGTGGCTCAACCGGTAGAGAGGTGGCCTGCAGTCCTACCGGACCCAGGTTCAAATCCCCGCTGGGGCAGGGGACAGATTAAGGATTTGAATTTCACTAAATCAGACTTTACTGATTTACCACAAGACCCACCGACATGTCGTAAAAGCACCCAAGCTAATACCAATACAACAGCCCTGTATGAGACCCCTACCATGTATTCAGTATGGACGGTGGGTGTTAGCACCGAAGTGGTGACGTGTAGAGGTGTATGGTATGTAGGAGGACTACTGGGAATTGGGAAGAGGATGTGAAGCCTATGCCCGCAGTAGGACACATAGTATATATATATATATATATATATATACATATATATATATATATATATATATATATATATATATATATATATATATATATATATATATATATATATATATATATATATATATATATATATATATATATCAAAGGGAAGGACGGGAAGTAATTCATACAAGGAGGGTGGAAAGGTTAGAAGAGGATGGAAAAAAGGCTGAATATAATAGGGAAGTGGAGGAGGGGTAGGGTATATATAGATTGGAGCAGATGTGGGACGTGGAAGGTGTGTGCAAGATATTCACAGAGGAAATATGTGCAGCATGTGAGGTGGTGTGTTGGGTGAAGAGAAGACGAAAGGGGGTACAGTGAGCAGCACGGTGGAATGAAGAGGTGAGACAAACTGTGGCACAAAAGAAGAAAGCATATAGTGAGTGGATGAGAAATAAAGGCGTGGAAGAACTTGAAAAACGGAAGAGAGAGTTATACATAAAGAGGAAGAGAGAGGTGAAAAGATTAGTAAGAGAGAGTATGAAGAGAGTGGATGAGGAATTTGGAAGGAATTTGGGTGGAAAGTGGAGGGAATGTAAGAAAATGTTCTAGAGAGAGGTAAAGAGCGTTAGACAGGGTGCCAAAGAAGTTAGTTGGGCAGTGAAAGATATAGATGATGAAGTACTAGTGCAGAAGGGAGAAGTGAGCACATGGAGAGAACACTTTAAAAAATTGTTGAACACAGAGAATGAAAGTAATGCGAATGTAAGTGGCTGAGGAATGGCTGAGAGACGGAGGGATGTGAGAAGAGAGGAAGAAATCAGTAGGATGGAAGTTATGGAAGCAATGAAGAAAGTTAAGATGGGGAAAGCCCCAGGCATTGATGGAGTGTGTGGTAAAATGCTGAAGCATGGGGGATAGATAGTAGTAGAATGGATGTGAAGATGTGCAGATTGGCCTGGGAAGAAGGCAGAGTCCCGGAGGATTGGAAGTCAGGTATAATTATTCCCCTGTACATAGGAACAGAGGACAAAAAAGTATTTGGTAATCATAGGGGCATTTGTGTTTTTTGTGTAATACGAAAAGTATATGATAGGATACTTACTGACAGAGTTAGGGAAATAACAGAGGAATTAATTGGAGAAGAACAAGGACGTTTTAGGAAGGGAAGAGGCTGTGCAGATCAGATATTCATTCTTAGATCTTTAATGGAAAAGTTTCTAGAGAAGGTGAAAAAGTTGTATGTGGCCTTCATGGATACATAAGGATTGTGGAAAGTATTAATAATATATGGGGTAGATGGGAAGTTGTTGAATGCCGTGAAGAGTATGCATGAGGGTGTTAAGGCTGCTCTGCGTGTGCAGAGTGAACTGAGTGAATTTTTCTATTTGAAGGTTGGAGTGAGACAGGGATGTGTCATGTCTCCATGGTTGTTCAATCTGTATATGGATGGGGTTATAAAAGAAATACAAAGTAGGGCAGTGGATGTTGGAGCGGCCTTAATGAACGAGGGCAGTGTTTAAAAACTCCCTGTACTTTTTTTTTTTTGACTGCAGATGAAACTGTGTTGTTATATGAAGACAAATGGGAGCTGCAAGGCTTGGTGGATGATTTTGGGAGAGTGTGCAAGAAACGGAATCTAAAGGTGACTGTTGGGAAGAGTAAAGTTATGGTCTTCGAGAGAAGTGAAGTCAGTGAATGTACAGTGAGGTTGGATGAGGAGAAAATGGAAAATGTGAGTGCGTTTAAGTACTTGGGTAGTGTGATGAGTAAGGATGGAAGTTTAGAGGGTGAAGTGCTTGACAGGGTACAACAAGGAAGAAAGGATCCTGGTTCCTTGAAAGCAGTGATATGAAACAAGAAGTGAAAAAGTTACATGACAGTATTGTGATACCATCTTTAATGTATGGAAGTGAATCTTCGATCTTGTTGGAGGGACAGAAGTCAAGAGTCAGAGCAGTGGAGATGGGTTATTTGAGAGGAGCATGTGGAGTCACATGGAGAGGCAGACTGACAAATGAGGAAATGAAGGAGCATTGTGGTGTGGATGTGGATGTGATAGGAAGCGTTAGGAGAAATTGAGGTGGTTTGGCCATGTGAAGAGGATGGAGAGTGAGAAACTGACTAGGAGAGTGTACATGAGAGGGCTGGACTGGGGGTGAGGGGGGGGAGGCCAAGGATGAGACGGAGGGATGGAGTGGAGAGGCATATGAGAGAGGGGGTGCGAGCTGAGAGCAGGGCAGTGAAATGGCGGGGGACAAGGCGACATGGAGGCGATTTGTTTGTGGCCACCCCATACGGGATGGAGATGTCTGGCAATATATATATATATATATATATATATATATATATATATATATATATATATATATATATATATATATATATATATAAATATATATATATATATATATATATATAGTGGTAGGTGGTGGCGACCATCATCCACTCACTTGATGTAGTGCTACCTACTTCTTCCTTACCCTTTATGATTTTTTGGGGGGGCTGCCTGCCCTCCTCTCTTCCTATTTCTCCCATCTTTCCTGTCACTTCTTATAACTTTTCTTTCCTTTACAGGTGGCTTTGCATTGAGTGACAAGCCAAATGTTTTTTTCCTATAAGCCAAGAAACCATTTACAACGCTGGGTGGTAACCATATAACCAAACCATACATCCTCCCTACGTGTCAACGTTTGTTAGTGGAGGGTTAATGCCCCTCCCCGTAAAACAAATAACTCAAAGTCAATGGCCATCCCTTACGGGATTATGGCGTCTGGCAATATATATATATATATATATATATATATATATATATATATATATATATATATATATATATATATATATATATATATATATATATATATATATATATAATCATCATCATCATCATCATCATCATCCGGACCTCCTTTCCCACCCAAGGGCAGGATGAGGAGTAGCAATGTCCAGAGCCCAAAATTGCCCAACCCAATGGGCCACGCTTCCATTCACTCATCATTCAAGCCCCCGGAATCCTGGCTCTATCGGATACGCCAAAAACATTCACCACGTTCTGTAGCTTCACATATCGTATCCGACAGAGTCAATCCAGACGCTGCCACGTTAAAAAGGGGTGCCAAAAATCCCTGATCATGCATATCTCCTCACAAAATTCATCCAGCCAGCTCGGTCTCTTGTCAGTTCCCTAGCCTCACCGACTTCCAAATCTCTCTTCCTCACACATTCATCCACCATATCTCTCCACCTTCTTCTTGGCCTACCTTGCCTCCTTCCTCCTTCAAATTCTCTCAGATATACCTTCTTCACCACTCTATTGTTATCCATTCTCTCCACATGACCATACCATCTCAGTACATTCTCTTCAATTCTGGTGTCCACCGACTTCCCCATTCTGCATCTTTCACGAATAACATTATTTCGTATCCTATCCACCCTCTGTACTCCACATACATTCCTCAGCAGTCCCATCTCCACTGCTCTTACTCTTGACTTTTCATTTTCATGCCACATCATAGTCTCACATCCATACGTTAAAGTTGGCACTTACACTCCTTCACGTAAGCCTCGTGTAGCTGCAACACTCTAGCCTCTGTTTCTTATCAAGGCCTTCATTGCACCAGCTACTTTTCTTCCTTGTGTCACTCTACTTTCAACTTCTTTTGCACATTTTCCTCTCTTTTCTGTCATTGTACCCAGGTATTTGAACTCTCTCACCATTTCCAGTTTCTCTCCATTCACTGTTACACTGCACTGGGAGTCACCTTCTCTCTCAATAACCATCACTTTACTCTTTTCTATATTTACTCTCAAGGCATGACGCTTACAGACATCAGCAAAACTCTGCACTAGCCTACCAAGTTCTTGTCCGGTACTTGCAAGCAGTACTGCATCATCAGCATACAACAAATTTGAGATATTCCATCCATCACCATTCATTACAAATGCCGCACGCCCACACTGACTGTGAACCATTCACTTAGATGCCTATTAACCCTGACACATGCTTCATTACCATCATAAAAACTCTTGACGATACCTAACAACTTATCCTCTACACTGTACATGCGCAAAACTTTCCACAATCCTTCTCTGTCCACTTTGCCATATGCTTTTTCCAGGTCCATGAATGCCATAAACACCTTATGGTCCTTCTCATAAGCCCTCTCTACTATTTGTCTCACTGCAAATATTTGGTCCACACATCCTCTGCCACTCCTAAAGCCATCCTGTTCATCACTCACTAGGACTTCTGATATATCTCTTACTTTCTCTATAATAATTCTTTCATATACCTTCCCTACCACACTCAATAAACTTATGCCACGATAATTCTTACACTCACTTCGTTCACCTTTATTTTCGTACAGGGGTACAATCACAGCCTTTTTCCACTCTGTAGGCACAGTTTCATTCATCCATGCCTTCTTACATATCTCCAACAAGCACTTCATTCCATTCTCTCCACTACATTTAAGCATCTCTGGATACACCTCATCAACCCCAGCTGCTTTCCCATTTTTCAGCCGCTTCACAGCACTCTTCACCTGTGCGAGTGTCACGTCTCCTGTCACTGCATTCCTTCTCTGCACACCCCCAAAACCAATGATGTTTACAGCTGCTCTGCTTTCCCTATCCCCATTCATCAGGCTTTCAAAATATTCTTTCCATCTGGTCCTTACTTCATCTCCATGGGTTAATAATCTACCACCTTCATCCTTCACACCATCCCATTTCTTACCGCTTTCACTTCTACATTTCCGCATCTCTTTCCAGAATAACTTTCTATTTTCAGAGTAGTTTGCATTCATTTTCCTTCCTAGATCCTCATTTACCTCCTTCTTTTTCCTCTTCACTGTATATATATATATATATATATATATATATATATATATATATATATATATATATATATATATATATATATATATATATATATATATATATCCTGCTGACTCTCGATGTGTAGGGGCGCCACAGTAACATCACTAGTTCTACCCTCCATGATGACAACCACAATGACACAATAATAATCAAAATATCAGAGTATTATCCTGGCAAGGTAAAGTCAATTTATGTGTTACGAGATGGGAGTAGGCAACACAAGAATCTGACTGTGTAAGAAAACTAAGTTAAACAATCAAGGTGAAAAGGGAAGTGATCAAATGACTATTTAATGAAAACCATTAAACAAAGAAAAACACTAACTCCAATCTCGCAACACAGGTCCGAAAGTAAATAAAATTAGCTGATGTTTGTAAAGGCAAAATAAACACAATGAAAAATACCTAATATACTACAAGCTAATAATACTTACATAATTTACAATGAGATAAAACACAAAAGAATGAGAAAAACAAGCCACTTGATAATACCCTGAAAAATCACAAAGTCTGGGAACAAACTTGCCTGACAAAAGTAATAAATCATACAAGAGAAGATAACTAAACTGAACACTATAATCACCAAAATTAATAATAATAATAATAATAATAATAATAATAATAATAATACAATAACAATAATACTTGCGATTGGATGCTGGTACGAAGTGAAAAGATGCTCAGAAATGTATACAAGACACAAAATTCTGCTTCTCCTCCCTCTCTTATCTCCAGTTCAAACACTCCCTCTCTCGATGCCAATCCCACACAAAAAATATTTCTATCTCTGTCCAAAATCCCCCCCTCCTTAAATATCCTCTGGCCGTGTGCCCACATCAACATGCAGTTGAAGGCCAGACAAGACATATACAAAATAGAGTTAAGCAAATTAATCTCTTCCCCCATACTCCAAACGTTATAAATATCGCTGTTGAATACAAACTTTATGTTGCCAGTTTATGCTCCACCGGAAGTCACTGATACTACAAACAATTTTAGTCACACTCGCATTGAGAGAGGAAACAGAATTAACTAAGATTTTATAAATGTGTGCATTCAGACAAGCAACAACATGATACCCAGTGTGTGTGTGCATGGATGCTAGAGTACATAGCATCCTCCCACACACACCTCGCCTGGTGACAGGCACGCAAATACACACACGTAAAAAATACAGCACACGATATATACTCAAGAAAATTAACAAACATTCTTACACATGTAACAGTATGTATGGATATTTATAAATATATCCATATTTATGCATTGACATGTAATTCTATATATGCAGTGTATGCAGTGAATGGAATGCAATGAAAGATCAGGAAAATGGCAGTGTGCAGGAGGAATGGCAGTTGTTTACGAGCACTGTGATGGGGCATGCGAAAGATGTGTGTGGTGTGAGACGATTGGCTGGTGGTGTAAAAAAGGGAAGTGAATGATGGTGCGAGGAATTAAGTATGGTTTTGGCTGAGACGATAAATGCATATGAAGTTTGGCTGCATAGGAAGGATGAGGTGTTATATGAGAGGTATAAGGAAAAGAAGAATAAGGCAAGAAGGTCTGTTCTTGATGCTAAAGTGGCACTAGATGAGAGGTGGTGTAGGCAGTTGACTGAGAAATTTCAACAGAATACAAAAATGTTTTGGAAGGAGGTGAACAGGGTGCAAAACTAAGAATCTAGGAAGGAAGAGCGAGTAAAAACAGAGGATGGAAGGATGTTAACTGAGATGGATGCATTAAGGAAGAGATGGGTGGAGTATTTTGAAAGATTGTTATATGCAGAGGGGAAAAAGAGGCTGATATTGTGGCAGATGGAAGGGTGCAAGGAATCAATGTGTTGGGAGAGTTGAATGATTCTCTGATGACGATGTAGGAAGTGCAGGAGGCAGTAAGGGAGATGAAAGCAGGGAAAGCTGCAGGTATGGATGGGTGTGCTGTGGAATGCCTGAAAGATTGTGAAGTGACTATTGTTGAGTGGTTAGTAAGATTGCTGAATGTGTGTTTTGTGAGCTGGGCAAGTGCTTGTGTGGTTCCAGTGTATAAAGGTAAGGGTGATATGTATGAATGTACTAGTTTTAGAGGTAAAAGTCTGTTGAGTGTTGTAGGTAAGGTGTTTCGTAGAGTGTTTAGAGAGTTAGAGAGGGTATAAAAGGAGTGATTGGCAATGAGCAGTGTGGTAATAGGAGATGGAGGGGTTGTGTGGATCAGGTGTATGCTGTGGGACAGGTGTACGAAAAGTATTTAGCGAAAGGTAAGGATCTATTCTGGGCGTTCATGGATTTAGAGAAAGAGTATGACAGAATTGAAAGGGAGGCTTTGTGGACTGTTTTGAGATTGTATGGACTACATAGTAGGTTGTTAAAACGAGAGAAAGGTTTTTATGTAAATAGTAGAGAGTGTGTAAGAGTGGGAAATACTGTGAATGATTGGTTTCCCATGAAAGTTGGGGTGCGGCAGGGATGTGTGATGTTGCCTTGGTTGTTTCATATTTATATGGGTGTTGTTGTAAGGGAGGTGAATCCGAGAGTGGTAGGTGGAGAACTCAGTCTGATAAATGCTGATGGTAGAGAGTGGAATCTGAATTAGCTGCTGTTTGCGGATGATACTGCACTGGTGGCTGATTGGGAGGAGTGATTGAGACAGTTGGTAGAGGAGTTTGGAAGGGTGTGTGAAAGAAGGAAATTGAGAGCAAATTAGAACAAGAGTCGAGTGATTAAGTGTACCAGGTTCGTAGATGTTATGAGGATTAATATTGTTTTGAATGGTAAGTTGCTTGATGAGATAGTGTGTTTTAAGTATTTAGGGTCACATGTTGCTGTGGATGGATGAACAGATGTAGAAGTAAAGCTTAGAATGAATGATGTAGGAAAGGTGCTGGGAGGAATGAAAAAAGTGTTTAGATGTCGTTCGCCTATAATGGATGTAAAGACGAAGCTGTATGAGGGTGTCGTGCTACCAACTGCATTATATGGGGCTGAAACATGGAATATGGGTGTAGTAGAGAGGAAAAGTTTGAATATAATGGAGATGAAGTGTCTGAGGAGTATGTGTGGAGTGACACGTATGGATCAAGTGAGAAATGATTAAGTGGGAATGAGAACTGGAGTTATGCGGGAAATGGCTGATCGACTTGAACAGAGAGTGTTGTGATGGTTTGGGCGTATGGAGAGAACGGATGAAGAGCGACTGGTGAAAAAGGCCACTGGCTCGGATGTGAGAGGTATAAGGCTGAGAGGAAGACCATGAATAGGATTGATGGACAGTGTGAAGAGACAGTTAAATGAGAGACGGATGTCTATTGGGTAAGGAAGAGTGGCTGTGTGTGATGGGAATGACTGGAGAAATTCTGAATGAATAAATGGTGACACAACCCCGAAGGGATATTCTTCCGCATTTGGTCTGATCAGGTCAGGTGCGGGTAAGGAGATGGGTTCATTATGATGTGGCAGGGGTAAACTTAACTCTTTCTGCTGTCGGGCCCTTCTGTGGATACTGTGCAGCTGACTCTCGTGTGGTGTGATGCAGTGAGGACCTGTCCCTTCTCCCCTTGGGGCTAAGATACTAATAAATGTGTGTGTTTGGATGAGTAAATTGGGAGGGTGTCGTCCTGTCTTGGCTACCGCCCTTTCTTTGGGGGAAGCAGCGTACGTACGTAGATAAATATTTACATATATATTCACACCCACACACAGAGGAGTACATACAGTATGGCCATAAGAGTGCTGAAGAGAAGGTGGTGCTTTTTAAGATGGGAAAAAGGATGAATAGAAAAAATATGGATATCATAGATGAGCAGTGTGCGAGCAATGAAGAAAAGGTATTAGCAGATAGTGAAGATATTAAGGAGGCCTGGAGACGTTACAACTGGTTGATTAATGCGGTTTGATTGGAATGTGGAAGATTTTGAATTAATGGCTCCAATGCTTGCCCATTGGCCTGTAACTGATGTTGTTAGTGTGAGCAGGGCATACTGGCATGATGCTGCATGGAGGGCGGCGGGTGAGTTTAGGCTGACTACCTAAATGTTGGATACCTCTGTAGATGTTGGAGTTGGTTTATTTAATGATGATAAAACAGTTATATATAACTGTTATATTTAAGATCACCGGCAGAGGAGCGTGACTGTAACTATATCAGCGGAAGAGTGATGCCCTGGAAAAAGCAATTTTTAAAATGCACAAAACTTTTTGATCAGATGATGAAGGTAATAGAGGGAGAGGGATAGAACGAATATCGATAAAATAGAGTTTCGATTTACTGTATGTCATGCAAAAGGACCGACTAAACAATATTCGCTGTCCAAAATCTTTAGGAATAATGTACAAGAAAGAACAGGAAGCCTTCGTTTTTGTTGATCCCAGAAAAGCCTTTGACAGAGTCCCTAGGGAGGTGGTGAAGTGGCCAATGAGAGAGCTTGGGCTCGAGGAGTGGCTAGATAAAGTGGTTATGGCAATGTAACTGAGTGCTCGCACAATGGTGACAGTGAATGAAGATTAGAGTGACGATTTTTCCGTGAACTTTGGCGTGCATCAGGGGTCAGTCTTGAGTCTCTTATTGTTTACCATGGTGCACAACGCTCTCCCACTTGACTTCAGAAACGGACTCCCATGGGAGATGTTGATGGTAATTGACGAATGTTTTACTTGCAGAGAATGAAATGGAGGCCGAGAAAAGATTTAGAAAATAAAGAAACTCAATCTGACAAAACGGTCTTTCTCTCTGTCTTTGCCTGTCTGTCTGTCAGTTTGCCTCTGTATGTCAGTCTGTCTGTCAGTCTCTGTCGGTCAGCCTTCCTCTGTCTTTCAGTTGGTCTGTCAGTCAGTCTCCCTTTCTGTCAGTCAGCCAATTAGTCTGTCGATCTGTGTGTCTGTCTGTCTATCTGTGTCTCTGTCTGTCGATCTGTGTCCCTGTCTGTCTGTTTGTCGATCTATATTTCTGTTTGTCTGTCTGTCGATCTGTGTCTCACTCACTCACAAACACCCATTCACACCTTCACACACCTTCACTTACCCTCACACCCTCTCTCACTCACCCTCACGCCCTGTCTGTCACTCATTCTCATGCCCTACCTCACCACACACACTCACGCCCTCTCTGTCTGTCTGTCTGTCTGTCTGTCTGTCACACACACACACACACACACACACACACACACACACACACACACACACACACACACACACACACACACACACACACACACATACACACACACACACACACACACACTCTCTCTCTCTCTCTCTCTCTCTCTCTCTCTCTCTTACACACACACACTCACACCCTCTCACCCCATCCCTTCCTCACTCACTCACTCACTCTCACTCTGGTTTTCTTACCTGATTAATCTTACCTAACTCTGTATGTACAGTAATGAGTTCAAGATCGTACTGTCCCGTGTATTAAATCACTTTTATCATACATATCCTTAAATATATGAATTGTTTTGGCACTATTTCATTCGGCAGTGCATTCCACTAATCAACTGCTTTTTTGGGGAAAAAAATGTCCTTACATCTTTACCACCTCTCTTTGTACGTAGTTTTTTTTTTCAGTGTCCTCATGCTAATGCCTCCCCATAGCTTATATACTCATTGTCACGGATCAATTCGCGACATTTCCCTTTTGTGAGAAGCCACGAACTATTAGTGGAAAACTCACTGTGTATCGCTCAGTTAACCGTTTCCCTCTCCATTTCGGAGTATACTTTTCAAAACATTTGTCACTTTCAAAAGTGACCGATTTAATGCACGTCACTAAGTGCTCTACTGAGCGATACAATTGTTTCTTTATTGTTCGCCCCTGCTTGCCTCAACCGTTAGCCACGCCTTCTTCCGGTGGCTTGTGCGTCCTGCCTATACATCATTTGAATTCAGTCTAGTTGTGGCTTTGACGGAGAGAGGTCCTGTGCTCCAGAAGTGCGAGAGAAGAGGTCTCTAGCACCCAGACTCCACTGAGTGCAGTTATCCAGTACTCCATCCTTAGTTCAGCTTCGGGTGATACAAAGCATTCATCGACTATAGTATTTCCTTTTGTATTTTGTAGTCTTAAGAGTTTAGTTAAGGTGTTTTTTCCTAGGCGTAAGTATTTAGCTTTTGTGTGAGTGAGTGAGTGCATCTCATTGATTTGATTTGAAATGTAACGTTAAATTTATTTTTTTGTAATCAATAAATTTAACAGTTCTTTTTCTTGAGCTTAATGTAAAGTAAAATCTTGTTTCATTTCTCCAAATTAAGCTTATTTCCCACATAGCTCCTAGCTTGCATAGACGTTTTACTATTCATAACTGGTACTTAGATCAGTCTTGTTGTATTAACTTAAAATCCGTTGTGCCAGGAGTTAAGCATCGGCAAGAACCTGATGTTAGTATTAGTTATTTATTGTCAGGGGTGAAGTAACTTTCTCCAGAGGCTAACAGTACTAATTCAGCAATTGTGAGTAATTAGTCTCTGCTGTGTACTGTTGAGAAAGTTTATAAATTCTCGTTCTCAGAGAATCGCGCACAAGCCAGTGTAAAGTAATCGTTGCTTGATGTAGCAAGACAATCATTGTCTCTGGTCTTCAATATTATTGAATATTAATATCAATTTAAATAATATTTAAGTATTTTTTTTTTTAAACCCAGTGATATTTTAAAAACCCCGTGACACTCATTTATGTCTATTTTCTCATTCACTGAGATGCATTTTTGTAGCATCATCATGTCTCCTCTTTCCCTTCTCTCTTGTGGTGTTGGTAGATTCAGTTTTTCTAGTCTTTCCTCGTATCTTAGATCCCTTAAGCTTGGTACCCATCTTGTAGCGGCCTTATTCAATCTTATCTATGTGTTTTTTGAAATGAGGATTCCAAACTACTGATGCATACTCCAGGGTTGGTCTGATGAATGATGTTTTATCTTTCTCGGCATGTTGTCATTTATGTATGTGAATGCTATTCTCATATTAGCAAGTGGTGTAAACCTGTTCCTTACCTTCTTACTGATGTGGTCAGCCGGAGATAGTCTGTTACTAATAATCACTCCTAGGTCCTTCTCTCTTTCTCATATGTGTAGGGTTGAACTTCCTAACTTATAATCCCAGTCTGGTCTTTTTCCACTTTTACCAAACTTAATTACATGACACCACTCCACACTGAATTCCACTTGCCATTTATTGCTCCATTCATAAAGTTTAATTCTTCTTGTAGCTCTCTTCAAGAGTCTGTGTTAGTAATTATCCTTTTTATTTTTGTATCATCAGCAAACATACTATATTTAGACAGCTTTCGTTTCCAAAGTTACTACCTATGTCATTTATATACACTAAAAACATAACTGGTGCTAGCACTGAGCCCTGTATAACTCAGCTAGTCACTTCCCTCCACGATGAGTAATTACCCCTTAGTATTGTCCTCATTTCCCTTTATCTGAGAAAATCTTGCATCCAACAGTACAGGTTGCCTTGGATTCCTCCTGATGATACAGTTTCCATAAAAGTCTTTGGTGCAGTAGCAGTACTCTTTCAAATGCTTTCTTGAAATCTAGGTAGATACTGTCCACCCATCCATCTCTTTTCTGTAATGTTTCTGCAGCTCTATCATAGTAGCTGAATAGATTAGCAACACATGACTTTCCCTTTCTAAAACAAACTTCCTTTCTGTTATCATATTGTGTTCTTGATGGTTTACCCAAAGTTTTATCACCTTTTCTAGGGTCTTACTGGTCAGTGATACTGGTCGGTAGTTGAGTGGATTTTGTCTAGTCCCTTTCTTGAATAGGGGAACAGTGTTTGCTTTCTTGGAAATAGCAAGTAGGTTACCTTGACTTAAGGATTCCTTGAATATGAAATATATTGGTCTACTTAACACTTTTGCACATTCATGTAACACCCAACCTGAAATTCCGTCAGGACCATTTGCTTTTCCTTTGTTTAATTTACTTAACTCCTCCTGTACATTTTTTCTGACATTTGTATATCTGGTAATGTGTGGGCATGCATGTTCCATATCATCTCTTTCAAAATTATTTTCTTCTGTAAACTCTTATTGGAAATTTCTATTCATTACTTTACAAAAAAAATTTTCTTGTGTATAGACGATCCGCTCATCCGAATTGGGCTGCCTTTTATCTTTAACTTTGGTTTTGCTTTGGATATAGCTGTAAATCAGCTTAGGTTGATCACTACTTTTATTTATAATGTTTTCCTGAAACTGTCTTTGAGCTTCTCCCCTCTTTTATAATCGTTTCTTGCCTGTTTATAGTTGTTATATGCCCTCCCACTCTTGTGTCTTCTGTACTTATTCCACAGTAAGTCTCCTATTTTCTCTCTTAGATTCTATATTTAACCATTTCTTTATTTTCATTTCTGTTTCTTTGTGCTGTGGGATGTAATTCTGGAGTCTTATTTCATAAAATTCACAGTATTTTCTATCTATAACATTTAAATCTTTCATCTAAGCTCCTTTTCCTAATCAGTTTCTGAGAAGTACTTCTTTAGGTCATGGTAATTGCCGTTTTTGTAGTCTAGGCCCTTTTTGTAACTCTCACTACTGTTAACTATGGCTATGCAATCCTGAAGTTGCAATATTATAATGCATCAGGTATCAGATATCAGATAGATCCTGGACGCAGGCCAGAGGCCTTTATGTCCAGATCTCCATAAATAATCAGGTAATGTACTGTACTAACATTATTCGGTGTCTGGCCTGCATAACCTCAAGTCTGCCTCGAAATCAAAAACTACCTCCTGCCTTGCCCAGTATTTATCAAGCCTAGCCTTGAATGCGCCCAGAGTTGAAGCACCTACGACCTGTTCTGGCAGACTATTCCATACAGTCACCACACACGCAATAAAATAATTTCGTCTAATTTTGGTATTACTCCTTATTTTCTCCATCTTGTATGAATGTCCTCTTGCAATTCCATCCGCTCTAATATGTAATTTCGGTGATGCTGTGTGGTCATAATTACCTTTGACGATTTTGAATACTTCAGCCATATCTCCCCAAGTCTCCTGTATACTAGGGTAGGGAGCTCGAGTTTTTGCAGGCATTCCTTGTGTGACAAACTAAGATCCAGGTAGCATTTTGGTTGCCCTCCTCTGAACGTTTTCCACTGAAATATCTTTCTTTCTGTATGGTGACCAAATTGAATTGCCATATTCTAGGTGGCTTCTGACTAGAGCAGGGTACAAGTACTTGAAGGTCATATGATCCAAATTTACAAAGGCCCTTCTAATTAAGCCCATCATTTGGTTGGCTTTGTTGACCTTCTGCTGAATATGCTCTTCAAATCTTAAATTTTTATCAGATATAATCCCTAAGTCTTTCTCTGAGTCAACCCTTCTCAGATTCACTACATAATAATTTCCACAGGCATCCACACTTTGCATAGTATAAATCCTTGGATCCTTAGTTTCCCGTCTCGAGACTGTCATTGTACAATATTTATCTGGATGAAGTTTTAAATGCCACTTGTCTAACCACGTTAACAATTTATTTATATTCCCTTTTAGCATTTTCTGATTACTGTCTATCTCCCAAAAGCACTTTGTGTCATCCGCGAACATGAACTTTGGAGAACTGATTTCGTCAGGGAGATCATTTATGTAAATCAGAAACAGGGTCAGAACAAGTACACTCTCCTGTGGCATCCCACTAGTTACCTCCACCCAGTCCGAGTACTCTCCTCCTACTACTACCCGTTGTGTCCTGCCTTTTAAAAATATCTCAGTCCATCTCAGTATCTTCCCCCTGATTCCATACCCTCTTACTTTTTCCAATAAACGGCGGTGTGGCACTATATTGAATGCTTTTCTGATATCGAAGTAAGTCACATCTACCTCTTTATCCTCATCCAAGGCTTTCGTCCACATGTCCATCACTCTAAGCAGCTGCAGTGTGGTTATCCTACCCTTCATAAATACCTATTGGTTCATACTAAAGAGCTCATTTTCCACCATATGCTGTACAGCTTTATCTCTAATAACTGATTCAGGTATTTTACACACGACAGACGTTAAAATTACAGGCCTATAATTACCCAGGTCTTGTCGACTGCCTTTTTTGTTTATTCCTGTTACATTAGCCTGTCGCCAAATGTTCGGTATCTTACTACTGGTGTGTGAATTGTTAAATAATATAGCCAAGGACACACTTAGCTCTGCTTAATTCATTCAACAACCTTGGGTATACATCGTCTGGTCCCTGCAATTTATCCGTCTGCATGTTCTCCAGTTTTCTCCTGACTACCTCTGGTGTGATTTTAATGTACTCAAGTGATTTATAACACATCTTGCCTCCAAACTCTGGTATAGTCCCCTCAGGTTCGGTTGTGTAGACACTACCAAAATAGTCAGCCAAAACCTGAGCTTTTTCCTTATCCGAATTTGTTATATCTCCATCCTGACATGTTCTTTTCAGATCTGCTACTCCTGTTGTTACCTTCATTCGTTCGCTGATGACCTCCAAGATGTTTTGGTCGATCCCTAACATGTCTTGCTATCTCTTTCTCACGCCCCTTCTGTTGGGCCCATGTTTTACTTCTTACCTGATTTCTAAGTTCGGTATATTCCTTGTGCTTTCCCTGCTCCCTAGTTTCGAAATACTTTTGCCATGCTCTATGCTTTTTCTTAACTTTGAGATACGTTTCTTCATCCAGTTTCTCCTTGTACCGTCCATCATTTCCCTGTCGACTAGGCACATACTGTTCTCGTGCATCCTTCAGTAGATTCTCAGTTTTCTCTCACTGTGCTTCTGCATCGAGATTTGCCAATTCTTTGTTCCAATCCCTGTCTAATAAGGGCCGAATTTCCCCATAATTTCCTATGGCGTAAAGATATCTCCTATTTTTTTTTTCTCGGCCCTGCAATGTAGGTTAAATATTAGCAAACAGTGATCAATGTTACCCAGCGGAGCGACATGTTCGACATCAGAAACCATGTGCTGTTCACTAGTGATTATCAAGTCTAGTAGGTGTGGTACAGTCAACAAAAGTTCCACCTGGACCACCTAGATGCAGGATATGGTTAACCTGGCTTTAGCGCTCGCTCACGCGTGCGTGCGTGTGTGTGTGTGTGTGTGTGTGTGTGTGTGTGTGTGTGTGTGTGTGTGTGTGTGTGTGTGTGTGTGTGTGTGTGTGTGTGTACATGCCCAAGAATATTTCAAATCGCCAAGCTTTATCCTCTGTGCCGTATTATATTATGTGGTCATTGTATTATGCTGTGATGTTGGCTAATAAATATTGTGTGATTGTTTGGGATAATGAGCTGTGCACTGTGCAACTTATAAAATCTGATTTATATAAAATAAATCTTCTCTTGCAGCGTGACCTACAATACAGGTTGAGTTGTGGTTCATAAACAGTGAGCACGTTCACCTATATGAGGCGCGATGTAGGGGGAAGGGGAAAGTATGGGAGTGAATGGAAGCTTGGCAGGTGAAGGGAAGGGGGATGAAGTGGGGTCACGTCGTTTACTCCAACAGTTATACATTCCTTGCCATTACAGTACATTCATTAAGGCGTCAATGATATCCTGTATCCTAAGTGATAGTAAACCTATTTGTTTCTTATTATATATTATTATTGACAACTGATTACACACTTTAATTTACACCAAACATAGGATACCCAGTCTCGTTAACGAACTACATGCAGCCTGTTCCTCCACCTCGACTCTCTCTCTCTCTCTCTCTCTCTCTCTCTCTCTCTCTCTCTCTCTCTGTCGTCAGCTGACTAACAACAGACACACATATTATCAGTTTGTGCTAATGAGCAATGACGATGCATATAATATGTTTACCTACAATTCAGTACTGTCAGAAAACAAGTGCAATACATTACCAGCTCCACCTTACGGATTACGTTAGCCAATAAACAATACTTATGTGCATAGCCTAGCCTACGTTTCATTAATGGTCATGGGGTAGCCATACACACAGTGATGTTTTTGTAAATGTTTTAGGTAATCATGTTTTCAGTGGCGGATACCAGTCAGAGAGGAGGTGGCCACTGAAACCCCAATCCCGATAGCTACTCTGGTGCATTATAGTGTCACTGTAGAGGTTCCGAGTCCTCCAGTTATGTCATATATTAATATTAACATACTGATGGACAGCCATTTCTTCTGAAAAATACAAACAGCCTATTATGAACTCTCAAAATGTATTACGGAGCATATTGTGGGAGTGTTGCAGCTCACACTCACCAGTACTAGTCCTGGTCCTTTTGTTTCAGTATTACCAGCCTGACAGTGTGTGGGAGGGGGGGTGGAAATACGTGTTGTGGGGGTGGGGGGAGTGTAGTAAGTATGTGATGTGGTTGTGTCATAATGGTAATGTGGCTGTGTGCATACGTGGCTAAGGACGTCCACGACTGATATACGTCATATGTGACTTTCACACTTGATGACACACACCTCAGTAGTAATTAGGTTCTATTTATAAGTTTGTAGCATACTGAATAATTATATTATATACGATTGTTTTCGAGGCGGAACCTGGTACATCGTATAAAGACAAACACTGAAATATTAGAAAAATGCATAATCAATGGCATAATACATGAATAACAATATTTCAGGAGGAAATATTACCGTATTGTAGCATCCATTTAACAAATAACGATGTACTGTAGGTGCAGCGTTTCTTAAGCTTAGCTTATCAGAGCTCCTTTGATCAGTATATTACGTTATACTATAGCTTTGAGTTCAGTAATACATATGTTATATATTGTATAATAAGTGATGTCACGGTGGCTCACCCAGTGGATGTTCACTTAGAGCTGCATCGAACAGACAGCAAGTGCAGTTGTTAGTAGTTTACCAGTAGGCCTATTTGTTATTGATCACACACTGACCAACTTATTCCTCAGCAGTTTTATTAAATCTTTATCACGATTAGGAGACAGCGCCTTAGGCATGTCAGCAGATGGCAAGATGTCTAGTGAGTTGCCGAGATGTCTAGAGTTATCATTGTGAAGAATCATGTTTTAATGAAAGAAAACGTGCCATTGTAACTGGAAAGTTGCGTTACAAAATCCTCATGAACGTGCCTTATTCCTGTATAAATGCCTCCAAATACAAATCATGTCAGTGAGCAAGATATATGATATATGGTTGTATCAGTTATATTCTCAGGTAAGTTATCTAAATCTATTAAATTCATTGCTAGGTTGTTATACCGGATGAAGTAATATCCATTATAATCAGAGGATAATCAAAACACACATGAGGTTTGTCTATCTATCTATCTATTGCCAGACGCCTCAATCCCGTTTGGGGTGGCCACAAACAAATCGCCTCCAAGTCGCCCTGTCCCCCGCCATTTCATTGCCCTGCTCCCAACTCACACCCCCCTCTCTCATATACCTCTCCACCCCATCCCTCCATCTCATCCTCGGCCTCCCCCTCCCTCTTCCCCCCTCCACCTCACTCACATACACTCTCTTCGTCAGTCTTTCGCCCTCCATCCTCTCCACATGGCCAAACCACCTCAGTGTGTTCCTCATAACGCTTCCTATCACATCAACATCCACACCACAACGCTCCTTTATATCCTCATTCGTCAGCCTGTCTCTCCACGTGACTCCACAGGCTCCTCTTAAATAACTCATTTCCACTGCTCTCACTCTTGACTTGTGTCTTTCCAACAATGTCCAAGCTTCACTTCCGTACGTTAGAGTTGGTATCACAATACTGTCATGTAGTAACTTTTTCACTTCCATGCTCACTTCCCTGTTTCTTATCACTGCTTTCAAGGAACCAGCAACCTTGTTTCCCTGCTATACCCTTTCAAGCACTTCACCCTCCAAACCTCCATCCTTACTCATCACACTACCCAAATACTTATTTATTAGTATTTATTAGTAGGAAGTCCACCCATCTTCCTTCTCGATCACCTCCCGCAATCTGTTTGGCATAGAGGCGACATGGGTTCCGTCTGAGCTGCTGCTGGTTTGTGATGTGAGCATGGATGTGGGCCAGTAGTTCATCTGGTCTTCGTCCACTCTCAGGCTCCCAACAGTTAACTATATTTTCCCCCACATTTTCGATGGGGTTCATGTCTGCTTCCTTACTGGACGAGTCGAACAGCTGCAGGTCCTGTCGACCTCTAAACCATTCCGAGCCTCTTCTTGCTGTGTGAATGGGGCAGCAGTCCTGAATGAAAAATTATAGGGCCGAGAGGAGACAGATAGTTCCTCTCCTGAACTGAGGTGAGGAAAAAATCCCGCAAAATTTCAATGTATTTTTCAGCAGTGAACCTCTCCTCTGTCCTGGTGACGTCACCCATGCCGTGGATGCACACCCACCCCCAGACACTGACGGTGACGTGTCCACTTCTATCCTCCTCGTAGATGTTCCTACGGTCATATCTGCACGTGAATAGAATATTAACACATCGCCTAGATAGTTTCGTTTCTAGTATATTTGACGTTTCGGGAAAAGGCGCCGTTTTTCATGTTCTGGTTGATTATGCACTATTTCTATGGTATATTTTATGGGCATTGTAAGGTTTAATTAACAGTGGTGTAAGCGTTGGTAGTATGCGTTCATCTAGATGTTGTTACTATGAATATCAACTGATCTGCAAAAGTTTCATATTTCAATTGTTTAGTGATAGAGTATAAAAGTGTGTTTATGTTATACATAGTATATCATCAGTAAATTTTTACATATGCATTTGAGTATTGTGGCGTCCAGAAACCTTTTCTCCTTCATTAAATTTAATGAATACAAAATACCTGGTAACAGTCATAAAGAGAAGTGTCATGCATACTATCAACGCAGCTCTATTCTCTGGCCTTTATCTAGCTACTGTCCATCCACACTCTCCAGTCAGTTCTCTCTCTCTCTCTCTCTCTCTCTCTCTCTCTCTCTCTCTCCCAAAGAGAGATATGACCGTAGGAACATCTACGAGGAGGATAGAAGTGGACACGTCACCGTCAACATCTGGGGGTGGGTGTCCATTCACGGCACAGGTAACGTCACCACGATAAAGGGGAGGTTCACTACTGAAAAATTCATTCATTTCTCCTCACCTTAGTTCAGGAGAGGAACTATCTGTCTCCTCTCGGCCCTATAATTTTTCATTCAGGACTGCTGCCCCATCCACACGGCAAGAAGAGACTCGGAATGGTTTAGAGGTCGACAGGACCTGCAGCTGCTCGACTCGTCCAGTAAGGAAGCAGACATGAACCCCATCGAAAATGTGGGGGAAAATATAGTTAACTGTTGGGAGCCTGAGAGTGGACGAAGACCAGATGAACTACTGGCCCACATCCATGCTCACATCACAAACCAGCAGCAGCTCAGACGGAACCCATGTCGCCTATATGCCAAACAGATTGCGGGAGGTGATCGAGAAGGAAGATGGGTGGACTTCCTACTAATAAATAGGTTCCATACAAACCTCATGTGTGTTTTGATTATCCTCTGATTATAATGGATATTACTTCATCCAGTATAACAACCTAGCAATGAACTTAATAGATTTAGATAACTTACCTGAGAATATAACTGATACAACCATATATCATATATCTTGCTCACTGACATGATTTGTATCTGGGGGCATTTATACAGGAATAAGGCACGTTCATGAGGATTTTGTAACGCAACTTTCCAGTTACAATGGCACGTTTTCTTTCATTAAAACATGATTCTTCACAATGATAACTCTAGACATCTCGGCAACTCACTAGACATCTTGCCATCTGCTGACATGCCTAAGGTGCTGTCTCCTAATCGTGATAATGATTTAATAAAACTGCTGAGGAATAAGTTGGTCAGTGTGTGATCAATAACAAATAGGCCTACTGGTAAACTACTAACAACTGCACTTGCTGTCTGTTCGATGCAGCTTTAACTGAACATCCACTGGGTGAGCCACCGTGACATCACTTATTATACAATATATAACATATGTATTGTCATAAAGACATTGTAGTTACTTGTAGAGAAGTATATTTTAGACTTGTGGTCGAGCGGCTTTATATCTTGTAGTAGTTTCCCCACCAGATGTCATGTAGTGACGGGAGAGGTAAAGAATAGTATGGGACTATTTTTATTTGTCTTGGAAATATTAAACAGGTATAAGAGTATAAGTCCCGGGTAGCTACCTCCCTGTCTCGCTATCTCTCTCTCTTTCTGTTCTAAGGCTAATCTCCGTCTCGACCTCTCTCTAGGGTCGCTTGTCTCCTTCTCTCTAGCCTGTTTGGTGGCTAATCTCCGTCTGAGCTCTCTTTCCTAAAATCTGGTGTAGCAGGGGTGTGTCACGTGTGTTCCTCGTGGATCTTTGTTCACGAGAGGACTGCTGACAGCTAACTGCATCATCTCCTTACTGGCCGCTGTCGTCAGCTTTCCTCCGTGTAAGCATGTTTAGCGCTGCTCGATTCTCGCAGACACAACACCTTCTCATCATTTGACTTCCTGCTTCTATCTGTCTCTCTATCTATCTATTTATCTATCTATCTATTATGATTTGCAATTATAATATGGAGACCTACCACATTGCTCGGCCGCGCAAAAATGGCGTACCATCGACATTTAATAGTTATAACATATTAATACATACTACATACACATTATAATGAACTTATAAGCTAATTAAGTGAAATACATAATATTGTAAAGTAACATAATTGTATGAATATTGTATACATATATTATTCATAGTAAATAGTGATTATTCAGTAATATTACATTTTAAATAAGTTGTATACATATTTGAATAAATGCAATATAATTGTGCAATGGTAATACTGCTAAGTTATACATTACATATTTGAGTTATCACTTTAGTAATGTCTAATATTTCATCTAACTTGTATGATGATACTGGTAATATAGAATTGTGCTATAATTGTATGACATAATATTGTACTAACATTGTGGTACTACATAATTGTAACATTTTATGAATTGTTACTAAATATTGTGTTAATGCATAATTGTGTTGGCCTTATAATTGTAGTTACATTTGTTAATGCAACTCTTACATAATGGTACATATTGTTTGTAGTTACATAATTGTACTTAAAGTTACATAAAAGTTACATCTTGTTAATGTAACTGTTACATAGATGGTACATATTGTTTGTAGTATTGTTCGTAGTTACATAATTGTACTTAAAGTTACATAAAAGTTACATCTTGTTAATGTAACTGTTACATAATTGGCAAAGTGTAACATAATGCAATCGTTTGTCGTTACATAATTGTTACATATCGTTTGTAGGTACATAATTGTAGTTAGTGTAACATAATGCAATCGTTTGTCGTTACATAATTGTTACCTATCGTTTGTAGTTACATAATTGTAGTTAAAGTTACATAATTATAATATGGAGTAACATAATTGTAATAACTGCAGTCCTAACATATGCTGCGGTCGATGATAGTGATGATGTGTCATGCCACTTGTTTGTGGAGACACAATTTGCTTTTTCGTTTGTAGTTTATGTGGTATTTGTTTCTCTTTGCTTGTGTACACTTTTTCCATTTTTTTCATGGTTGCATAATTACTGGTTAATTTCCTTGGGATACTTTTTTAAAGTTTAGTGTATATTGCACAGAGAGTATAAAATGATATTATATAGTCCCATATTTTGTTGTTTTATATAAAAAATATATACACTATATACAGTATTAACTATACACACTGACTTGTTGTTCACCTGTACCTATCGTGGGTAATATGTGTGTCAGCACTGTGTGGAAATCATTGTCTTCACGATTGTGTTGAAGATGTTCACTCTTGCTAACGGCATTTGTGTTGGCCATTTTTTTTTTCTTCTCTAGTTTACCTTGTAACTTAATTTGTCTGTTTCCACTAGGTAGCTTTAATTAATAAATGTTAAATACAGTTCTTTTAATCGCTCACTGAGTAACTGTGATGGTATATTTTTTTTTTATTACTTTGTAGATATAATAATGTATAGTTGTATGTATGAAACACGTATTTTATGTAGGTATAAATGGTAACACTCGTTGACAGTAAATAAATGTTATAATAAATGAATGAATATATACAGTGTAGAATATTTATTGTTGGTGCAAGTATTTAATGATTGAATTATGAAGATAATTGAAGTAGGTATATGAATTTAAGTTGTAACTATACAACACGTTTTATATGTTTGTGCAGAAGCTTATTGTCTATCACTGTGTATTGTATGAATGAAGTAACTATGTAACTCACTAATTTTTACCGTGGTGTGAGTGGTGGTGCAGGTGGTGTGTTGACTGACGTGGCGTCTGTTCAGCAAGCACGCATGATGAGTAAATAAGTTGAATATAGCTAATTTTAGCACTGAGAAGAAATGAGCAAGTATAATTTTACCCACTTGATACAGATCGTAGAGGTGTGTCGATACAAAAGTCGATCTCGGAAGAAAATACAGGTTTGATTGAAGATCTCTTGATAATTCTAGTGGTGTTGCATTTGTGATAGCGTTGTCCTTCGCGGGTTGATTGGCGTGTTGTCGTCTCAGCACATGGTGACGTCGGCTTCCCACACTGGTAGCTGTGGTGAGTGAATGAGTAGCGATGAGTAACTTGAGTGAAGATGAGTTGTGAGTCGTGTCTCACTCTTCGTTTGTTTGTTCCCTTTATATATATGTGGAAGTTTTCTCGGTCCTTTTCTCTAGTGATTTACTCGTTGTGGGATGAAGACTGCCGCTACTTGTAGGTGCGTGTAGAAGATTATACAGACGACGTAGAGTTGTTAATTGTAGTTGATTGTAGATGGCTGTAGTTGATTGTAGATGGCTGTAGACTTTGTAGAACTGAAGCTAATCTTGTAGTCTCGGTTGCTTTTGTAGAAATTTGCTTTTAATTCGGAGACGATGTCCGCAGATTTGCTGGTTTGTCGTTAAGCTACGTGCAAGGCGTCGAGTGATCTCATGACCTCTGCATCAGCGTAATGATCTGGGAGACGGAGGGGGCAGGATGGAGAGAATACTGTCAGGAGCTGATATTGTTGGTTGTTTTCAATCTTGATATTTTGTAGGAATTTAATGTTGATTCGTAGACGAGGTTCGTATACGTTCGCTGCTACCAAATGTCATAAAGACTTTGTATCATAAAGCAGCGACTTTGTATTTGCTTGTAGAGGCGTATATTTTAGACTTGTGGTCGAGCGGCTTTTATATCTTGTAGTAGTTTCCCCACCAGATGTCATGTAGTGACGGGAGAGGTAAAGAATAGTATGGGACTATTTTTATTTGTCTTGGAAATATTAAACAGGTATAAGAGTATAAGTCCCGGGTAGCTACCTCCCTGTCTCGCTATCTCTCTCTCTTTCTGTTCTAAGGCTAATCTCCGTCTCGACCTCTCTCTAGGGTCGCTTGTCTCCTTCTCTCTAGCCTGTTCGGTGGCTAATCTCCGTCTGAGCTCTCTTTCCTAAAATCTGGTGTAGCAGGGGTGTGTCACGTGTGTTCCTCGTGGATCTTTGTTCACGAGAGGACTGCTGACAGCTAACTGCATCATCTCCTTACTGGCCGCTGTCGTCAGCTTTCCTCCGTATAAGCATGTTTAGCGCTGCTCGATTCTCGCAGACACAACACCTTCTCATCATTTGACTTCCTGCTTCTATCTGTCTCTCTATCTATCTATTTATCTATCTATCTATTATGATTTGCAATTATAATATGGAGACCTACCACAGTATTACTGAACTCAAAGCTATAGTATAACGTAATATACTGATCAAAGGAGCTCTGATAAGCTAAGCTTAAGAAACGCTGCACCTACAGTACAACGTTATTTGTTAAATGGATGCTATAATACGGTAATATTTCCTCCTGAAATATTGTTATTCATGTATTATGCCATTGATTATGCATTTTTCTAATATTTCAGTGTTTGTCTTTATACGATGTTGCAGATTCTGCCTCGAAAACATAGTCATATATCATAATGATCATCATCATCATTCGGACCTCCCTTCCCACCCAAGGGCTGGGTGAGGAGTAGCAACGTCCAGACAGCACAAACTTGCCCAAATCAAATAAGCCACACTTCCATTCACTCATCATTCAAGCCCCCGGAATCCTGGCTCTACCGGATACGTCAAAAACATTCACCACATTCTGCAGCTTCACACAAACTTATCCGATTGAGTCAATCCGGACGCTGCCACGTTAAAAAGGGGTGCCAAAATCCCTGACCATGCACTTCTCCTCACAACATTCTTCCAGCCAGCTCGATCTCTTGTCAGTTCCCCAGCCTCACCGACTTCCAAACCTCACTTCCTCAAACACTCATCCACCATATCTCTCCACCTTCTCCTTGGCCTACCTCGCCTCCTTCCACCTTCAAATTCGCTCAGGTATACCTTTTTCATCACTCTATTGTTATCCATTCTTTCCATATGACCATACCATCTCAGGACACTCTCTTCGATTCTGGTGTCCACTGACTTCCTCACTCCACACCTTTCACGAATCACATTATTTCGTATCCTATCCACCCTCTGTACTCCACATACATTCCTCTGCAGTCCCATCTCCACAGCTCTTACTCTTGACTTTTAATTTTCATGCCATTCCATAGTCTCACCCATATGTTATAGCTGGCATCAACACTCCCTCATGTAAGCCTCGTGCAGCTGTAACACTCAAGCCTCTGTTTCTTATCAAGGCATTCATTGCACCAGCTACTTTTCTTCCTTGTGTCACTCTACTTTCAACTTCTCTTGCATATTTCCCTCTCTTTTCTATCACTGTGCCTAAGTATTTGAACTCTCTCGCCAATTCCAGTCTCTCTCCATTCACTGTGACATAGCACTGGGAGTCACCTTCTCTCTCAATAACCATCACTTTACTCCTCTCTACATTTACTCTCAAGGCACGACACTCACAGACATCAGCAAAACTCTGCACTAGCCTACCAAGTTCTTGTCCGGTACTTGCAAGCAGTACTGCATCATCAGCATACAATAAATTTGAGATATTCCATCTATCACCATTCATTACAAACGCCATCCTTCTCTCCATCACTCACGTTTTTACTTCTCTCATCACCCTATCCAAATATACATTGAACAACCATGGGGACATCACACAACCTTGTCAAACGCCCACACCGATCGTGAACCATTCACTTAGATGCCTGTTAACCCTTACACATGCTTTGCTACCATCATAAAAACTCTTGACAGCACCTAGCAGCTTTCCATCTACACCATACATGCGGAAAACTTTCCATGATTCCTCTCTGTTTGCTTTGTTGTATGCTTTTTCCAGATCCATGAATGCCATAAACACCTTATGGTCCTTCTCACAAGCCTTCATTGCTATCTGTCTCACTGCAAATACTTGATCCACACATCCTCTGCCACTCCTAAAGCCACGCTGTTCATCACTCACTAGGACATCTGATATCTCACTTAGTTTCTCTATAATAATTCTTCCATATACCTTCCCTACCACACGCAATAAACTTATGCCACGATAATTCTTGCACTCACTTCGCTCACCTTTATCTTTGTTCAGGGGTACAATCACAGCCTTCTTCCACTCTGCAGGCACAGTTTCACTCATCCATGCCTTCTTACGTATCTCCAACAAGCACTTCATTCCACTCTCTTCACTACAATTAAGCATTTCTGCATACACCTCATCAACCCCAGCTGCTTTCCCATTTTTCAGCCGTTTCACAGCACTCCTCATCTGTGCTAGTGTCACGTCTCCTGGCACTGCATTCCTTCTCTGCACACCCCCAAAACCAATCATGTTTACAGCCACTCTGCTTTCTCTATTCCCATTCATCAGGCTTTCAAAATATTCTTTCCATCTGGTCCATGGGTTATTAACCTACCACCTGCATCCTTCACACCATCACATTTCTTTCCACTTTCACATCTACATTTCCGCACCTCTTTCCAGAATACCTTCCTATTTTCAGAGTAGTTCGCATTCATTTTCCTTCCCAGATTATCATTTACCTCCTTCTTTTTCCTCTTCACTAGTCTCTTTACGTGCTTCTTGCTCTCGATATACTCAGTTCTTATTTCAACTGAACCCCTATCCTGTAACCACTTTAGCCACTTCCTCCTCTTTTCCTCCACCGCTCTCTTAACCTCCTCATCCCACCATGCCGTACCCTTCTTTTTTGTTGATACTCCTGCCACACCACACACCACTTTAGCATTCCTAACTAAGCAATCCCTATATGCATTACACAGGCTGTCCAGATGCAATTCATTCCAGTTCACTGATTCTAACTCGTCCTCTACTTTGGTCCTGTAATCATCTGCCATTTCCTTGATCTTCAGCTTCTCAACTTTCAGTCTTTCTCCCTGACTGCTCCTCTCTCTCTTGATCCACCTCACTCCTCTCAGCTTGATCTTGCATACCACGATCATATATGATCTGACAGACCTCCACATCGTCCTCTCACAGCCCTCATATCAGCAACCATTTCCATCATCGACCTCCCTACGAGCACATATTCAATCAGGCTTCTTTCAACACGATCCTCGTTTCCTCTATACCATGTATATTTATGTGCATCTTTGTGTTTGAAATACGAGTTACAAATGCACAACCTCCTCTCCTGATACATATCCTTTAGTCGATTCCCATTATAATTTTCTCCTGGTTCTCCACAACAACCCATTATGTCATCCTCAGGACCAGTGCCTACTCTTCCGTTCATATCCCCCATTACAGTCACTTTATAGCCCCTGGGCGTCTCTCCCACTACTTCACCCAGCTCATCCCAAAACCTGTCTTTCTCTCTCTCTCACTCCTGTCCTCACACAGTGTATATGCTACAATCATTGCCACTTTCACATTCTCAAACTTGAACTTGACATGCATACACCTCGAGCTGACACATTTGTAGTCTTTCTATCCACTCTGCTACACCTCATTCATCAAAAAAGCAACTCCTTCCTTGCATCTTCCTCTCCCATTCATTTCCGATCTTACACATTTCACACCCTCCCACTCCTCCACTTCGCACCCTTTCATCTTCGTTTCACACATTGCCATCACAGCATATCTCGTGCTCTTGAACACATTCACCACTTCCACCCTCTTGCTCTCCTCATTCACACCTCTGCACGCGCATGAAGCGTGAGGGCCTGAGATCGAATCTCGGTCTGACCAGTGATTAATTTGTTGGGGGAGGCGGTGGCTCAATCAGTAGAGTGTTGGCCTACAGTCCTAACGGACCCAAGTTCAAATCCCGCTGGGGCAGGGATTAGTTTAAGGATTTGAATTTCATAAATATCAGACTTTACTGATCTACCAGAACCGCCGACATGTAAAAATACCCACGCTAATACCAATACACCAGTCCTGTATGAGACAGCCCTAGCATGTATTCAATATGGACGGTGGGTGTTAGCGCCGAAGTGGTGACATGTAGAGATGTACGGTACGTAGGAGGACTATTGGGCCATGAAAGCAGGCTGTGAAGCCTATGCCCAGAGTCGGTCACATAAAAAAAAAAATGGCCACACGAGTCTCCCCATTTGGTTGGCGCCCTGGGCAGGTATTGGGTCCTCCGAGGCTCTCTGAAACGACTGCCATGATTTAGTGATTTTGGATAGGGGAATCTAGGGGTCACTTAACCCTGCCAAAAACCCCGGATATATAGTTACCACCCAGCATAGTAAATGGTTTCCTGGGCAGAGGAAACCATTTGTCTTGTCACTCAGTGTAGAGCTCATATGGCATCACGCTACATTGAGTGAGTGGATGATGGGACCCCCACCTACCACTTATATTATATAATTATTCAGTATGCTACAAACTTATAAATAGAACCTAATTACTACTGGGGTGTGTGTCATCAAGTGTGAAAGTGACATAATGACGTATATCAATCGTGGACGTCCTTAGCCACGTATGCACACAGCCACATTACCATTATGACACAACCACATCACATACTTACTACACTCCCCCCCACCCCCACGACGCGTATTGTCCCCCCCCCCCACACACACACAACACACACACACACTGTATTTGACATGCTATGTACTGAATGAAATCCTTTCATGAAATTTGTTGTTGCATATGAAAATCAGCATAAAGAGTTGTAACATTAATATCATGTTCATTAACGCCACACTGTCAGGTTGGTAATACTGAAACAAACGGACCAGAACTAGGACTGGTGAGTGAGAGTTGCAACGCTCCCACAATATCTATCTATCTATCTATTGCCAGACGCCTCAATCCCGTTTGGGGTGGCCACAAACAAATCGCCTCCAAGTCGCCCTGTCCCCCGCCATTTCACTCCCCTGCTCCCAACTCACCCCCCCCTCTCTCATATACCTCTCCATCCCATCCCTCCATCACATCCTCGGCCTCCCCCTCCCTCTTCCCCCCTCCACCTCACTCACATACACTCTCTTCGTCAGTCTTTCACCCTCCATCCTCTCCACATGGCCAAACCACCTCAGTGTGTTCCTCATAACGCTTCCTATCACATCCACATCAACACCACAACGCTCCTTTATATCCTCATTCGTCAGCCTGTCTCTCCATGTGACTCCACAGGCTCCTCTTAAATAACTCATTTCCACTGCTCTCACTCTTGACTTGTGTCCTTCCAACAACGTCCAAGCTTCACTTCCGTACGTTAGAGTTGGTATCACAATACTGTCATGTAGTAACTTTTTCACTTCCATGCTCACTTCCCTGTTTCTTATCACTGCTTTCAAAGAACCAGCAACCTTTCTTCCCTGCTGTACCCTTTCAAGCACTTCACCCTCCAAACCTCCATCCTTACTCATCACACTACCCAAGTACTTAAACGTACTCACATTTTCCAATTCCTCACCATCCAACCTCACTGTACATTCACTGACTTCACCTCTCTCAAAGACCATCACTTTACTCTTCCCTACATTCATCTATAGATTCCGTTTCTTACACACTCTCCCAAACTCATCCACCAAGCCTTGCAGCTCCCCTTCGTCTTCACTCAACAACACAGTATCATCTGCAAACAACAGTACAGGGAGTTTCCAAACACTATCCTCTCTCACCAGGGCCACTCCAACATCCACTACCCTACCTTGTACCTCTTTTATTACCCCATCCATGTACAGATTGAACAACCATGGAGACATGACACATCCCTGTTTCAACCCAACTTTCAAAGAGAAAAATTCACTTAGTTCACCATCCACACGCACTGCAGCCTTAGCACCATCGTACATACTCTTCACAGCATTCAACAACTTCCCATCTACTCCATATATTCTTAACACTTTCCACAATCCTTGTCTATCCACCCTGTCATATGTTTTCTCCAAATCCATGAAAGCCGCATACAACTTCTTTCCCTTCTCTAGAAACTTTTCCACTAAAGATCTAAGAATGAATATCTGATCTACACAACCTCTTCCCTTCCTAAAGCCTCCCTGTTCTTCTCCAACTAATTTCTCTGTTCTTTCTCTAACTCTGTCAATAAGTATCCTACCATACACTTTTCCCACAATATGCTCCATAATATATTTTGAGAGTTCATAATAGGTTGTTTATATTTTTCAGAAGAAATGGCTGTCCATCAGTACGTTTCATTATTTTAACAAATGACATAACTGGAGGACCCGGAACCTCTACAGTGACACTATAATGCACCAGAGTAGCTATCGGGATTGGGGTTTCAGTGGCCACCTCCCCTCTGACTGGTATCCGCCACTGAAAACATGATTACCTAAAACATTTACAAAAACATCACTGTGTGTATGGCTACCCCATGACTATTAATGAAACGTAGGCTATGCACATAAGTATTGTTTATTGGCTAACGTAATCCGTAAGGTGAGCTGGTAATGTATTGCGCTTGTATTCTGACAGTATTATATTGTAGGTAAACGTATTATATGCAATGTCATTGCTCAGATAATGTGTGTGTCTACTGATAGGCAGCTGACGAGTTGAGAGAGAGAGAGAGAGAGAGAGAGAGAGAGAGAGTCAAGGTGGTGGAGCAGGCTGCAAGTTGTTCGTTAACGAGAGACAGGGTGTAATTTACAGTGTGTAATCAGTTGTCAATAATAATGAATAATTAAAAAAATAGGTTTATTATTTTTTAGGATACAGGGTATCATTGACACCTTAATAAATATACTGTAATGGCAAAGAATGTATAACTGTTGGAGTAAACGACGTGACCCCACTTCATCCCCCTTCCCGTCACCTGCCAAGCTTCCGCTTACTCCCATACTTTCCCTTCCCCCTACATCGCGCCTCATATAGGTGAACGTGCTCACTGTTTATGAACCACAACTCAACCTGTATCGTGGTTCATGCTACAAGAGAGGAATCATTTTATATAACTCAGACTTTATAAATGACATACAGCACAGCTCATTATCCCAAACAATCACACAATATTTATTAGCCAACATCACAGCATAATACTATGACCACATAATATCATGAGGCACAGAGGATAAAGCTTGGCGATTCGAAATATTCCTGGGCATGTACACACGAACACACACACACGCGCTCTTGCCACGTTAACCATATCCCGCAACTAAGTGGTCCAGGTGGAACTCTTGTCGAGTGTACATCTGATCCCCTACCGCGAGTTTCTTGTTCCACATGCTGTATAAGTATGCATTACGTAGTGCCTCCACAAACTTAAATTCCTCTGAATCTGTGCTACTTTTGACTGTCCAGTTTGTCCAATTAACGCCAGGATAATTAAAATCCCTAGCTATCATAATAGAGGCAATCCTATTTTCCCCTGTTTCGGTCAGTAGCTTCTTCAGGTTCTTATTGTTGTCAAGGGTACTGTTTGGACTTCTATACACACAGCCTAAAATACTTTTCTCATCATTTTGCATTTTCAATTTAATCCACAGCATTTCCTCAAAGTCTGTGCTGACCATTATCTCTCGTGCCGATAGGGAAACCTCAGTATGTATTGCGACCCCCCTTTTTGAGATACTGCATGGTCGCTTTTGCCGAATGGAGGGTAATACGTTAGTGTCAGTATCATTTTCTTGCTAGTAAATATACGAACTAATGCTGATGGATCATCAGGTCCTCTTTTTATGGTGTTTTCTTTACATGTTGTGTTAGGGAAAACTCCTGCAGAGGATCTAGGAGATTTGGTCCCAACAGCTTTCATAGAGTCTACATCTAGAGCATTCCAAAATATTTATGTATTGAAATTTCCAGTTAATATAATTCTTTCAGATTTCTCTTCCATTCTATGTAGTAATGTTCTTAAACCCTGAATTGTACTCTCTGTCAGCTTTTTATATTCACCTCTTTCCCAAGTGTTTGTTTTGGGTGGCATGTATAAATTTGCCGCAATTCCTTTCCATTCAGATGTGTTAATTTCTACTGCAATTAGTTCTACTTGTGAGGGTATATCTAGTTCTAGTTCTTTTATTTTTCTTTGCTAATATTATAACTCCCCTTCCTTTTCTTGAATTCCTGCCTCTTCTCCATATCCTGTATTCCTCTAAGTTTAGGGTATCGTTGATAACCTTGGGGTTAATTTTGTTTCAGTTAGGCAAATAATATGTGGCTCCATTTCTTTGGTATAGTCCTTCATCTCTAATTATTTAGATACCATTCCATCTACATTTGAGTACATCAACTAAATCATCTTGTTTACATACTTGCCATAGCTTGAGTCTACTATCTTCCTTCTTAATCATCTTGTTTACATACTTGCCATAGTTTGAGTCTACTATCTTCCTTCTTTTTATTCTCTGCTGGTTATGTACCACTTTCGTATCTGCAATCCAATTACACTGTAAAAAAATTTATTCTTCTCTTCCTCTGATCTTTCCTCGTTCTTTGTTTTTGCTTTCTCCCTATTCTCTTTTAGTGTTCCCAATTCCTCTTGAGTTAGGTATCTTTTTATCCATGCTTTTTAAGTTCTTCTTTTTCTATGATTTTTTTTTTTCTCATTTTTTAACAATTCCTCTACAGTGTCTTCACTCTGGAAGGTTACTTTCAGGACCTTCACTTACTTCTCTCATATTTCCCGAGCCTTTTATGTTCTTCTTTATCTATATCACAGATATCCTCCGATACTTGTTTCCATATGTTCGTTATATTCTCCATTTCCATTTTGTCCTTTGAGATTCTGTTTTTTTTTTAATTTCTTCTTCACCTATGCCACTGATTACTATAGATTTGTTAATCTCTACAGCTTCTCTGACTAGTTTTGAGATGTTTTTTAATTATTTCTTTCACTTCCTTTATTACACTTTTTTCTTCTACCTTTGTATCTAAATAATTCTTTACTTTCACCATTTCAGCATACATTGTTTGTACCTCATCTTTGTAATTTCTCACCATTTTATTTACCTGTGTTATTTTCTCTTCAATCATACTACTTTGGTCTATCAGACTGCTTTCTTGCCTGAATGTCTCCATATCATTACCGAAATCATCCATAGTTCTCTTGTGGTTGACAACTGTACATCCCATTTCATTAGCCTTCGTTTTCAGTGAATTTACCTCAGCTGATAGTTCATCTATTGTTGTGGCTTTTCTGTTTATTTCCTTGATTAATTCTTCATTTTTTCTTCTTTTTTTCATGCTCATTCTTGATTTCGTCAATTTCTATTTGAAAAGTTCTCTCTAGTCTATTAACTTTTTCAACTAACTTATTGTAGGTTCCCTTTTCAGCCAGTTCTGGGCAGGAGTTATCATCCTGTTTTTTTATCATTGTCTCTTCATTCAGCACCTAAAGACATTTTTCCAAAATATGAAGCCATCAGAAAAGATAGTTGTATCACTGCCGTCTGCTCTCCTTGTTGTCTAGCTAACGTAAAGAAACTCAGCACATTTCTTGACACTGATGAATCAATGTTTACTTACTTTAGGTTACACATTTTAGCTATTGCATGTTTTACTATGTTGAATCATCACTTAAATTAACCTAAACGAGCATGACCCATAACTTAAGTATCCCCAGAGCAGAGCTCAGTGATATAAGTCCGACTCTGTGTGTGTATGTGTGTCTGTGGGGGGGTGGGTGTGTGTGTGTGTGTGTGTGTGTGTGTGTGTGTGTGTGTGTGTGTGTGTGTGTGTGTGTGTGTGTGTGTGTGTGTGTGTGTGTGTGGCATAATATAGCGTCGAGCCCTGGAGAGGCAGAGGAGGACGTTTGGAGTACTGTGGCGTCTTGTATTTCTATGTTGTCGTGTGTATGGAGCAGTGTGGTATTTTTGGTATGATGTTTTTTGTTGTACGTGCTGTGGTGTGGTGTGACTTGGTGTGTGTGTGTGTGTGTGTGTGTGTGTGTGTGTGTGTGTGTGTGTGTGTGTGTGTGTGTGTGTGTGTGTGTGTGTGTGTGTGTCTTGGTGTATGCTGTGGTGTATGGTGTGTCATGTGTAGTATTTGCCTTGTGATGTGTAGTTTCTCTGTGGTTTGGTGTGGTGTGAAGGGTTGCTGTGGGTGGAAGAAGTGAGGCGTGTGATACAGCGTGTTTTGTTTAGTGTGGAATGGAGTGTGTTGTGTGGTTTTCGATGTGCTCTGTTTTGTTCTGTATAGTTTTTGTTTGATGTGATTGTGAGTGATGTGATGTGGTTTGTGTGGTGTGTGGTGCGATGTGGTGTGGTTTGTGTAGTGTGGTGTGGTGTGGTTTGTGTTGTGTGCTGTCGTGTTTTCTGTGTGGTGTGGTGTGGTGTGGTGAGACGTGTGGTGTTGTACTGTTCGTTTTGGTATGGTAAGCTGCGTGATTGTGTGATGTGATGTGGTGCGGTGTGGCTTGGTGCGGTGTGGGGTGGTACGGTGTGGTGTTGTGCGGTGTGGAGTGCTTTGTGTGGTGTTGCATGGTGTGGTTTGTGCGGTGTGAGGTAGTGTGGTTAGTGTTGGTGTGGTGTGGTGTGGTGTGGTGTGGTGTGGTATGGTTTGTGTAGTGTGGTGTGTGTGGTGTGGTGTGGTGCTGTTTGTGTGATGTGGTTTGTGTGATGTGGGCTGTGTGGTGTGGTGTGGTATGGTTTGTGTAGTGTGGTGTGTGTGGTGTGGTGTGGTGCTGTTTGTGTGATGTGGTTTGTGTGATGTGGGCTGTGTAGTGTAATGGTGTGGTGTGGTGTTGTCTAGTGAGCCCTGTGGTGCGTTGTATGAAATGGTTTGGTATGGTGAGGTGCGTGATAATGTTTTGTGGTGTGGTTTGCTGTGGTGTGGTATGGAGTTGTATGGTGTGGTGTGTTGTGGTGTGATGTGGTATGGTGTGGTGTGTTGCGATGTGGTGTGGTGTGGTGTGAAGTGGTGTGGTGTGGTGTGATGCGGTTTGATGAGGTATGGAATGGTATGGTGTACGAGTAGTATGGTGCCGTATCGTGCGGTATGGTGTGGTGCCGTACCGTGCGGTGCGGTGTGATGTGGGTTGGTGTTTATGTTTTATTGTTTGTGTAGTGTCGTTTGTGGTTGTGTGGTGTGGTGCTGTGTGCCGTGGTTTGTGTGATGTGCTGTGGTGTGTTGTGCTGTGATTTGGTGTGGTGTGTCGTGGTGCGGTGCGGTGCGGTGTGGTGTGGTGTGGTGCGATGTGTTGTGGTGTGGTGTAGTGTTTGTGTTTTATTGTTTCTGTGGTGTCTTTTGTGTGGCTGTGTGGTGTGTGGTGTGGTGTGGTGTGTGGTGTGGTGTGGTGTGTGGCGTGGTGTGGTGTGGTATGGTGTGGTGTGGTATGGTGTGGTGTGGTATGGTGTGGTGTGGTGTGGTGTGGTGTGGTATGGTATTGTGTGGTGTGGTGTGGTGTGATGTGGTGTGGTGCCGTACGGTGTGGTGTGGTGTGGTGTTTGTGTTTTATTGTTTGGTGTCGTTTGTGAGGTTGTGGTGTGTGGTGTGGTGTGGTGTGCTGTGGTGTGGTGTAGTGTGGTATGGTGGTGAGGTATGGTCTGGTGTGGCGTGATATAGTATGATGTGGTTGTTGTGATGTGGTGTTGTGCGGTGTGGTGTGGTGCTGTGTGGTGTGGTGCAGTGTGGTGTGGTGTGGTGTGTGGCGTGATGTGGCGTGGTGTGGTGTGGTGTGGTGTGGTGTGGTGTGGTTTGGTGTAGTATGGTATGGTGTGGTGTTGTGTTGTTTGTGTTTTACTGTTTGTGTGGTGTCGTTTGTGTGGTTGTGTAGTATGATTTGTGCTGTGTGGTGTCGTTTGTGTGGTTGTGTAGTATGATTTGTGCTGTATGGTGTGGTGTGGTGTGGTGTGGTGTGGTGTGGTATGGTATGATATGGTGTGATGAGCCCTGTTGTGCGTTGTATGGATTGATTTGGTATGGTGAGGTGCGTGATAGTGTTTTGTGGTGTGCTGTGGTGTGGTGTGCCGTGGTTTGGTGTGGTGTTGTATGGTATGGCACGGTGTGGTGTGGTGTTGTATGGTATGGTATGACATGGTACGGTCAACCCTATTTCTGGTTCATATTAATGATCTCTTATCTGTCACCCACAATCCCATTCACTCATTTGCAGATGACTCAACACTACATAGTTCATTCACACTCAGACATCCATTTACAAAGTCTAATATCTCCACCTCTCAACTCAGTACAACCATCTCCATAAATCAAGATCTATTTACAATCAGTGAATGGGGACAAAACAACCTTGTCTCTTTTAATGCTAGTAAAACTAAATATATACAGTTTACTAATAGACAGATATTGCCAGATTCGTATATTACCTTCAGTGCTACTAATATTCCCATCTCTAAACGTATTGAAATTCTTGGTGTCTCACTTAACAGTGCCCTCAGCTGGACCTCTCGTCAGATCACTTGCTAAAACCGCCTCAAAGAAACTTGGATTATTGTACAGCGTCCGGAACTTCGTCGCCGATGAGCAGTTAGCTGTAATTTATAAGAGTCATGTGCGCTCTCAGTTTGAATATTGCTCACTTTTGCGGAATGGTTGTGGAGAGGTTGCATTAAGACAACTAGACAAAATTCAGAATAAAGCTGTTAGAATCATTAACAACCTGCCATTACATATAAACTACTTCCCCTGCAAGTAAGAAGGAATGTTGCCTCCCTTGCATTATTTTACAGATATTTTTTGTGGCAAATGCCCATAAGTTGCGTCCATGGTGCCACCTCTCCATGCCTTCCCTCGTGCTACACGGGCATCTGGTAGCGCTCATAACTGGAATGTCACTCAACCATATTGCAGAACTTCTGCCTACCACAATTCTTTCATTCCCCGAACTGCATCTCTCTGGAACACGCTTCCCCAAAGTTGTTTTTCTCCACATTTCAACCCACAACTGTTCAAGTCTAACTGTTACAGAGTTTTATGAACAGAGGACACCAGTAATCTGGTGTATGGATTATTATTTTTTACTCATTTGGTTTTCCTTCCTCCGTTCTGTTATTTATTTAAAAAAAAAAAAAAAAATGGTATGGTATGGTATTTGGTGGTATGGTGTGGCGTGGTGTTGTATGGTATGGTATGGTATGGTATGGTGTGGTGTGGTGTGATGTGGTGTGGTATGGTGTTGTGTGGTGTCGTATGGTATTGCATGGTGTGGTGTGGTTTGCCGTGATTTCGTGTAGTGTGGTGTGGTACATTATGGTATGGTATGGTGTGGTGCGGTGCCGTGCCGTGAAGCGCGGTGTGGTGAGGTGTGGTGTTTGAGTGGTGTCGTTTGCGTAATTGTGTGTATATTTGTTTGGTTATAGATAAGGCCCTGAAGAAGGCCACATGCACCACATCGTGCGAGGCTTGGTAAAGGGGGTGTTTACTAAGATTCAGTTGCCCACTAAAAATTTATTCATGGTTTTAAATATAAAGCGAAACGTGTACCCACAAAAAATCCAAAAGAATTTACCTTGAACCAATGGAACAACACTTGGATATTTAAGTGAAGAGGCACAGCTTCCGACATTAATTATCCTGTTAGAAAAGTGCACTGTTTTTAAGATAAAGGTATGGAATTTTGGATGGATCTGCTTACAGGCTCAATGAGGAACTATACACCATAAGAAGTGTATTTTAGGCTTGGGGAGGAAGCACAAGCTTCATCCTTGACCCTCCCCAGAAGACTAATAGTTTTCAAGGAATAGGAATGGAATCTAGCCTTAAGTGTCTGGACTGAGTATCCCAACCCCAGGCTTGAACAGTTCTGGTGAACAACAAAGGACTTGATGAATAGATGGAATGAAATCTCTTGTGTGTATTAATACAGACTAAAATACTTCATGGGGACCATTAGAAGTAGGTACTGACTTCCATTCTAAATTCCAGATCCCTCACCCCCCCCCCCAAAAAAAAAAAAGTTCTCAAAGATCATTGGAAGAATTAGTGGGTGTGTTATTTGGCAATGAAGTGTGATTGGTGTTTCGTCAAACCACCAATTAGTCTATCTTTAACCCACTGGCTCCCAGATTTCCTGTGCGAGGGATTTTGCTGGAAGGGTGCTAGGCGTACCGCCCTCCGCCTGTCGGCTCATAGTCGCGAAGCTCATAGGTTTATACCCCGGTGTTCCCTTCTTTATCACATTTCGAAAATGCCCAGTTCCGTCCTATATTTATGACACTTGGAGCTAATGGATTAAGGATTTCTAAAATACTGCCATCAATTTTCCGTAACATGGATGACTAGGGCAAAAGGTGGGTAGCACTGCTAGTCGCAAGTATCAGTAAACAAAATCTGGCTTAACACAAGCAGAGAGAGGCCTAAAGGTGTTTTTGTTCTCTGATGCTTATCTTACGTAAGTCCAATGAACTCTAGACTGAAGGGGTCCTTCTCTTGTAGTCCACCATCTTCCTTTCTTGAGGAAAGGGGCGAGTTGCAAGATACTTGTATAAACGGACTGTGGATCCTTACTGTCAATATATGAATGCGCCCCTCCCCATGTTCTTTTGCTAAAATAATATTTACAGTATGGCAAGGTGGGCGAGTATGCGTTTAGTTAGCTGTAGAGTTAGCTCCTTTCACTTCTGCAGGATGCATCAGGGAGCTATACCCTCAATTTCGTAGAAATAAATCTTGCCAAAACATCGGCAGCGCCGGCAAACGCAAGCACAATCCTCCCACATCCTTACCTCATTACCCCTTCTCTCTCCTTCCTTTGGTCAATGTTGGTGTCGGCTGGGCAAGTCATTTTCTCTCCATTCGGTGCATGAGCATTGAGCAACACCTGGGGTCAGCATCCGTCCTCTATGAGCTGTGCTCTAGCATATTCTCGACTCCATCCTGCTACTTTCCTAGTTGCATGGTAAGCCTCCATCTTGTGCCCTTGTTTCATTTTGTGTTGTTTGTCTTTCCTAGTTTTAGTGTGTTAATTTCTGGTTTGCAGCTCCACTGGATTCGCAGTTTTTCATTCTGTATGACTAGGGCTAAGATACGAATAAATGTGTGTGTGTGGATGAGTAAATTGGGAGTGTGTCGTCCTGTCTCGGCTACCTCCCTTTCCTTGGGGGAAGCAGCCCAGGTGTATAGGATGACTACAGTGGTCTGCTTCCGCCAGGCTAGACTGTAGGGGATTAGTCCGCCGCGCCATCCTACTCTAGGACGTCTGAAAATACGTTTTTTGTTGTAGCTGCTGGCTCCTCATGGAGCACAGATTTCATCAAGCAGAGCAGGCTTCCTCTGTTGCACAATGCTCATCCTAGACTCTGCTCGCATGAAGCTGCGACACGTTTTGTTTTGTTTTTGTTACTTTTTGTAGTTACTAGCTCTTTGGCTTCCATGCCATTAGCCCCAAGTGCCACGGAGTTGTTTGTCTGTGCAAGCATGATAAGCTATTTCCATTATGTTAAACTTTTTCCCATCATCCACGTTTTAGATGTTTACTCTTTATAATGACAACATAGTTTAGTTTTTAGTATGTTGTTTGAACATGTGGTTCGCAAATTCTTCACTCGGTTCTAGCTGAGCAGAATTCTTCTGTCATGCTATGCTTACCCAGGCCATAAATGGTCTAGTATAGTATGTATTGTGTTGCTTGCACTGCTGCACACAGTGTTCAGTCTGCATGGGGACGACGGGCTATTTCCGTCATGCGATGCTCTCCCTTGTTTCCCTAGGCTCTATTCATTGTTTTCTTCTGACGAGTAATTTAGCATTAGTTCCAAGTTCATTTGGCCTTTCTACCCCATGTAGCATGAAGTGTTTACACTGAGCAATTACTGTGAATTGTTGTCACTACCTTAGCCCAGGGCTTAGGCCATAATTTTACTTTTTAAGGTTTAGTTTGGTGATTGCCTGCTCCGCATGGTGTGCAGCTTGCAATCTGCATGTGCCTGGCAGGCTACATCCTGCCCAGATTGTTTGCCATAGATCATGTTCGCCCAGGTTTCCGGCCCTGGGTTCCTATCATGATTTTTTCCCATGGGTAATTCAATGTTCTTTTGTTCTTTGTTCTTGACCACGTGGTTCCCGATCCCCACCCCCGGCTCCTCTAAGAGAGGGAAGCTGTGTCACTTGCGTACCATCCCTGTGGGGAATTATCCTGCTTATTGCTCTTCCCCTCTCTACCTGCCCTTCTCCCACATCCTATTTGTCCCTGGGGTTTTGTTTCACCTTTTGGGGCAGGTGGCTAGGGAGGTTCCCATGTGCAGAACCTCACCTAGTCTCAAGTGGAGAGCGACAGGGGAGGGGGGAGGAAGTGGCAGCCATTTATTTCTGACTCCTGTTATTCTGTGTAACCCTCAGAGCTGGGTACCTCCACAATCATTTCCGTGATGCACAATTTCCGCAAAAGTGGACCACATGATTTCATTTGCGGAACTGCGAAGAATTGGCAAGTGTCACAAGTGTGAACTGCTGAACTTGAACTTCTGAGTCAGTGAGGATTCTGAGAAGTGGTCTGAGTGAAGTTATGAATGGAGTCACTTGTGGGTAGTGAGGGTCACAGTGACTGAATATCAATGTGGGAAATTAATGTCATAAATAGAATATAAATACAATAATTCACTACATTTCCAATCGATGTACCTCCTGTTTGTGCACTTTGTATTGAAAGTTGTGAAACTGGACTACGGTTGCGTTACTGAGGTAGCATAATTGCACATTCCAAGTTTATTGCAGAATTGCGGTAGCAGAAGGTAAAGGTCAGAGGTTGCAGAATTGCGATTGTGGAGTTGAATTTTGGACTGCGGTGGCTAGCTCTGGTATCCCTCCTTCCCAGGCTGACATTCCCCATCCAAGGTCGGCCTGCTTCTTCAGAGGATGCTCTGGGAGGCAAGGCAGGAATGGCCATATGTATTGCAAGTCTCACACTTGATGTACAGAGGGCTACATCTTCATTTTCCAGCGTTGTGGCACCTGTTGTCTGTGGTGTAATGCCCGTCTACTGCTCCCAGCCTGGACAGCTTCCTGTGATACACCTAACTGGCAGCCAAACTGAAGAGGGATCAAAAGTCAGCAGCTTACCACGAGGGATGCAGTCTGGTGTGAGAGGAAAGTGAGATGGTTATGAAATTTGGTTTCTGCCAGTGAAGGCTGTCCAGTGACAGTTCTCTCCTATAACACCTCTGCCTGGTCTAACAAGACACAATTGGAGTGCAAGACAGTAGCCATAGAATGGGGCATAACAGCACTACCCCTGACGACGCCTGAGCACCTGGGGTATTGACCAGGAAATTCATCACATGGCCTCTGTACCAACCAGAGCACTGAGATAGAAGAAGAAAGGTCACGACACCCTGAATCCGCCTGCTACACAGTCTCCCGAACCATTGCAGACCTCATTCACCACCACCAACCATCTCTGGAGCAGAGGGCAACAAGGGAGATCGATTGCTATCCCCATTCAGTCTCTCTCAGGTCATTGATCCACCTCACTCTACTCTCATGTCTCCATTAGATCCACCTCAGTCTACTCCCACGTCTCCATTAGATTCACCTCATATTACTCCCATATCTCCATTCCTCCACTTACTTGATGCTGGTATTCCCTAATCCCTCTTCGTCACTGTCCTCTCACTACTTATCACCGGATTCTCGACAGTCACTTGACTGGGAGTCCAAACCGGATTATCCGCTCCAGCAGAGCTACAGTCCCAAACCCTGTTTAAAAAAAACAGCTCACCCTTACATTCACAGGGGGAAGGGAACGAGGAGGATGAGATAGCCAAACCCAGCGAGGACCACTTGCATTTTAACTGGCAGTTAGCCCTGGACGGTTGGAAGCTGCCTGCATAGGTCTCATCCATCAAAACCTCCACAGAGCATTGGGACAAATCGTTACCAGAATGACAGGTCATCAAACTATGCTGGGTCTTAATGGTGCAGGAACTTACGGAAGTCCAGTTCCCCTCTATCTTGCTCATGAAGTTGCAAGCGAGAGCAGGGCCTTTACCACCAATGCCACAGTCGTCAGAGACGCCTACAGCGGTACAGTGACTGCCGTACCTTCCACTGAAGAAGACGGCATCTTACGACTAATGGCTTCAAAGGACAACACCCTCAGGATCGATGGTGACACCCTCCTTCTCCTGGGCCAAGTGGAAACTCGACTACCACAACATATGGAAAGTGGCAGTGTTCTCAGAGTAGTTCGCCTTCACATTGTCGCCGGCCTGCTTCCTGTCATGTCTGGAGGAGTGGCCTGACTCTCATATAGTTCCTCACAGGGTCATGCCTATCCAATTCCCAGTGTCAGTGAAGATCAGAGAAACTGTTATCATTGCACATCTCTCAGGATCTTAGAGGATCTTAGCTTCCATCATCAAGCTAACTGCTCAGGTTCTGTGCCGGTACTGGCAGCTCAGTTTCAACAGTACTTCAAATGATTTACTAGTCTCCTCTGCAGACGGTGAAAAAGTGCATTAATGCTAGAAACATGACGTTCATAACGACGGAGCAAGTGGCCAGGGAAGCCATAATCTGGGAGGCTCCCTTCTCTCCAAACCAGGTCCTGGATGTATGTACCCACCTCCCACGTACCATACACCTCCCGCCCTCAGCTCTAACCTCTCACAAGCTGCAGAAGTCGCCTTCTGCTCATCACTACAAGCCCTCCAAGTGTACCAGGCTGGACGACAAGGAACCAACCTTTCGTCACTGAACACATCCAGCATGACATAATGACACCATGGCCCCCACTCCTTAAAACTTAACACTAGCAAAGGAGTGTCACACAACAAGCACTGATCCACAGGGATTACTTACCAGTCAACATGCTGACCTATCAGTCTTTGCCTAGCTCACCGTGTCTTCATCAAACTAACAAAGTTGCAGGGGTGTCATCTGCTGTCAGAGGGGATCACTGCATTAATATATCTCAGTGACTGGCTCCTCGCAGCAGCCATCAAGAAGGAGTGTTCCAAAAATACGAGCTAAGTAATCAACTCACATGAGGAACTTGGTTTCAGTATCAATATATAAAATCTTCTTTGACCCCTGTGAAACAAGTAATCTGGTTAGATCTAGAGTAGGACATCAGGTGAGTGCGAGTGTGCCTTTCTCCAGACAATGAATGTTACCTTCAGGAAATTTTGTTTAGGACAGCTCATGCACACCTGAAGTCAGGAAGACATGGTGAATCACTGCTGTAAGCAAAGTACTTAGCAGCAGATGTCCTTCCTTTGGCATGTTGTGCCACTGTACCCTAGCAGGGGAGGTAAATGTGATCCCAGCAGAAAGGAAGCTGCACTCAAGACATGCTTCATCCAGTCCCTGCTAGCCTTAGGAGACTGCCTTGATGATGGATGGTGCCAGACTCCCTTAGCTAATGATCGTAACCATGGTTAAGACTTGGGCTGAGGCAAGCTGTCATGGGAGGAGCATCAACAGCTGGGGGCCTGGGAAGAGACAGAGTGTGTCACGCACATAAATGTCAGGGAGCTAAGGGTAGTCCAAAGACACAACCAACTGGCAGTGCATTGCATCAAATAATATAGCACACAAGGTCTGAGCCTTTCCTGACACGAACGAAACAAATCCAGTGGCTCACTCACCGCTGTTGGTACCTGTCGGCTCAGGATTTTCTGTGGAAAAGAACCAGAGGGCCAATGCACACTCCAGGTTTAAGTTGACCTCAGCTGAATGGACTTTCTGGAGGGGTATATTAAACTCATTGGTTCTCAGGTGGGGCCACATGCAGGTGAACCTTTTTGTCATCAGAGACACGATGCAGTTACTGCTCTACCTATTGAAGATGCACTGTATGACGACAGGTGGCCTGGATGCGACAGAGAAGGACTGGTTGAAGTGGACACTCGGATACCTGTTTCCCTCTCCTGCATCCAAAGTTCTCTTAAATGTAGTTAGTAAGTTTCATCTTGACTGGGAGAAATCTGCTCTTAGCACCAGAGTCCTGCAACGGATATGCTCCAACCAGTTGCCCTTGGGGAAGGCATGCCTCACCGACACCCTAACAGAGACGATGCAATCAGTATTGGATTATTGGATTTTTATGCATGGTATTTCTCTGGCAGGTTCTAACCTCCTCTGTATTTCGCGGGGGATATGCTATGAAATTATGGTCCTACTCCACCAATCTTTCTGGCCTGCTTTCCTCTGTTTCTGAGCGGGACTGGGAGACCCTCTAATAAGAGTCCTTGGTCCTGTCATTTCTATCAAGTTTGGTACAGAGGAAAGGCAGGGTGGGGACAGTCTCAGATTTGTGCACTGTTCCCAGCATGCATTATCTTTCCACAGGATGGATTGGCAGTGTCCCTACTGCCATCTCCAAGGTCGCCACAAAAAACGAGAAAAAAGTCTTCAGGCTTGCTGCTTTCACAATCCCAGCCCATGGAAAACGTGCTGTCCACCATCCTCTACATCCTGAAGCAGCGCTTAAGCAGTACCCAGAAGTTTCAGTAGCCACAGACAAGTTGTGTATCAGGAGAGGTGTCTTCATTCCCACTGAGCTCTGTAGTAACGAATTTTGAAAATGGATGTGGAAGATGTGCAGATTGGCCTGGGAGGAAGGTAGAGTCCCGGAGGATTGGAAGTCAGGTATAATTATTCCCTTGTACAAAGGAAAAGGGGAAAAAGAAGTGTGTGGTAATCATAGGGGCATTTGTCTTCTTAGTATAATAGGAAAAGTGTATGGTAGGATACTTATTGACAGAGTTAGAGAAAGAACAGAGAAATTAGTAGGAGAAGAACAGGGAGGCTTTAGGAAGGGAAGAGGTTGTGTAGATCAGATATTCATTCTCAGATCTTTAGTGGAAAAGCTTCTAGAGAAGGGAAAGAAGTTGTATGCGGCGTTCATGGATTTGGAGAAAGCATATGACAGGGTGGATAGACTAGGATTGTGGAAAGTGTTAAGAATATATGGAATAGATGGGAAGTTGTTGAATGCTGTGAAGAGTATGTACGATGGTGCGAAGGCTGCAGTGCGTGTGGATGGTGAACTAAGTGAATTTTTCTCTTTGAAAGTTGGGTTGAAACAAGGATGTGTCATGTCTCCATGGTTGTTCAATCTGTACATGGATGGGGTAATAAAAGAGGTACAAGGTAGGGTAGTGGATGTTGGAGTGGCCCTGGTGAGAGAGGATAGTGTTTGGAAACTCCCTGTACTGTTGTTTGCAGATGATACCGTGTTGTTGAGTGAAGACGAAGGGGAGCTGCAAGGCTTGGTGGATGAGTTTGAGAGAGTGTGTAAGAAACGGAATCTAAAGGTGAATGTAGGAAGAGTAAAGTGATGGTCTTTGAGAGAGGTGAAGTCAGTGAATGTACAGCGAGGTTGGATGGTGAGGAATTGGAAAATGTGAGTACGTTTAAGTACTTGGGTAGTGTGATGAGTAAGGATGGAGGTTTGGAGGGTGAAGTGCTTGAAAGGGTACAGCAGGGAAGAAAGGTTGCTGGTTCTTTGAAAGCAGTGATAAGAAACAGGGAAGTGAGCATGGAAGTGAAAAAGTTACTACATGACAGTATTGTGATACCAACTCTAACGTACGGAAGTGAAGCTTGGATGTTGTTGGAAGGACACAAGTCAAGAGTGAGAGCAGTGGAAATGAGTTATTTAAGAGGAGCCTGTGGAGTCACATGGAGAGACAGGCTAACGAAAGAGGATATAAAGGAGCGTTGTGGTGTTGATGTGGATGTGATAGGAAGCGTTATGAGGAACACACTGAGGTGGTTTGGCCATGTGGAGAGGATGGAGGGTCAAAGACTGACGAAGAGAGTGTATGTGAGTGAGGTGGAGGGGGAAAGAGGGAGGGGGAGGCCGAGGATGAGGTGGAGAGATGGGGTGGAGAGGTATATGAGAGAGGGGGGTGTGAGTTGGGAGCAGGGGAGTGAAATGGCGGGGGACAGGGCGACTTGGAGGCGATTTGTTTGTGGCCACCCCAAACGGGATTGAGGCGTCTGGCAATAGATAGATAGATAGATAGACTTTTCCTAGGGACTTTTTAAGGTTTATTAGTAGACTAAACACTTTGTTAAAATATAGAAGGGGAATTTTTGTTTTATTCCTCATGCTTTTATTAGCAATGAATAATAATAATTTTCTTTATAGCAGTATGTGGCAGTCCTACTATGTCCTGATTGGCTAGCTATTATGATGTCACTATACCGGTCGCGTTACCCTGATTCTCTTGTGCCCCACCCCCTTCTGATGCCCCTCCCACTTCCAGCTCTACTCGTTGCTGATTGGCTGAGATAATTATTCTTCTTACTGAGAGAATAATGAGCCTTATCACGAAATATTATCGTATTATTTACTTTTACTTTGAATGCATTTCTGAATGACAAAGGAAGCACTAAAATTTGCTAAATGAATCAAAATCAGTTTGAAAAGAACCAACCTGACTCCTCCCGGGACTGCAGCTGAGTTTTGGCGCCAAAAAAGTTCGGAGTTTGGCAATAACACATCGCAGCTGTGCCGTTATTACTATAAAGTCATCTATCTGTCATGTCTGGTAAGGTACCACAGTATCATAACCATATTGGAATTTTCCTTATTTATTTCCTTCATTAATTTCCTTAATGTAAGAGAGATTGAATATAGAAGTAGGAAAACGAAATGTCACTGGCTTCGCCCATGCAATACAGTAGCTTACATAAATTGTATTCCACCTGTCGCATCATAATACTGTCCTTAGGCTGTAGCAAAAGGATTACAGTATATGTATTTGTATTTTCTTATAATGGACACATGGGAGTCATCCAAAGGGGAGAAGGAGGGAAATGTCCCCCCACTTTTCAATCAGGGGGATACATATTGTGCCCTGCATTTATATATATATATATATATATATATATATATATATATATATATATATATATATATATACATATATATATGGAGCCTCTGTGGTAGTGTGTGTGTTTTGCATGCTGGTGGACGAGGGTTCGCCTCCCACCAGAGTTGTAAAAACTTTGGGAATCGTTCACCGAGCCACTTGCTACTTTGGCGGATATAAGGGGTGCTGTGGTTGAACCAGTGTCGCATACTAGTATGCTTGCACCCAATCGGCTTAAGGCGGGCCGATTACACTTGGTTCACAGACTGCACACACATCCAAAGCCACTACAACACTACAGTCCAATCACAAGCACTTATCACCTTACATACAGTCTCTACCAGACAGCCTAAGCCACTGAGTAGAGATACATTGGCTGTATCGTCCTTGCTTCGGTAGGGATAGGCCGGTCCTGCAGTGGATCTAAATGGCTGATGATATATATATATATATATATATATATATATATATATATATATATATATATATATATATATATATATATATATATATATATATATATATATATATATATATATATATATATACTCGGGAATAAAGTAACTGATATTTATAATATTAGACAAAAGGGGTGGCCAGACTTGCTTAACTGTGGATTAATTATAAAGTAACTTTATGCCACAATCATTACTTATTTATCTGTTGCACTGAGGCATTTTGTAAATCCACAGTTCTCATTAAAACAAGGAAGGCTATTTTTTATTGATGAAATACTTTATTCCCTTGGAGAAAATAATCACCGACGTGGTCACAGCCTTGCCCATAGATTGGACCATATGAGCTCCCACCAAAATTTCCAACCCCTGTATCTTAAGTCCCCCCCTTCCATACTTTTAGAGAGCAGATGACACCCATGAATGGACATAAAACTTGTAATGCTTAAAACTTTTCTTTCGGCGTGTTTATCACGGCCCATATTTTCGGTAGACCAGTGCTTTCCCTTTAACAGTGAACACTGTAATAGGTTAAGATTTCCTGCTTCAATGGTCAACAATATTTACTGCAGCCTAAGCTATATTATTGTACTTCTATAATTAACAAATAAACGGACTGAGTGTTAATTCCACTATGAACCCCTCACCAAACACACACACTCTCGAAAGTCCTGGATTCAGCCTTTTGAAAACTGTTACTCACCTTTCATTTGGATACTTTTGTATGCAGTGTTTCCCTTCAGATTTTAACCATATAATACAAAAAAGTATTCTACCTTGTGTGTGTGTGTGTGTGTGTGTGTGTGTGTGTGTGTGTGTGTGTGTGTGTGTGTGTGTGTGTGTGTGTGTGTGTGTGTGTGTGTGTGTGTGTGTGTGTGACGCTTGGGTGGGAGGGAGAGTGATCCGACCGGTGCGGTGTGCCGCATGTCAGATTTTATATTTTTTCTTTAAGTTAGGACGACATAACCCGTAGATAATGCCTTTCATATACAATGATGAATATGCAAGTATAAAAATCTGGGGGTCTACACTGATGATGGAAGGAGGAATACAGAATTTTACTTTAACTTAAAGAACTTTATGCTTCAAATGTATAACTATGTATAGCCTAATGGCACCGTATTTACATGTGTAGGGTATTATTATGTACTTGTTAGGAATTCCTTTGAGAGATAAGAAGATATCAACTTGGGTGGGATAGCAGACTAAAGTAAGGACATTACAGACAACAGAAATGGAGGTGGGCCAGACAGGAGAGATGAAATAGGGAAGTTTGCAGGCAAAAACTAGCAGAGACTATAGGCTAACTGCCTCACTCCAACCTCTTAAAGAAAGGACCGGGCTAATATAGGGCTCGGGCCTTTTGATAGGAGGGAAATATCTTTAAACAACAACTGTCAAAGATTTCCGTCCTTGTACAGCTTATTTCACGTAGCTCAGTGGCAGAATCATACAAGACTGTGGCTCTAGATTTCCCCCAGCAGTTTTATGACAAACTAAAGTGCACTGACTGTAGCTCAATCAAGGAATTCATGGAAAAGGTTGGGGGAGAATTTTATTCAACAGTGGACTAGATGTGTATGACGATCATGATGACGAGGATGATGTGCATGTTGCCTATTCTTTCATTGTTCTGATTTCAGGGGCGACAGTGAGAAACAGTATGGATCACTCCGATGCCAGATCCGAGACCAGAGGACGGTTGACAATTCAATCCAGAATAATAATATCTAACATCTACAACTATTTCCAACGGCAAAATGAGCTAGAGAGTGAAATGGACGTTCTGGATAAGACGGCTGTTGCTACGGGAATATGCTCTAAAACAGTGCGCAGGATAAGGCAAGCTGCACAAGGCCCAATTAAATCACCACCTCCAAGACCATCTTTTTGTAGTGTTTTAGGAAGACTTGACAGCTTCTATGAAGAGTGCATCCGGGGAGAGCTTTTATCTTTCTATGAAAGAGGAGAAATACCAACGATTGAATCTCTTCTGTTAAAGATAAAAGAACCACCAATCAACTTTAAAGGGAGACATACGTTCCTCAGAACAGTGCTTAAGAAACTTGGCTTTAGGTACAAGAAAGTGCAAAGTGGACGACATTTACTGATGGAAAGAAATGATATAGTAGCTGCAAGACAAAAATACCTGAGGCTAATAGATGAAAACAGAAAATGTTTAAATCCTAGACCAGAAATATATCTTGATGAGACTTGGGTCAACCAAAATGAAAGTATGAGTAAATGTTGGACAGTGAAAGATGGCTCTGTTGGACCAAAGCTGAAGACTGGCAAAGGAGCAAGATTCATCATTTTGCATGCTGGAGGAGAGGAAGGATTTGTACCTGGTGCCCTTTTGATGTTCACATCCAAAAACAGAGGAGATTACCATGATTCAATGAACAGCGAGTGTTTACTTTCATGGTTCTGTAATCAGCTGCTCCCTAATATACCCGCACATTCACTCATTGTTATGGACAACGCCTCTTACCACTCCAAATTTTTAAACAACGTTCCAACAGTATCTTCGAGGAAAAATTACATAACTGCCTGGTTCACACAAAATAACATCGAATTCGATCCACGCCATACCAAAGCAGAACTTCTTCAAGTGGTTGCAAAATACAAGGACAGACAAGTTTATGAAATCGACACCATCGCACGTGAAAATGGCCATGAAGTGTTGAGATTGCCCCCATATCACTGCCAATTCAATCCCATTGAATTAATTTGGGCACAAGTAAAACCAGAGGTAAAAAAAGAGAACTCCAACGCCAATCAAAGTCTGAAGAGAGTAGAAGAATTAGCCAGGAGTGCAATGGATAGAGTAAGGAAGATTGGAGAAAGTGCATGATGCACACCAGGAAGGTGGAGGATGAATACAGAAGAAACGACAGAGCAGCTGAACATTTGGTAGAACAATTTGTCATCAGCTTAAGTGACACAGAATCCGAAGAGGATGAAGCCTGAATGAACAATAGTAATAGGAGATAAGTCATGATAATGTTAGAAATTAATTATAGATCACTTGATTTACAGACAAGTTTGCTTTTCCTCTATATTTATAACGAGAGTACGCGGGTGTTGTCTCCCTAACAAAAGTTTAAAGGCATGTAGGCTAATAATTATTTATACCAAAAATTTTGTATGAGAAATTTCATTCTATACACGTGGAGTCAATGAAATCTTATAGAGGGAAATGGGTTTTGTGTGTTGATACCTAATATATGGAAAAATGTCAATACACTAAGTTCTTTGTAGAATGTGTACCTTTTTATTTTCACAGAGGGAACTTTCGTTACTTCACAAACCTTTCAGGCCGATGACGTTCCTTGGTACTTTTTTCCAACATCCTTTACTACAAAACATTTCCTAGTTAAATGGAAAAGATATCACTGTAGCTAAGGGGTTAAGTAAAAGTTTTGTTGCTTCGATTAGCGAGAGCGCCTGGCATGTTTACCCAACACTGGCATGGCAGACTGGCGTCTTCCACTCGACTCGGACCGACGGGTGATTGGGCTGGGCTATGGGGGCGGGGTACCAGAGAATCAGGGTAACGCGACCGGTATAGCTCCGCCCCCTTACCACACGTCACCTGGCGTGAAGGCAGTCTGTTTGTGTTCACAGTCTATATTTGTAGCAATTTTGTGTTGTGCTGTCGTTACATGCAAAGTATTTCCGCGAAATTGACACAAGGTATAACGAAAGTAGCTATAGATGACTGCAAAAGAAAAGATCTATTGCAAGTCAAGCAAATAAAACCAGGGCATTTCATTTGCTCAATACATTTTTCACCCAAGTGTTTTAACTTTCACCTGTCATATGACAATGTCAGGATCTCTTTAAAGCAAAGTTTGTGCCCTGCTTTAAATCTACCAAGACTAGGAAGCAACATTCATAATCCTGTTTCATATGAAGATCACATAAGAGTATTTTAACAGTGCCGACTTTTTGCTTTCAGAACATTAGATTTTTATTGGAAATAAAAGATTTAAGCTTTCAGTACCTTTTCAATTATCCATTAAGTGACACTATGATAATACTTTTGTTAGTTTCAGCATCACTTGATAGTTCTCTAGATTTTGTTGTCATAGTTGTGGATGTGCAGTATTTTCATCAAACTATTGTTTTCAATACAGAATGGGCCACTGAATATACGGGATGTCTAGCGAGATTTGTCATTAATGTTATATATGAAATATAATACGTAAAATGATATGGAATATTGCATTAGTCTGCCAATATATTTAACCCGTGCCGTCCTTGCGACATGAATTAACGTCCGCACATGATGTGCACTCATGTCCCGGCGACGTGAATTAATGCAGCAACATTGCAAGGTCCCTAATTTGCACAATTTTCAATTTTCGCGAGTGATTTCACGAGTGATTTTTGGCATGTATACACGGGACACCTTCCTCTATTCCTCTACATGATGCCAAGCAGGGACAATGCCTTACACCGCATAACCTCTCCCCCCCCTGCACGCCATTGTCTCGGCAATTCACCTGTTAACAGTGACCTGGCCAATAAAGACATTGAGGGCCAGAGTGATTCCCCAAACGATGACAATGTGGAGGACAAAGTTTACATAGCATTAGAGCAAAAAACAGTCAGAAATGATGATCAGGTAATGTGGGAAAAAAAAGGTCATGAATAGTGATGAGTTAGTGAGTGAAACAATGCTTATAATGCCTATATTACTGTTTGAAAACCAATATACTCTTGTACTATATATAAATTCGTACCAAGTAAATAAATAAATACTGTTTATGAGTGGATAAAATAGTTACCCTCCCATAGAACTCGTTTTCTTTGGTGCCAGCCTGTTAGAAAACCCAGTCAGGTAAGGAAGTACTCGTACCTACATCGAGTATTTTAAACCTCAGGTGAGCGATTTCTCTATGAATTTTCGATGTTTCTCACCAAAAGCAGATGTTTGAGCAAAAAAAAAAAAAAAAAAGTCCAAAAATGTCGGGACTGGGGCGTACCACTGCCCAGAAAACGTCGGGATGGGGCGGCTTAAGTTTTCTTTGTTTACGTGAAAGACAATTTTCTATGAATAACAACACCGAACAATGGTGTATAACTATTGCAGGAAACATCTTAACCCCTAGGGTATGCAATTCTCCAGCCTCGAGTGTCCCCCAGGACGCAAAAACAGGTCAATTTTTCGACTTCCTCAAAGGTTAAAAGTTTTATGCCCGATTTATAGAGCTTAAATTTACACACCTGAAAACGCAAACCCCACCCTCCTAGTCCCAATAGTTACCGAGCTATGGTCCGTCAAAGTTTATAATAGTTACCCGTTGCGACCCCGGCGAGAAAGAAAATACGCCGCTCGCACCTGTTTTCTTCGCAACAATACGTACAAAAATCACCAAAATTAATTTTTGTTGGTGTGTATTGATGTTATAAACCATTGTAATGTGCTTAGAAAAAATAAAATTGTAACAAGCCCCCCAAATAAATATGATAAATAAAAATTATCCTTCCCTCCTCTCCTATCCTCATACCTCCAATCCCCTCCCTCCCCTTCTCTTCCCTTCCATTCCCTTCCCTTCCCCTCGCCTAACCTCCCCTCCCCTTTCCCCTTCCCCCTTCCCTCCCCGCCGAGCTGTCAAATCTAGCAAGGGAAATAGGTCATGAACCCTCCCAAAAAATATGATAAATAGTAAAAATTATCCTCCCCTTCTCTCCCCTCTTCAAACCTCCAGTCCCCTTCATCCCCTTCCCTTCCCTCCCCTCCTCTCTCCTCTCCTTCCCTTCCCTCCCCTCGCCTAACCTCCCCTCCCCCCTCCCCTCCCCTCCGAGCTGTCATATCTAGTTTTCGTTTCGTTTCGTTCGCTTCGTTTTGAAGGCTCCAACATGCTTCCATGCGTCGGCATAAAATAAAATGTCTTTTTCAAGTGGGTTTCAACTAAAGACAGCTAAAGTAATTGTGGTGTGGATATCTGTATGCAGACACCAGTAAATTACAGGTAATGATTCAAAAACACGTGCCATAAAGGGTAAAAAATACGCAAAATATTCGAGCCCGGGGAAGGTGCTAGGGGGTGCGAGTAGGGGATGGGAGGGTAGGGGGAGCTGGTAAGGCCAGGAGCGGGTGGATGGGGATCGAGGGATGGGAGGAGACCACCACAAGACACAAAGGAAGGGCCAAAGTGGAGTACAGGGACATGGAGGGAGGGTAGGGGGGAAATATCCTACCCCCAGTTGACTGGGGAGGGGGACGTGGGGGGGATCCACATGGGAGGGGGGGATGCATGAGGAGGGGGTGGGAGGGGTTGTTTTGGTGGTAAGAACGGTGGGAGGTAGAGTAGTAACAAGGTAGTGGAGTAGAAGGACGTGGCATGAGGGAGGTGGGGGGTACACCCCCCACCGCCTGGTTACGGGCCTGGGTCCCCACTCCGGTGTGTCCAACACCTAGTTCTGATTGGTTAGAAGGCATCTACGTCACAGCTGGGATGGAGCCAGCTGCCGCCAGTATTTTGTGGATGTTGTACGATCGGTGTTGCTCGTCCTCTTAAGAAATTGTGCAAAAAGCCCGATCGATGAGATTAGCACTTAAGGGGTTAATAGAACTACTATTATTATTTATTATTATTATTATTTTTTTTGCTTAGAACGCCTTGAATAATTATCACCAGTTGCTAATGACAAACTCGCTGGACACCTCATTTAGTAACACGGATTTGCTACTGTGAAATTAACAGCATTTGGTTCTGTCGTTTAAATTCTTATATAATTAATGTTCTATTAGTAATGCCTTAGCTTATGCCTTCCTTATCGCAAAGTTTGACAAGATAAAGTCTTTCAGATTACTCATCGTGTTTATTACAGTAAGACATGAAGGAGTGAGGATTAGTTAGGACGTTTTTTTCCCCCTTAGTTTCGGTTGGTTTTGTTTCTAAGCTTACCAGGTTACTGCAGGTTCCTAAACTGGGTATTGTCTATGCTAATAGCCTATAACTGCAGGATCAGTTTTATGCCAGGTTTTTCCCCAGGAAGCTACCATTATTTTATATCTCTGTGCGTGTAAGGATAGGTTGTGGTAAGGGAGCGTGGCCAGGGCGGGCCTGGGTAGAAGTTGCCAACTAGTCAATTTCCTTGAGCCCCACATGCACCCACCTCTCCTTATACACACCTTGGGCACAGACTCACGTGAGACATTGTTCTGTGCAGATTTGGGTGCCCCCTGTTTCAGTGAGGGCACTCTGCTACACTGTTTCTTAACCTGGGGGTAATTACTCCCTAAAGGGTAAATTTGCTTTTTCCAGGAGGTATTACCGGTAAAACATTGCTTGATGATTTTGTTTCCCTTCATTATAAGACGATAAAAGGATTATCATGAGCAGGATCTGGCTACTTCTGGATAAAGCTTGAAAAAGTATACAACATTCTGTCATAGTAAGCACATGAGATCCTTATACCTTTTACAACTACATACCGCTGTAAAGTGTTTTTTTCTATTGTGCTAAAAAAAAAAAACAAGAAGACAGTAAGCTTATCGACTACAACACGCGAGGAGTATTGCCTCTAATTGAGCCACGCATAGAAAAACTGATTTGAGAAAAAACTGTTTCACCCACCACACCAGAAGTCTAATCAAGTTTATATTCAACTGAAAACACTTAATGTAGTTGAAAACCACATACAGACTTCTTTCCATAACTTATCACCTGGAAAATACATAATCAGTACCAGTATTTTTCTACTCTTTCTCCCGGTTTAAGTGAGATGGAGTAGTAACACCCTTTCTTGGTGTGCCATGGGGTAACAGTGGCAAAAAGGTGAACACCGCTCTATTATCACCCGTGAAACAATAACGAAATCAGACTTGGTAAATGATCCGTGAGCACACGACCTTCGGGGAATAGCGGCATCTCTGGCATTTCTCTCTCTACACACACACACACACACACACACACACATACATACACACACACACACACACACACACACACATACATACACACACACACACACACACACACACACATACATACACACACACACACACACACACACAAACACACACACACAAACACACACACACACACACACACACACACACACACACACACTCACTCACTTGTACAGAGAAGTGGTCGGTGGAGTTCAGCGACGTCCTCATGACGTAAATAAATCATGCCCTGGGGAATGCCCATGCACAGCACTAAACGTCCTCCCTGGCAGTAACCGAGAAACATAGCACTGCGCCTCATCCTCTTACAGAAGTTACTCATGCTCACGCTTTCTCTTGCTGTCAAGCTTCTCTATACCAGCTAGGAGTTGCCCCCGCAGTATGTTCCAACCCTGCCACTGGGTGAACAGGTTAGCAGGCGTCCAGTCATCACGGCAGCAGGTGTCCAGCCATCACCAGAGGTAGTGTGGTGCACCTCCCTTATGGTCTCTGTCTCAAGACTGTTTCCCTAATTTGTCTGTGATCTTGGCAGGAAAAGAAAAAAGAATTAAATAAGCTCAAGTAAATGAAAGCTAAAAAGAAATAAAATAAAATATAGGTGATAGAAAGTGAAAACATGAAAATTAATATATGCCAACTGGATGTCTCTTGTGTGCAATGCCATCTATCAGAGTAATCGATTGGCCCTGGGACCCCTTACCATGCACAAGCCTTGTATTAAAACGGGCACTGAATTAACATACCTTATACACACGTTGTCCACATGCAAAAGAAAAAAAAAAAACGGGAAAGCACGGATTCTCAGTGAACGTGTCAAATGAAAATTAATGTCCAGTGCAATACCTAGCCTACTACATACAGTCCATGATTCTCAGTGCATATGTTCCTGTCAAGCATTGAACTTTACAGAAAAGAAACAACTTTGTTTTATTATTTCTTTCCATCCTTTTGGTATGCAGATAACTAAATGCAAACTCCTCAACACTGTCATGACACCAGCTTTGGTTGACTAATTGACTGATTAAATATAATACAAACTGGCAGCGCACCTGCCAGGGTCATATGCCGCGGGACAACAAGGTAAAACAGGACACAATAAAAATATTCTCTTCCGAAAATAAAATTAATATTCTTAAGTGGAAAGAAAATACTGAAAACAACAAAAGAATAGTTTATAAAACAGCAATTGCAAATACAAGTAGAAGGAGGCCTGCCTCCTGAAGAAAACTAAAAACATCAGTAAAATTGCCAGAGGCTCCACCAAGCATCCAGAAGAGACAGTAGGCACCATCTGTTCCCTTATACCTACGAAGGAGTCTCAGACGTAGATCCTCCAGACTGGGACACTAGACCAGCAAGTGACGGACAGTAAGGACAACAAGGCAATCATCACAGTACGGTTGAATTCCACCACTCATCAGGAATCCATGGGTATGCCAAGAGTGCCCAATGCAAAGCCTGGCAAGAGCCACCTCCAATCGCTAAGGAATCAGGGGAGAAACTCTGGCACAACCACTTCCTGAAAAATTATTATGGGCAACACCAACCCACAGTTTCTGCCAACATGTACGAATTGCATACTTCAGGGAAAGTGTAATATCGGAAGCGGGAATCAGGTAGGTGGTAGGGTGTCATTGAGAAGATGCAGCTTTAGCTAACGCATCTGCCCTCTCATTGCCTACCATACCAACATGCGTGGGAACCCAGCAGAAGTCTACATGATGACCACAACAGCGAAGAAGGAAAACCCACTCTAAAATTTATAAAACCAGTCGGTAGGATGTATTAAAGAACTTCAGTGCAGACAGAGCACTACAGCAGTCACTAAAAATCACAAAAGCAGATTGAGGGAGAGTAAAAATTAGTTGGACAGCATATGAAATCGCAGTCAGTTCTGCCGTATATACTGAAGCAATACCAGGGAGGTTACCTCCCCTGCTAAAGAAAGGGAAAACAACACCAAAGCCTACTCCAGTATCAATTTTAGATCCGTCATTATAGACAGGGACAGAGCCCTCAGGAGTTGAGGCTTGTTCTAAAAAGAGAGAGAGGGACATCTGGGAGGGAAGTGAGCCCTTTTCACCAACAACGTACCTACAGAATGTCACACAAGGGAGTAGCCAAAAACCCACCCTCGGGATCTGATGGGGACAAACTGCCAGTCTTGGAACAGAGAGGGCTAACATAACAGACCAGATCCTGTAACCAAAGGGCTTTGGGAAACTAGGACGGGTGTCATAAACAGAAGATCGTGAATCCCGGGAAACGATGTCACAAGAAATTGTGTCCAGAATGTGGTGATAATGATACCAACACCTCATCTCAATGACTGGTGAGTAAATCCAATGGGATGACATTAGCATCCACCAACAAACTTGAATTCGGGGATGACCTAAATGCCCGGTTCCCAGACGTACACACCAGCATGATGATCAGATGTTAACAACCGCAGACGGGCATCTGTTGAAGAGGAGTAGATCTCACACCCATGCTCAAGTTTAGGAGGAATAAGAGACCTATGCGAGAGGAGGAGGGTCTGATGGTCAACACCCCAAGAGGTATGAGCCAAAACTCTCAACACCAAAAGCTTTTAGACAAGCTGCCTTAACAGAACAAATATGACGAACCCAGGTTAGTCGTCTATCAAACAGAAGACTCAGAAACAACGTCTCTTCCACAAATGATATATTCCGACCATAGAGATACAAGTCAGGGTCTGGGTGAACCCCTCAAAGGCGAAAAAAATGCATAGCCACTGTCTTTGTTAACCCCTACACCGCGGGCTTGTTTACCAATGACTTGCGTATCCCACGGGGTTATTTGGGCTCCGACAGACTCTCAAAAAATATTTGCCAAAAATCAGTTATTAGTCCTAGAATAATAAAATTAAATATGCTTATTGCACATACCTTCAGCTTTCTCCTGGAATGATTGTTGAGCCTTCGTCGGTTACCGTAGGACTTGTGGAGACCTCTGAAGTAGGGTAACGAAGTCTCCACTTTACACTTCCCGACAACCCGTAATATGATTACCACAGCCAGATACAAACACTATAAACACTATTCTACAATTTTCAAGTAGTTTGGGATCCATACTAAAAAAAAAACACTGTGAAAGCAATGGAAATTACGAGCGCGTCTGATCGTCGCACTTGCGCTAGTTCGCTCTAGGCACTCTGTCATTTATTATTCATAAAACCCCTCACACTTTATATTTCTATTACTATATCACACTTATATATATCTGGAGTCTTTCTCCATAAGTTTCCTTCAGTCGTATTAGTTTATTGTCACTGAAGTCATTCAATTTTTCAGTCAGTAAAATACGTAGAGAGCCACGGATTCACTCTCACTGTTATAAATTATTTGTACTCATATTCTTATATTACTAATTACTTACATTACTATTTACATTTTCTATTCTATTTTCAATATTTACCATGCTATTTTACTTACACTATGTTATTCACTGTCACTTTCAGTAAGATAAAACTATAATACACTGTTCAATCATATGAACTGAACATCCATTGCTTTCACCTGCTATTTACACATTATTTACACATTATTTCCAAATAATTCTGCTTCCACACTTGCAGTGTTAGAACTGCTTCTGGCTGTGATAATCGAAGAAGCAGGTTACACAGAGGGGAACCTGGCATTCAGTGCACTGCCAAGAGGTGCGTTTATGCTCAGGTGTCCAGCGTGTGGTATGCTCACATACCTGACACCTGCGAATCGCAGCCTTCCTTTTCCTTGTGGCAGGCATTAGCTCAAGTCTGTGCCGATCCATATACGCCCTCTGCTCAAGTCGGTCGGGAAGTGTAACTGGATGGCGCCTTGGAGTTGCTGCTTGCACCCTACCATATCTTTCCAGCAGCTGCTGGACACAAGTCCTGGCGAACAACCTCAGGGAGAAGGACTTGGGTGGCTTTACCTTCATCTTGTACAGGATGAAGGCGTTCAGCATCGTCATATCTATGAGATGCAGAAAAACTTTCCTGTACCACCTATTATTCTTCCTGAGGCAGTCGATCTCACCAATCATCATGTCGGACTTGTCCACCAGCTGCATGTTGATATTATAGTCCAACACAGCATCAGGTTTCATCACAGGTTCGCCTGTCCTACGGTCAACCTTCCCACTGTCTCTCATCTCCCCCTTATGTACGGTGGTGAGCATGTGCACGACTCTCTTGTCATGCCACGGTATTGCCAGCATCTTCTCACACTTGCGTAGGTGCACGTCTCCTCGCTGCGAGTTTCCCGCCTCTGGGAATTTGGGGAAGTTGGCACAATTACTTTTCACAGTGCCGCAGGAGCCAATGCCGTGCTCAGAAAGGTATTTGGCAAGTTTCGGTGCTGTATAGTAGTTGTCTGTATACAGCACATGATTCCCACCAAAATACTTTTCTAGGAGCACTTTCACTACACAGCCTGAGGAGCCAAGGGGGTGAGTTTTATCGAGATCGACAGTGCTGGCTGAATATATGATGAAGTCAAGGATGTACCCCGTCTTACAGTCGCACAGTACGAAGAACTTAATTCCAAAGCGATGGCGTTTGCTTGGAATGTACTGAACAAACCGAAGACGTCCTCTGAACAAAACCAAGGATTCATCAATGACAACCTTCTGAAATGGGTGGAAGAATGACATGAACTTATCCTTCATTCTGTTCAGAATCTCCCGGATCTTCCAGAGTGGGTCGGTTTGGGAAGGTACATAATTATCGGCAAAGTGCAGGTTTCCCATGATGTTCCGGAAGCGATCTCTGGCCATGTACTTATTGAAGGTCGGTGAGGGTAGTAAGGGGTCCATGCACCAGTATTCTTCCAACTCATGCTTCTTGGAGTGTGGCATAAGAAGCATGAGGGCAAAGAACACATACAGCTCCTACACTCCCAGCATGGTCCACTGTTGCATCTTGGCTGCACCTGTACCACTAGCAGCACGTTGTGATTCGTACCTGTTGGTCTCATCACATATGTGCTGCATGACTTCGTCATCTAGGAAGGCCAAAAGGTAGTCGACACACTCAGCATTTTCATCCATAGTGAAGGCAGGCTGAACTGACGAGCTCTCATTGAAAACCAGGTTTTCGGGGACAAAATCTGACCCTTCCGTCCACGCGAAGGCGTCCAGGATTCCCTGGCGTGGCGGTGGAGGGCTGGTGGTGGTGGTGGTGGTGGAGGTTGGCTGAGAGGGAGGCTTATCTCTGTCAAGGTCACTCTCACTGACCCTAGGTTGCCGTACAGCACTAGCAGCCCTTACCCTACTAGCTACACTACTTTTCACTCTCTTAGATCTACCTCTACCTCTACGGCCTGCCTTCACTGTTGATGCTGGTGGTGACTCCGACAACGAAGACTCCGGAGATAACTCAGCCGACGATGATGACGAGATGAGTAAAGCAGGGCTTGGGGAATGGGGAGGTGAATGCACTCGTGACTCATGGCGGGCTGGGTCACGTGGGGGCATTGTTCTGGGGCTAACACGCCGCCTTTTCACTCCCTTCCCAAATTCTTGTCCTTCCTGCACTAAAGGCTCCTTTCCCTTGGAGCTAGACACTAATTCACTTGTAGAAGCACTTGTTGTCGCTGTTTCTGGCGCGATAACCTCACCCGGCTCATCACACGATTCACCCGAATCGTCAAAGTCACTGTCCATCATTATCATGGACAATTCTGCAAGTTCTCGTGCCACTGCAGAGTCATTGAGGCCTTTCCTGCTTGCCTCAACACTTTTCTTTGGCGTCGAGGTCACGGGGCCCTTTGCAATGGGCGCAGAAGCGGCAGGAATGGCAGGGCGCGAGTGCGACATGTTGTCTCTACAGTGGAGGACAAGGAACTAAATGCCGCGGCTTATCTGAGAAGGGAAGGGTTGACAATGACACTTTAGGCTGACTGCTGCTAACTTACAGGCTAATTTTTTATAGGTAGAAAATCTCGGCAATAAATAAAGAAATAGGTAGTTCCAGGTGAATGTAAATGTCAATTAGGAATCTCCCTTCCTTTCTGATATATATTTTTATTACAGACATCGATTACAAGGCATAAATCAAAGGGGAAATTACCGTGGTAATGTAGCGAATGAATGCACGTGAGGTTTTGTCAGGTGATAATTAGCCAATTTCTGGAGTATAACACTATCACTTACCTGTTTTTTTTTGGTATATATTATTTGGTAAAAATATAGGGCATAGGGCTTATTTCAATGGATGAAATCTGTGGAAAAAGAAGGGGGAAATTTCCGTAGCGCAGCGCGGCGTGGGAGGTGAGAGGAGAGGGTAATGGAGGGCAGGTAGGGAGGGGAGTCACGAAGGGGGTAAATTATCTGAGAAGGGAAGGGTTGACAATGACACTTTAGGCTTACTGCTGCTAACTTACAGGCTAATTTTTTATAGGTAGAAAATCTCGGCTATAAATAAAGAAATAGGTTGTTCCAGGTGAATGTAAATGTCAATTAGGATTCTTCCTTCCTTTCTGATATATATTTTTATTACAGACATCGATTACAAGGCATAAATCAAAGGGGAAATTACCGTGGTAATGTAGCGAATGAATGCACGTGAGGTTTTGTCAGGTGATAATTAGCCAATTTCTGGAGTATAACACTATCACTTACCTGTTTTTTTTTTTTGGTATATATTATTTGGTAAAAATATAGGGCATAGGGCTTATTTCAATGGATGAAATCTGTGGAAAAAGAAGGGGGAAATTTCCGTAGCACAGCGCAGCGTGGGAGGTGAGAGGAGAGGGTAATGGAGGGCAGGTAGGGAGGGGAGTCACGAAGGGGGTAAAATAGCTAAAATGTCAACAATGGATGGGAGTACAGATGAGATTTGGAGTGCTGACTAGTGTTGGACATTGGCAGTACTGATAGATGATACAAGCCACCACTTGAGAGCCCAGGATAATTCAAAATAACAAAGAATCACAAAAGTGACGCCCCGCGGTATGATCCATTGTAGCCGAGCGTCACGAAAGTGACGCCCCGCGGTTAAGGGGTTAAAGAAAAACGGAAGCTGCGAGACTCTGCCCAGTCAGAAATTCTATTAGGAGCCAGCTGCAACTTCGTCTCTATCAGAGACATTCTAGATGTGGTGAAGGAAACTAATAGGTCATTGACATATAGAGAGCCTTGTACACCATCAGGAAGTACACTGATTATGCTGTTGATGGCCACAGCAAAGAAGGTAACACCAAGGATACTCCCCTGTGGTACTCCATCTTCTAGTGCACGGGCTTTAGAAAGCACTCCTCCCACTTGGACCCTTAAAAAACAGTTAGACAAAAACTGCTAAATGAAAACAGGCAAGTCCCCACAAAGACCAAACTCATGAAGAGAAAGCAAATGCCATGATGCCAGGCAGTGTCATATGCCTTCTCCAGATGGAAGAAGACCGTGACCTGGTGTTGGTTAGTGCAGAGAGCCTCACGCACAGATCTCAAGGACAGTAGTGCATCATGGGTAGATCGCAGTTTATGAAAACCATATTGGGCAGGGGATAAAAAATCACCTCTCTCCAAGAAACAGACAAGCCTAACACTGACCATATTTTCCAGAACTTTACACATGTAAGAAGTCAGAGAAGTAGGCTGATAATTCGTTGTCTGTAGGTGGTCCTTACATGGTTTGGGGATGGGGATGACTACAGCAACATCCCAACGAGTTGAAAACTCACCAGAACACCAGATCTTATTAACCCTTTAACCGCGGATGTCATTCCAGAATAACATTGAAAAAACTGGACCAAACCGCGGGTGTCATTCTGGAATGTTCGTGAATATTTTGAACACCGCGCGTTTTTCCTGTGCGCAAATTGTTTCATGCAAGAGTAGCTGTCGAGTTCTTTCACGCCAGCCCTCCCACACCTCCCTCCTCCGACCCCCCAGGGGCCCCCCCCACCCCTGCCCTGACATGCATCAGTCAGTATCTGTCCAGCTCTGTGTGTGATAATGGCGCTCCGTCCTGAGTCATCGTTGCTCACTTCCTCCTCGGAAATTCCTAGTGCTAGTGTGCCTTCGACCTCTACACCGAGGAAGGAACTGCCGATGGCGAGGCAGAAGGGGTTGAGCACCCCAGAAATTAGGACAGAGCTGGATAAAACTGTAAGTACAACTCTGGTTTGTGGCAGTGAGAGTGATACACTTACAGCAAGTAGTAGTGATGACTATGCAGTGATTGGTGGTGAACCGTTTAGGACTGACAGTGACAGTGGTGAAAGTGAATATGTTGTCTCCCCCCCACCACCCCCAACTTACTCTGGGAAAGGGAAGGCGCCCATGGGGAAAATGGGTGTAGCACGTGGGAAAGGAGTGAAGCGTAAACTTACGTCTCCTACACCCGACCCTAGCAAACATTTCCCACCACTTTCCCGTTCCCCTAGCCCTATTGCCCTCACATCATCTTCATCTTCTGCCGTGTCCTCTCCTCAGTCTACATCATCTGAGGAATATGAATTCCTAGAGCCTGCACAGCGAGGGAAGGCAGGCCGTGCAGGCCATGCAGGCAGGGTAAGCAGGGCAGGCCGGCCTAGAACAAAGGGGATGCGTGGCAGTAGGAGGGCAAAGCGGGGTGATAAGCGAGGTGATAAGCGGGGTAGAAAGGGTCAGATTTCACCACACACCAGGTCAGTAACCCCCCCGCCGCCCCCCGCCAAGCTCCCTCACCCTCGCCACCCCCCCACTCACCCCCCCCCACTCACCCCCGTCCCGCTCACCTCCTGCCTCACCCATTGCCTCACCCATTGCCTCCACCTCAACTCCTTCTCACGGGGAAAAGAGTGCAATGCGACCTGCCACTGCCACTGAACCACGCACCGGGAAAGTGGATGCATTTGTTTGGTCTGATGGTGCTGATTTTCAGCCACACAATCCACCGTTTGACATGACAAACGCTGGAATACAGCCTGCCTTCCCATGCAACGAAGGAGATGACTTTGTAGACTACTTCCTGGCCTTCATGGATGACGAAATCGTGCAGTTTGTCAGCGATGAGACCAATAGGTATGCAGCTCAGTGTGCAACAGAAGGGCTGGGACCTATTGGCTCACCAAAGCAAGTGTCGTGGTTGCCTGTCGGGATCAGAGAGCTGTATGTGTTCTTTGCTCTCATGTTCTTGATGCCCCATATCAAGAGACATGAGTTGGAGGAGTACTGGCTGGTTGATGACATTACTTCAATCCCAACATTCGGCAAATACATGTCACGAGATCGGTTCCGACAGCTGCTAGGATACCTGCACTTCGCTGACAATGGAAACCCGTCCCAAACTGACCCTTTGTGGAAAGTGAGGGATTTCCTCAACAGGATTAGGGATCGATTTATGCGATTTTTCCGTCCTATGCAAAAAGTCGTCATAGATGAATCCCTGGTATTGTTCAGAGGACGTCTTAAATTCATGCAGTACATCCCCAGCAAACGCCACAGCTTTGGGATAAAGTTCTTTGTGCTGTGTGACTGTGAGACGGGGTATATCCTTGATTTCGTGATCTACTCTGCAAGTACAATGGACGTGGACAGGAAAGACCCCCTTGGCTTCTCTGGCTCCATAGTAAAAGTGCTGATGGAGAGGTATTTTGGTGGGAATCATGTGCTGTACACAGACAATTACTACACAGCACCGAAACTCGCCAAATACCTGGCTTAACACGGCATCGGCACTGTTAGCACTGTACAGAGCCACAGGAAAGAGTGGCCAAGTTTCCCTGAAGCATCATCATCATCCAAGGGAGATGTGCACCTGAAGAAGTCTGACAAGCTTCTGGCGATCAGGTGGCACGACAAGAAGGTCGTGAATATGCTCAGCACCATCCACAAGGGGGAATTGCAGAGAACTGGGAAGGTCAGCTACAGGACGGGAGAGCCAATCACGAAGCCTGATGCTGTCATTGACTATAATATCAACATGAGACTTGTTGATAAGTCTGACATGATGATTGGTGAGATAGACTGTCTCAGGAGAAACATCCAATGGTAAAGGAAGGCTTGCCTCCACATGCTCGATATGTGCATGCTCAACGCCTTCCTCCTCTACAAGACACAAATCGGGGGCATAAGGCAACCATCCCTGAGACAGTTCTCCAAGACTGTCGTGCAGCAGCTGCTTGCACGATTTGGTCAGGTGACGGCATTGGTCCCGAGGCGACACTCTGACACACAACCTGACCGTCTTGAGTGCCGCAATTACATGAGCCAGCACCAGCTTGTGAAATTGCCTCTCACCGCAGGTGCAGGTTGTCACAGGGCCGCTGCAGAGTGTGTCATAACACCACACGGAGGCCTCGGACGAGAAAAATGAGCACACACCAGTGCCAGGAATGCCAAGTCGCTCTCTGTGTGACTCCGTGCTTTGCCGAGTACCACTCTCTGAGTAAATACTGACAGTGACAGTGATATACAGTGATGCGACAGTGACGTGCTTTACCAATAATTGTATAAGGGATAATGTTGTAATAAGGGATATTTTGCCTAGAAAACAATGTAAATATTGACCAGTATAATAAGTGGTATTGTAATAAGAAAATCTGCGGCACTGCTGTGATTCTGTGATGCGACAGTGACGTGCTTTACCAATAATTGTATAATATAGTAATAAGAGATATTTTACCTAGAAAATTATGTAAATATGGCCAGTATATAAGTGATATGGTAATAAGAAAATCTGCGGCACTGCTGTAATTCTGTGATGCGACAGTGACGCAATTTAGTATTAAGTGCAGTGTAAATATAATGTATATTGCCCAGATCATATGTAAAATAGTTATAGAAGTTAGAAATAATGAAAACATCGCCGCTAACCAAACGTCAGTGAGCATGTGATGCCACAGTGAAGTGTGGGCAATTACAGTGCCTTTTACCTACCTCAGTGAACACAGAGTGGGTGTTTATCGTATGTGCAGTGTTCATATATGTTTATAGTACTATTATCAGAGAGTGGTTGAGATTTGGTACTGGTGTGTGGGGCGTAAAATAGTGATTTTACACCTCTCACTTCTAACGGCACTGCCCGTCCTGTGAAAGTCCACAAAGTCATGAAACCTACATCACTGCAAAGCTGTAGGTTAGTACTTTCTAATGGCACCTTATTTTTTGCTCTAGTTTTATTCTGTGCAGAGTTATTAAGGTTCAAAGGTTTGTTTACATTTGGCTGGAACCCCCACGGGAGAGGCCGGTCGGGGCAAAACAGTGCCCGCGGTTAAAGGGTTAAATAATGAAGGCAAAAATGAAAGGCACTCATCAGACAGGTGACATAAAAAGGCATATGGAATATCATCACAACCAGGAGAGGAATCACGGCACTGTGACAGAGCTGCCTGGAGTTCAGAAATAGAAAAGGGGACAATGTAAGGTTCTCCCCCAGAAGGTGCAAAACTGAGACCACGAGACTCTAGGCGCCGACATTGATATGCCAAAGGCGAATCTGCATCCTTCCGTGACATGCTGGCATAATGATCAACAAGCAACTCTGCAACTGTGAAAGTATCAGCCACAGTTCCACCTGCTGCAGATAAAACAGGAAATTTTCCTGAAATTTTCCTTACATGGTTCCACACTTGAGTGAGAAAGGTCCTCGAACTGATGGAGGAAACATAACCCTTCCAGGATGAACATCTGGCTTCCTTTAAGATCCACCTTATATGAGCTCGTGCCCTTCATTACATCATCAAATACTGAGAATCTCCATGGTGACAATGAAGTCGAGAAGGTGACTTGTTTGGCTCTCACTGCAGAACTGCACTCAGAGTTCCACCAAGGAACTGGATGTTTAGGAAATTGACCCCTCGTTCTTGGAATAGATAATAGGGCTGCTGAGTGGGCTGCTGAGTGCAACGTGTCAGTGAAATAAGGCACCGCCTCAGTAAGACAGCCAAACTCACTGACAGAAAGGGCAATAAAGCTTAATTCCATGAAAAGTGGCCAGTCAGCCTAATCCAGAAGCCAGCAAGGAAGACAAGGCTGTGGCCCACCTATGTAGCAGTTAACCCACCACATCCCGTTGACCACATTTTGTCACGGTGACACCCGATGACGTACCCATACATTTTGCAATTGCGAGGTCCGTCGTTTGCAAATTTTCAAGTATCACGGGTGATTTTTGGTAGGCATATATGGGATACCGTGCAGACAGGGATAATGCCTGGTCCCACCTAACCCCACCCTCCCCCTCCTGCATGCCATTTTCTCGGCAACTCACCTGTTAGCAGTGACCTGGCCAGTAAAGACATGCCGCACAGTCTCTCCAATGACGAAATTCTAGGCAAAAGTGATTCCTGAGGTGGAGGACAAAGGAAAAATGAAGCAAGAGGAAGAAACAAGCAGAAGTGATGAGGCAGTAACATCGTAGAGGAAGGTGCCATATGTTGATGTTTTTGGCGAGTGAACAATGCTTATATCACCTATATTACTGTGTGAAAAGCAATATACTCTAGTACTACATATAAATTCGTATTAAATAAATAAATATTTACATATAATGAGTGGTTTGAAATAGTTACCCCTCCCAAGACGACGTTTTCTCTGGACCCAGGCATGAGAGAACACGCTACCTAGGTGGGGATACTGTTACCTGTATTTGATATTTCTAAACTCAACTGAGCACTTTCTCTCTGAATTTTTGATGTTTCTCATAAAAAGTGAAGATTTTAGCCAAAAAAAAAAAAATACTTATCTAAAATTTGCCGGGATGGGGTGGGTTAAGAGTAGTGGAAAATGGTCACTGTCATACAGGTCTGGCAACACATTCCAGATAAAATCTAAAACAGCATCAGCTGAACATAAAGACAAATCAATGGCAGTAAAAGTCCCAGTCTGGCTATGGAAATAAATCATCTTATTGGACTTTAAAATTCCGAACCCCTCATCTTCCACTAAAGAGGCCAGCATAACACCCTGATGGTCGGCCCACTGTTACCCCATAGTGGATGGTCATTCATATTTCATAGCAACAGAAAGGGAGAAGGAAGGCCATGAATAAGGTGTTCCAGATCCGCCCTTTCAACAATAGCACTAGGAGAGAGATAAAGGCTGCAAACTGTATGTCACGAATCAATTCGCGACATTTCCTTTTTGTGAGAAGCCACGAACTATTAGTGGAAAACTCACTGTGTATCGCTCAGTTAACCGTTTCTCTCTCCATCTCGGGGTACACTTTTCAAAACATTCGTCACTGTTTTCGGGAGTGACCGATTTAATGCACGTCACTAAGTGCTGTACTGAGCGATACTATTGTTTTTTATTGTTCGCCCCTGCTTATTCAACTGTTAGCCACGCCTTCTTCCGGTGGCCTGTGCGTCCCGCTTATACATTATTTGAATTCAGTTTAGTGTTTGCTGTGACGGAGACAGGACCTGTGCAGCAGTGCGAGAGGTCAGCTAGTACCCAAACTCCACTTACAGTTTCTCCAAGCTCCCACCTTTAGTTCTCCAGCTTTGGGTGATACACCGCATTCATTGACTAGTATTTCCTTTGTGTATTTTGTAGTCTTAAGAGTTTAGTTAAGGTGTTTTTCCTAGGCGTAAGTATTTAGCTTCTGTGTGAGTGAGCGAGTGCGTCTCATTTAATTTGATTTGAAATGTAATGTTAAATTTCTTTTTGTAATTAATAAATTTAACAGTTCTATTTCTTGAGCTTAATGTAGAGTAAAAATCTTGTTTCATTTCTCCATAATTAAGCTTATTTTCCATATAGCTCCTAGCTTGCATAAACGTTTGCTTTCATAACTGGTACTTAGACCAGTCTTGTTGTATTAACTTAAAATCCGTTGTGCCAGGAGTTAATGCATCAGCAAGAACCTGATATTATTATTATTAGTATTAGTTATTTATTGTCAGGGGTGATGTAACTTTCTCCAGAGGCTAACAGTACAGTAATTCAGCAATTGTGAGTAATTAGTCTCTGCTGTGTACTGTTGAGAAAGTTTATAAATTCTCGTTCTTAGAGAATCGTGCACAAGCCAGCGTAAAGTAATCGTTGCTTGATGTAGCAAGACAATCATTGTCTCTGCGCTTCAATATTATTGAATATAAATATCAATTTAAATAATATTTAAGCATTTATTTTAAAGATACCGTGATATTATAAAAATCCGTGACAATTGGCGACCTCATTCCAGGATATTAACTCCTAGCTCTAAAGCTATTCACGAGATAGCGCTCACTCATTCATATTTAGGTATTTATCATTAAAGTTTATAGGCACAAGCTTACTGGTATTTACCCTTAATTTAGCAAGTGAATTTTGCTTTATTAATCAATAGAGTACTTAACTCGTTTATTCTTGGTAACGCCAGACGATTTTATTCGCTCCTGGGAAGTCGCCGTACCCATTGTGTTTATTATTGAGTCTTCCCAGTCATTTACATTTTTGATTTATTCTTTGCCAGTTAACTGGATAAGACTGGTCACCACTAGCTTGTGTCTGTACTCTTTACTTGTGTCATTAGTATTCGTCGCTAAGCAGTCAGTACTCAATTTCGGTTTGCTTAATAAATTAGCGAAATGGCTACTACTGTATTTTTACAGGAAGCCAAAGATATGGGTCTCACAGACCCAGAGAAAATACAGAGTTACGTTCTCTCACGGTTCAATTACGAGCAAGAACGTGAGAAAGATGCTCGTGAAGAGCGTAGGATTCAGCGCGAATACGAGCGAGAACAGCGTGAGGAACGTGAAAGAGAGCGTGCATATGAACAAGAGCAGCGTGAGAAAGAGCGCGAATACGAGCAGAAACAACGCGAGCTCGAGTTAGTACAAGAGCGAGAACAGCGCGAATACGAGCGTGAACAACGAGACAAAGAACGAGAACATGAACTTGAAGTGCTGAAGCTCAAGCGAGATTCCTTGGCTTCAGACACGTCTGGTGCAGTTGGTCAAAGCTCCACGAGCGTTCTCCCTGCACATGTCCTGGCGACCCCACGCATCAAGCTTCCTTCATACAAGGAAAGCGGCTAGCGATCGAGCCGTACATAGCTCGTTTTGAGGACATGGCAGACTTATATCAACTGGATGAGGCAGTTAGCGGCTTCAGTTTCTTAGCGCCTATTTGAGGGCCCTGCCACTCGATATTCTCCACAGAATTCGTGGAGACAATCTCACATATGAGATGATGAAAGCTGCACTCATTAAGGCGTATGGTCTCACAGTAGACGACGCCAAAGTTCAGTTCATGCGGGCTCGTCTCCAAGACAAGGAGACAGCTGTTCAGTTCCCTTGATCGTCTCACAGCTTACTTAAATGAGTGGATGGAGAAAGATGAAACTCCTTCCACGCGTGAGGGGATAATTGACCTTATGCTGCGTACACAGCTAGAGAGGTCGTGGCCTGCTGAGCTCATAGCACAGCTTAAGATCTGCCAGGTGAAAGATGCCAGCCAAATGGCAGAGAAGGCTGACGCATTCTTTACTGCATACGGGTATCAAGCTCGTAAGCAAAACACCTGGAGCAGAAAAGATACTGCCAAGTCTGGGAAGCCGTCTCAGACTGAATCCCAGCACCAAGGCCGTTCTCAGAATAATGGCCAAGGTCCAAAACCGCAGTGGAAGGACCAGGGGCAAAACACTCAGAAACCTGAGTGGAAGAGGTACAACAAGTACCCTAACCAGCAGCAGTATCAGCCACGCAATCGACCGTCGGGACAAACTTTTTCACCACCAGCTCAAAAGAGGCAGGAAGCGAATGCAGCCTTCATTCCTCAGCAGCAGCCTGGTGGTCACGTCCCTACCAGTGTGGGTACTTCCCCACAGTTCACTAGTCCCACAGTGACAGTGAACCCCCCTCCACAGATGGCCAATGTTCCATCTTATAATTCACAAGGCACAATGTTTGCCACATCAATTCAGCAGCCTCATGAGTGGCTAGCTGCTTCCTCCACAGGCCCTCCCACAGGTGACAGTACCTTCCTTGTTCAGCCAGGGTTTGTGGGAGGCATTCCTGTGAAGGTCCTGAGAGACAATGGTTCCTCAGGTTGCTCTGTCAAGCAGAGTCTAGTTCGGCCTGAGCAGTATACAGGTCGACAGATCCATGCAAGCCTTATTGATGGATCAGTGAGATTGTTCCCTGAGGCATGTATCCAGGTGGCATCTCCATTTTATACTGGTATGACACTTGCAGTTGTCATGCCAGAGCCTCTATTTGACTTGATAGTAGGCAATATTCAAGGAGCCAAGGATAGTTGCTCCGATGATGACGCTACTCAGACTTCGGCTGCTGCGGTAACACGAGCCATGACTGAGGCTCCAGACTGTGTCACCCCAGTGATCATTGAATTGCCGCAAGATCTGATGTGTAGTCAACTTGTTGTGCAAGAACAACATTCTGACCCGACACTTGCTACCGTGCGGGACAAACAAAAGGGTCGAGTGATGAAGTATTCACGGGGAGTTCGATCCAATTTCCTTCGTAAACAAGGACTGCACAACCGTGAGACACGAACACAAGAGAGCGAGCTTCGACTGCAGTTTGTCGTTCCCGCCAAGTACCGCCTAGCAGTGTTACAATGGGGTCATTGTTCAGCCTCAGGAGGTCACATGGGCAAAAGGAAGACCCAGGGCCGTATCCGAGCTGACTTTTTCTGGCCAGGGATGGGACGAGACATAGATAGTTTTGTCCGTTCCTGCAGTGTGTGCCAAAGTATCACCACTGATCAGGGACATGCCCTTCCTGTGCCGTTCATAACCACACCTGTAATCTCTGAGTCAGTTGAGAGACAGGGTAGTGGTGAAGTGGGTGCAGACCAGATGTCTCGCCCATTGGCCCCACAGGACACAGCATGTCCAGGGCCTGTACATACATATTATGTACCGTAGGTTATGGGGGAAGTTGAGAGGCGACTCGAGGCTATGGAAGACCCGAGTTTGCACAAGGATTCTCAGCTTCCCGGTACTAATATATGTACCGTAGGTTAAGGGGGAAGTTGAGAGGCAACTTGAGGCTATGGAAGACCCAAGTTTGCTTAAGGATTCTCAGCTTCCCGGTACTAATATATGTACCGTAAGTTAAGGGGGAAGTTGAGAGGCGACTTGAGGCTATGGAAGACCCAAGTTTGCATAAGGATTCACAGCTTTCCAATACTAATATAAGTATTGTAGGTTAAGGGGGAAGTTCGAGAGAGAACTCCGCAGAGGCGACTTGAGGCTATGGAAGACCCAAGTTTGCACAAGGATTCTCAGCTTTCCGGTACTAATATAAGTATTGTATTGTAGGTTAAGGGGGAAGTGAGAACTCTGCAGAGGCGACTTGAGGCTATGGAAGACCCAAGTTTGCACAAGGATTCTCAACTTGCCGACCATAATCGTGTGCTATAATTAATGGCGACCTCGAATGTAATGTCGTAGCACTGACTGCTAGGCAGAGAGAGAGTAATTGTAACATGATAAAATTTTGTCTCATTGACACTTTTGATGCTCCACCTCAATTGGTTTTGCAGGTTCAGCAATGGGTGTAGCAGTTTTGCAGTGCGTACCAGCTGATCGTCTGCCACACGCTGCCGCCTCTTCTCCTCTGCCTTCAGCCGTGCCGCCATGTTATTATTTATTGTGTCATTTTACACGTAGGTACAGTTACACTACAACTGTCACACCTACACCGTGTGTTACATACACCACGCTACACAACAATTAGTTGTCAGTGTAAATGTAGCGACTTTTCGCTCAGTTTGACCTGAGTACAGGATTTTCACCGTCGTCACGGAGTTTTTCCCTCAAGCTTGCTTCTATTAACGTAAATACGAGGTTTTTTCGCTCACTGACGACTGCGACTTTCTCCTGTAGCAGGATAGCACACACACCACAGTGTGAATCTTGTGTGACTGAGTTAGGATTTATATGTATGTATATTGAAATCTTTCTTCTGAAGGAAGAAAGATTTAATTTTCATGGGGCGTAATGTCACGAATCAATTCGCGACATTTCCTTTTTGTGAGAAGCCACGAACTATTAGTGGAAAACTCACTGTGTATCGCTCAGTTAACCGTTTCTCTCTCCATCTCGGGGTACACTTTTCAAAACATTCGTCACTGTTTTCGGGAGTGACCGATTTAATGCACGTCACTAAGTGCTGTACTGAGCGATACTATTGTTTTTTATTGTTCGCCCCTGCTTATTCAACTGTTAGCCACGCCTTCTTCCGGTGGCCTGTGCGTCCCGCTTATACATTATTTGAATTCAGTTTAGTGTTTGCTGTGACGGAGACAGGACCTGTGCAGCAGTGCGAGAGGTCAGCTAGTACCCAAACTCCACTTACAGTTTCTCCAAGCTCCCACCTTTAGTTCTCCAGCTTTGGGTGATACACCGCATTCATTGACTAGTATTTCCTTTGTGTATTTTGTAGTCTTAAGAGTTTAGTTAAGGTGTTTTTCCTAGGCGTAAGTATTTAGCTTCTGTGTGAGTGAGCGAAAAGGCCTCATTTAATTTGATTTGAAATGTAATGTTAAATTTCTTTTTGTAATTAATAAATTTAACAGTTCTATTTCTTGAGCTTAATGTAGAGTAAAAATCTTGTTTCATTTCTCCATAATTAAGCTTATTTTCCATATAGCTCCTAGCTTGCATAAACGTTTGCTTTCATAACTGGTACTTAGACCAGTCTTGTTGTATTAACTTAAAATCCGTTGTGCCAGGAGTTAATGCATCAGCAAGAACCTGATATTATTATTATTAGTATTAGTTATTTATTGTCAGGGGTGATGTAACTTTCTCCAGAGGCTAACAGTACAGTAATTCAGCAATTGTGAGTAATTAGTCTCTGCTGTGTACTGTTGAGAAAGTTTATAAATTCTCGTTCTTAGAGAATCGTGCACAAGCCAGCGTAAAGTAATCGTTGCTTGATGTAGCAAGACAATCATTGTCTCTGCGCTTCAATATTATTGAATATAAATATCAATTTAAATAATATTTAAGCATTTATTTTAAAGATACCGTGATATTATAAAAATCCGTGACACTGTATACTGCTGATGTAAAAAAAAAATCCAGACAGCAACAGCTTGGAGTGGAGATGTCCAGGTGACTGTACGGAATATCCTGGAGAAGGAAGACAACAGCACCTCCATGACGATCTTGGCCCGGCACAGGAGCAGAATAAAAGGAATGGTAATCAGAAGGACCGGAAGGAACAGCATCACCTACCATGATTTCCTGGATGCACATGCACAGAGGAGTAAACTGAGAAAGAAGATGACACAGTTCCTCATAGCTAGCACGTAAACCCCGATAATTCCACTGATTGATAGAACCCATAGTGGAGGGATGATGATTAAGTGCAGGACTGTACACCTCTTAAGAAGTGAGCAGGTTTGGACTAATACTTAGGAAGACCCTTGGGAAGAGACTGCCCAGGACCAGGAATCCACATCCTATGTCGAACATCCATGCTCAAAAGTGAGGATGAGGGAGAGAAAAGTTTTGCAACACTCTTCCTCTGAGCTGGAATAACACTTGATTTGGAAAGTAGCTCGGAGGCTGCCCTCGGTGATGTAGGACGGACAGTGTCAAAATCAAAAGCCCCAGAAGTGGAAGGAGTGTCCACAGGAATAGAGTCCTGTGGAGATGACATTGTGTGGTTCAAAACTGAAGCGCCAACGGTCTGTCCAACATCATCCCCAGTTAGGGACCTGACCACAGGCAAACCATCAACTGCAGCTTTCACCTGGTTACACCCTCTCAGCCTCTCGGGCAGAGGGAACAGAAAAGAGGTCAGCACAAGGTTTGACATCAGAGACCTTAGGTGGCCAGTCTTCAGGCTCAGAGGATTCTGAAGAACCACGGTGACATTAGCTGGATACAAGTGGAGCCTTGGGCATATTGGACAGATGAGAAGGAGTTGTCAACATGCACATCCACCACCACCACAGAAGTGCATAAACCATCAGCCACTGAACTGAGGGTGGAATCAGTTGGAGTAACGGGCGTGTGAGGTTCAGTTTCACAAACAATTTGAACCACAAGGACAGCATCCTGTAATGCACTAGGTGATGAAGTGGGCACTGGATTCAGTTGAGGCCGTCTCTGAGATATAGGGCGGTGCATTGGCATTCCAGAAAGGACAGCAGCATAAGTAACACCAGGCTGGAAGAAGCGAGTCTGGGCTCTCTTCTTAGCCTCAGGAAACAAAACCTTCTCAAGTGTTCGAATTGATAAAATTTCCTTTTCCAGCCAGTAATGAGGACAGTTTTTAGAAGATACAGCATGAGGGCCCCCAGAGTGATAGCATTTAAGGGGTCCTGGACAGTCATTGGTATGACTTGGTCTACCACAGGAGATACAGACACCAGGCAGGCCAGCCTGTGTGCAGCAGTAAAATCAGCTAACATGTCCATACCCCTGGCAGTGGAAGCAGAGCCTTGGGGTTGGCACATACGGCTTCACAGGAAGAGATAGCCATGCCAGTTTCACAGATGTAGGCAACATCAACTTGTCAAAAGTCAAGAACAGGGTTGGAGTCGGGGTCAAACTGCCATGTATCTTTTTCTGAAGGTGCTCAACCTTCACCACATCAAAAGACCACAGCTCCTCCAACAGCTGCCCCTCTGAGTATAGAAGGATGTCCCGAGATAAAACAACTCCCTTACATCGGATAAAGGTTCCAAGAGGAACACAGGTAACAGCGGAGCCAGAAACAGAGGTCAAAGCCACTAGGTAGGAGCTCTCTTCTTGGGAGGACACCTCAATAATAATGCTCCCATCCCCCATGGAGATCTCGGGCCCCCTCCCACAAGCCAACACTGTGGCACCATGCAACTGAAATATGTCATCATCTAGGACTAACCCTCCTATGGCAGATTTCAGCACAAGATATTTGGCATATGATGCTCAACCCTAGAGCTGTACCTACCCGATGTGACCACATCCCAGACCCAGCTGAATGCTGGGGCAAAGAAGGATATTCACCAGGGACTTGGTAAGGCTCCAAGGTGGCAATAAGGGAGTTGCCAGGGACAAAGCCAAAGTCGTCAATGAAATATTTTTTAACAGAGGCCATATGTATAAAAAAAAAAAATTCATTCCCCAACCCCTCCATCCACCATGGAGCCCAAGAAGGGGAGGTCATATGTGAAGGACAACACCACTGGCGACTCCAGAGGTAGCAGGAGAGTATACATGGGTTACCAATGGGGGACCTGGGCAAGGGTGACTCCAGGATGATAGGAGCCACCTGGCCCTCCAATGCCCACTTGATCCTAGCCAATGCATGACTAGCCAATCGACCTGGTCGGGCCCAACCAGGCTGCCTGTCTAGCCAGAATAAGGGACCAAAGAGATGTATTGCTAGCTGCAGGGTACACTGTGTAGCATCTTTAAACCCCCAGAACTCCCGTCTCCCAGCATTATGGGATGTCACACACAGCAAACACTTGGTGAGGCAACAGTCCCGCCCTAGATGTCAAATCGACAGAGATTAGCATCACCAGCAGGCCTCCTCTACCAGTGATGTAGTGGGTGCTTGGTCCACGAGGACGACAAATGCCGAACCCTACAAAGGTAGGCAGGCCTCCAAAGTAGGTGGCACCACCAAGCACACTTCAAGCCCGCCACCACGTCAAGGTGACCCCTCACAGTTGGGCTTTCAACGTAGCACTAGGAGGAAGATAAAAACTGCAAACTCTATTCTGCTGACATAAAAACATCCAGACCTCAACAGCCTGCAGGGGAGTGAGATGTCCAGAGGACAGGAAGTGACAGCCAGGCCAGTTTAACCAAAGCAGGCAAAGTTACCCCGTCAAATGTCAGGAACAAGGTCGGTGTTGGGGTCAAGATACCCTCTATTTTCTTGTACAGGCACTCAACAGTAACCACACCAGAAGACCACAGTTCCTCCAACAACCATGCCTCTGAGAGTCGAAGGAGGCCACTGGAAAAGTTGACACCCTTACATTGATTAAGTATGGTGAGGAACGCAAGTAACAGATGCACCAGAAACAAAAGTCAAATTCAGTAATCATGAGCTCTTTTCTGGGGAGAGCACCTCAACAAGGAGGCTTCCATTCCTCTGGGAACAGATTTTAGGCTCCCGACCATAGGCCAAAACAATAGAATGGTGCAATTCAAAAATATCAATATCTAGTACTGACCCACCCACAGCAGATTTCAGAACCAAATACTTGGCATATGATGCCGGCACCATCTTGTCTGGGACCAACCCCAGAGCCACATCAACCTGATGGGAATGCCTCCCAGACCCAGCAGAGTGCTGGGCCAGAGGAGGATACTCCCCAGAGGCCTGGAAAGGCTCCAGAATGGCAATCATAGAAGAAGAGTCCCAAGAATGGTCAGGGCCAGATGCAGCATCATCAGCAGATTTCGATATTATTTTTATCCATAACTTAACACAAATAAACTTCATTTCCTCACCCTTCCACATACCACGGAGTCCAACATTGGGAGGTCATGTTCCAGAGATATCACCACTGGTGACTTCAGAGGTAGCTAGAGAGTATACATGGGTAATCACTGGGGAATCTGGGCAAGAGTGACTCCAGGACGACAGGAGCCACTAGGCCCCCCAGTGCCCACTTGACCCCTAGCCAAAGCATGGCCAGTCGAAAGACCTGGCCGGGTCGAACCAGATCGCCCCTGTAGCCGGAATAAGGGACCAAAGGGGTGTGTTGCTAGCTGCAGGGTGCAGCGTGCAGCATCACTCAACCTCTAGGACTCCCATTTCCCAGCATTTGGGATGTCACGCATGGCAAACACGTGGGGAGACAGAAACCCCACCATAGATGGAAAAAGGGCAGGGACAAGGAACATCACCAGCAGGCCTCCTCTACCAGAGATGTGGGGGGGGGGGGGGTGCTTGGTCCACGAGGCCGACAAATGCTGAGCTCTACAAAGGTTGGCACTAACTGCCATGCTTCAAGCCCCGCCACCACGTCAAGGTGATACCCTTTAGCGGGGACACAAGCTTTAAAGATGAATGTGAAAATCCTATTTATGTCAGGGGCGAGGGGGATTTTTGAGTTCATCATTATTACCCACCCCACTTCACATCCTCCCCGCAGGTGGCCTGGCATTATGGGAATTACCTGTCTTGCCAATACCTGTGACAAGGCGACACAACACCAGAGGTCATATGCTGCCAAACACAAACATTAAAAGAAAGTCAAACTATATAAAAACCACAAAAAGCAAAAGGAAAAACGATGCATAAAACAAACCAACAGTATAAAGAAACAACCAAAACTAACACATTGTGGAAAGATTAAGGTTAAACGAGAACATTATCATTAAAGCACAAACTAAAATATGGTTAAGCCCTACAGCTTGTGGAGAAGGCCAGAACTCAACACAAAGGAGAAGGTGCCTTCCCCCATAGTACAAGCCTCCTCTCAAAGCACCAAAGAGAGAAAGTACAATCCATTGCCAGCTCGGCACCCAGAAAGGTACTGCCAAAGAAGGTCCCCAAGACTGGGGCATTCCCTAAGAGGATGCCGCACAGTCAGAGGAACCAGGCAGTCATCACAATAGGGAGGGGGCACCCTTTCCACTAAAAAAAACATGAGTCAGCCTAGTGTAGCCAACCCAGAGATGGGCTAAAGCTGTCTCCCACTGTTGGGGCAGTCCCACATACCCCCATCACCCAGATTCCGATGCTGTGGAGTTTATTCGCCCCTGCTGCATCCCACCTCCTTTCCCAGCAGAAAAGGACAGCCTCTACAGTGGCTGTACATAAATCCTCGGATGGGACTCGGTAATGAAGAGAGGAAGGGTGAGAGGCAGCAGCTTTTGCCAAATAGTCAGCATGCTCATTCCCCACGGCTCCCACATGTGCAGGGACCCAACACAGCTGTACAGAGTATCCTCACCTGCGTAATAAAAGCCGTTCCAAGACAGGCAGGACTAGGGGATGTGATGGGAAGCCACAAGATAAAGCTTGTAGGGCACTTGCTGGATCACTAAAAATGGTAAAAGAAGCTGGAGGAAAACTAAAATTCAATTCAACTGCGACTAAAATGGCAGTAAGTTCAGCAGTAAAAACAGATGTAGAAGGAAAAAGACTCCAACCATGGCGAAAATAACAAAAAATGACATCAAAGTCTATCCCAACATGGGATTTAGAACCATCAGAATATACACAGATCAAGTCACTGTAAGCAGAGGCATATTCTAAAAAATGAGACAAAGCTGCTTGTGAGGAAAGAGAGGCCTTTCTTTCTAGGAAGTAATCACATGGTCGTACCTCTGGGAGAAGCCAGGGAGCCACTCAGAGGACACGCATAGGGCAAACAGGGGAGGACTGAACTCCTAACTCCCCCATAGCAGCCCTCACTCTGTACCCAAACGAGTGTGGATAGCGATGGTGGGTGTTATAAAAGGGGAGAAGGGCAACCTTGGAGACAGCCTTGCAACTCAGTGAGGCCGGAAGACGGTGAAGGTGGTGCCAACACTGCACCATTAAAGACTGCCGGTGGAGATCCAGTGGCAGTTCGTTCATATCAACCAATAGACTTTCAATGGGGAGGAATGGAAAGCCCCAGTTGACAGACGAATCCCAGCATGATGGACCGAATTTAGTGGCCGCAGCCTTGTCTCAGTAGCAGAAGAGTATACCACACACCCATAGTCCAATTTGCTCCTTACTAAGGCATGGCAAAGTCAGAGCAGGATGGTTCTGTCAGTGCCCCAAGACAAGTGAGGTAGGGTCCATAGGAGAGACAGGGCATGGAGGCATGATAGTCATAATGAACAGATATGAGGTACCCACGTCAGTCTCTTGTCGAAAACAAGTCCAAGAAACCTTGTCTCGTCCACACAACACATCCTGTGTACATATAACTGGAGGTCTGAGCCAGGGTGAACACTCTCAAGTGGCATAAATGCAAGGCCACCATTTTTGCTGGGGAGAAATGGAAGCCGTGCATGGTGGCCCACTGAGAGACCCTGTTCAGAGCAAACTGCATGCGACGTTCTGCCATGGACATTCGGGAAGCAACATACCATAGAATCAAATCATCGACATAGGTGAGGCCAACACCCTCTCTGGTATAGAGGACACAATACTGTCCAATGCTATAGTAAAAAAGGGTCACACTGAGGACACTTCCTTGTGGTACCCCTTCCTCTTGAGGGTACAAAGGAGACAGGGTGACACCAACCCTAACCCTGAATGAACGGTCACACAGGAAATTTAATATAAATAGGGTCTGCCTGCCATGTAAACCAAAAGAATGGAATTGTTGGAAGATACCAAACCTTCATGTAGTATTATATGCCTTTCCTAGGTCAAAGAAAATGCACACCAGATGCTGCTGCCTAGCAAAAGCATCACATGCTGGAGCCTCTAGACAGACACGTGCGTCTGTTGTTGAGAGACATTTTCAAAAACTAGACTGACACTGGGAGAGACATTCATTCTTTTCTACTGTAAGAAATACATTAGGCGTATGCTGACCATTTTCAAAAATAACTTACACAAGCAAGATGTTAAGGCACTTGGCCAATACTCCACAGGACTGTAACTTGCCTTCCTTGACTTCTGGAATGGCAGGACAAAACAGCCTTATGCCAAGAGGTGGGAAGAGAAGAGTCTCTCCAGATTCTATTAAAAAGGTTGAGGAGAAAAGACAGTGCATCATCATCCAGGTGCTGAAGCATCGCATGGGAATGTCATCCGGCCCTGTTGCCGTGTCATGACAGGGAAAGGGCAGATTGGAGTTTGCAGTAACAGAAAGGGAGGTTGTAAGACTCCACATTCCCTGAACAGAAGTCCAACACCCTTGCCTCCTCTATCTCCCGATGTCTGGCAAAAATTGGGTAGCTAGCATCTCTATGACTGACTGCCGCAAAGGCAGACACAAAAATATCGGTCACAACTGCAGGGACACCAACAGGCTCGCCATTAGGCATCAGCACAGGGGACCTGCCTTGAGTGAATTTTCCCAAAACCTTTCGCACCCTCTTCCACACCTGAGACACCGGCGTCTCAGAGTTTACAGATGACACATAAGCCATCCAAGAGTCCCACCTAGCTTGTTTGAGTACACAGCAAGCCTTAGCCCATGCACTTTTGAACCCAACAAGATAATCCTCTGTCCTGCATATACTATAAAGGGAGAAAGCTAACTTCTTAGCACGTACAGCAACACTGCAATCCTCATTCCACCATGGGATGGGTCGATAGCGATACATGCCAAAAGTTTTAGGAACAGCAAAGCAGAATGCAGAATGGAGGTAAAGAATGAATCAGCCTCATCAATGTGTGGAAAGTCTTCAACTGAGACATTAACAGAAATCAAAGATGAGAAAAGGGACCAGTTTGCCTTATCCAATCTCCACCTCAGTAGACAGGAACAGGGGCTGCGCAGTGAGAAGGATGGGAAAGTGATCACTTCCATGGAGATCCTCCATAACCTCCCAGGTAAAGTCCAGGAGACAGTCAGGAGAGCAGACAGAGAGGTCAACTGCAGTAAATGAACCCGTTTGGGGATGAAAATGTGTAAATGCCCCAGTATTGAACAGGGCAAGACCCTCATCTTCCAAAAAGGACGCCAACAAACTACCACGTTGGTTAACATGACAGTCACCCCACAAAGGGTGGCAACCATTACAGTCCACCAAGAGAAGAAAGGGCGTAGGTAACTGACCAAGAAGGTTCTCAAGTTCCACACTACCGACTGCTTTGTTGGGTGGTAAATAAATGGAACAAACTGTATACCGGCGGAGGGCATACAACTGCATAGCAACACATTGGAGGTTAGGCTGGAGGTGGATTGGTCTATGAGAGATGTCAGCCCTCACCAAAACAGCACCACCTCCAACAGGACCCTAGGTTGGCACTTAGTAAAAAGCATTGTACACAGGTGCTGCATGAGGAGTGGCAAACCCTACGAGGGTTTCCTGGAAACACACACACAAAGGAGAAGAAGTCAGGAGGGTCTGCAGCTCGTCGCAATTACCAAGCAGCCCTCAACAATTCCATTGTAGTATACTGGCTGAGAATGCCATAGTACCCAAAGCAAAGGAAGAATCAGGATTAGGCCTGACAAGCAACCAGTTTTAGATTGCTGCTTAGAACTGCCCCTAGAATAGGACTGCCTGGCACTGTTATGGTGTACAGTGTGCCGCCAGGCTGAAGATAACCTGGAGGAAGAAGAGGGCCGGACAATGGTCTTCTTCTGTGGTGGAGCAGGAGATGGTTTGGCAGGGGGATGGCAAGCTGCCCTAGCTGGAATAAAGCAGGCAGTGCCACCACGAGAAGGAGCATGATCAGTAGCACACCCCACAGTACTGGAACCCTCATAGGGCAAGGCCTAATGCAGTTGAGCAGGCACATCAATGACCTGGGTACCACCACTGTCTAGTGGTGGCTGGGCCATCAGTGAAATGCCATCTTCAGCCTACACTCACCCCGACCCCTGAGCATCCCGAGTAGGAGGAGTAGTGGCCTCCACTGCAGAGATCTTTGGTAGCAGTGCTTCAATCTCTGAGCAATCTGAGGAGCCACGGTGACGCTTACCATGCACAGGAGAGAGGTCGGGAGTTTTGGATGTGTCAAGGCAGGGTGTAGCATTAACACAGACATTTGCCACAGGAGGAACCAGGATCAGGGAGGCACATCCAGAAGCAGGAAACACAACCTCAGAGAGAACATCCCCAGAGACAGGAGGTACAGTTGTGGACATATCAAACAGAAACACCCCGTCCACCAGACAGGTGGTGTAATGCTCTCCGCATCTGGCAACACTTATAGGAATGGAACTTCGCCAGGTTTCGTTTGATCGGTAGGACGAACTGAACGCAGTTATCACTTAAGCTGTGCGCACTTATTGGTAGTATATAAAAAATGTCACGCCTGACAATATACTAAATAACGTTTTGTGAATATGGTAATAAAATAATTTTACACAATACATATTCGTATATTAGTCACATGAAGCACACAGGTTTCGTAAGTGTGACTTTCGACAAACATCACGAACTATACAACATTTGCCGATGGCCAGCATATAAGCCATTATAACATTACCTGCATTCTCGCACCTATTATAATTATCAACAAATTATCGTGACCCCCCTCCCCCCTGGCCGTGAACCTGAAACTGGTAGACCTCTCAATTAACGCAATTTCATAAAAGGTGACACCAAGGGAGGAAACAGTGTGGAACGCCTGGCAGACAGGAGGAGGGAGACGGGTGAAGAGTGGGCATTAGTGGGAGGGGGCTGATGGGACGGGGGGGCTCTACAGGAGACGAGTGATGGGGTAGAGGAGAGTGGATTGTGGCAGGAAACTTGGATGGGATGGATAAATGATACATTGGTGACATGGTGCCAAATCAGCTATAATTTAGAAGTTGATTATGGAATATGATTGTCAGGCTGTTATACATTATAAAGACTGTGGCACGTTGCGCAGTCTACCAGAATGTTGTATCGTCTATAGGACAACCTATTCTCCACAGGGTGGCACATTACACAAACCCTTCATTATTAGTATATGGTGACGACTGTCATCACATGGTGATATACGAAACGCCCCTAGAATGTTTGTCTGATGTCACACCTGTTGTCATAGCAACTGGGAGCTATTCTTGTTGCGTTTATGTAGTAACATCGTGGAAGACGACTGTGATATCGAAAGCGGAGGAGGGGGAGGGAAGAATTTTCTCTAGCCACAATAAATAATATTTAGCTGTAGTGATTCGTCCCCACGTTTCTCGTTAATATCTGTATGGCACCGATGTTAACGAAAACGTGATTTACTAGGGGGGTTGGACTGGGTCCCAGGACATAGATGGCGATACTGGGGTGGGCTAATATGTGTGTAGAGAGAGGCTTTATCAGCTGTATTACATAATCTTTTTGTCTAATTACTGTTAACCCTATACTGATAGAGTAAATCGTGGTATGGACGTTGAACTGTTAAGCTATCTGATTTACACCCTCAGTATCCAGTTGACTGCCCCTCCCTCTTACCGACAGCTGCATGCATTCAGAATTGGGGACTGACGGGGAGGAGAGATGGCCGTATTGACTGCTACACCATGAACAGATCATATGTTTATATATCAACGACAGTGGTTCATCTGTCTTCCTTAATGGACTGTTATATACACCGTTACTCAGCCAAGGCAACAGCTCCATGTTCGAACACTGCTGAGATGTGTGGCTAAGTAGCTGGTTTCGTGAACAGGGCAATGGCCCTCGTATTTATCTTTATCCTGTCAATTTCATGCAGTGTGAACGCTACTCGGTTGTTTACCATAACAAAACACACTACAGATAAAGTATGTGTTTGCATTTAATACAAGCGAGTTCTGTAGTTAATGGCATAGTTGATGTAATATGCAGGTGCTCAGACTGGATAACTGCAGACATTACAAGCTTGTTCCACCATTGTTGACTCGAGGATTTGTGAAGGAAGGCTTGGGGCATACGACAGTTGCTCACTATGAACTTAAATGACTAATAACCACTGACAATGTGTAAAATCAAGAGCCAAACACTGCATACAGAAAACGGTAACATAAGCCTGGGTTAAGTAAATTCACCTTTATATTACATTGGTGCCATACAGTACAGATATTAATGAAAATCATAGGGACCATCGTTACTGTCAGACTGTTCGTATTTATTGGCGATAAAGGAAAAATCTACATAGGCCTATCCCTGCTCTGTCTGCGATATCAGTCGTCATTCAGGATGATACCACGTAATTGGCTACAAGAGTCATTTCCAATTAATATGAAAACAGCTGTAACATCTGACAAACTATGGGGACTTGTCATTTAATTGCACATTAACAAGTAGTCACCATACTTATAATACAGGTGTATCGAGCCACCCAGTGGAAACTGAGTCGTGAATTGTTACAAACTATGTCGGTCAATTACAACACGTGGCAACGTCAACATAGCATTTCATAGTCTGACTGTAAAATTCCATATTCTCCATCAAACAATGATCTGGCCATCACCACCTTGTAATCTATCCCTCCCACTGTAGCTCTTGTCGTCCACCAAAGTCCCTTACCCCATCATCCCTCTCCTCTAGCCCCCGGTTCGACCATTATTGCCCTCTTCCTTACCCGCCTCTCTCCTCCTGTCTCCCAGGTCCCCCGCCTCCATCCTGCCGCCCCCTGTGATACCACCTCCTGTATGTAGTGAATTTGCTTCGATTTCAGAGGTCTACAAATACCAGGTTCACGGTAGGGAGGATGGAGGTCACGATACTTCTCTATTCATTGGTGGTTGTGGGGAAGCTGATAACTGACTTTTATGATGAACTGTGAACTGTTGCATGGTTCATGACTCGAAACCAAAACACAAATGAAATCCGTGTCATAATTATAAAAAACTTACCATAATCATGACATGCTGTTATCAGTATATTAACTGGCGGAACATTGTTTATATATTATAATATTATTACCAGCAGTAACTACGCACAGCGGCAATGATCAGAGCGTTCGGTTCGTCCTAGCGACCGAACGAAACCTAGTGAAGTTCCGTACCTATCAGTGTTACCAGATGCAGAAAGCATTACACCACCTCGCTTGTGGACGGGGTGTTTTTGTTTGATATGTCCGCAACTGTACCTCCCTAGAGGAAGCACAGCTGCGTTCAGGCTGCACCCCCTCAGCGGAACCCCTCACCTGAGAAGGCCGGGAAGTAAAACCCCGAGAGGTTGAGGGGGTATTGTGTGATGGTAGTGGCACCTGCTAGGTAGCTTTAGGGCGAGACAAGGCAGCAGCAAAGGTAATCCTAGGGTGAATGAACTTCTCCCTTACCCTGGCCTTTGCCTCAGAAAATGAAATTTTCTGCTTTTCACGGACAGAAACAATCTCATACTCAAACTTGCACACATCACAATCCCTTGAGGAGGCCGCATGCACTCCTCCACAGTTCAGACATTTAGAGGGTTGAGAACAATCAGCCATACCATGGGAAACGCCACCACAATTTCCACAAACCTCAAGAAGACAAGTCATTTCCTGCCAGCAAGAACGGTGAACATGACCAAACCTTTGACAATAATAGAACCTTCTAGGATGGGGAACATAAGGTTTAACCTTAAGCTTCCATCACGCAGCAGTGACAACCTCTGGCAAAGTAAGGTGATCAAACGTCAAGATAAGAGTGGACGTGGGTGTTAAAACCCCATCAACTTTCTTCATAATTCTCTATACTGCTACAACTCCCTGAGGAGCCAGCCCCTTCAGGAGAGAAGAATCAGAATAAGAGACCAAGTCACGAGAATACACAACCCCACGGGACTTACTTAAGGCCAAGTGACGAGAGGCAGGCACTGCATAACCGGCAACCAAAGTAAGGGACTGAATGTGTGAGCTCTCCTCTTCATTCCTGGCCTCTAGCAACAGAGAACCATCACCCTGCAAGGAGATCTTAGGGATAAATCCGTATGCTGTAACTAAACCATTGTGAATCTGAAAACAGTTCAGGATCCAGAAGGAAGTACCATCAGCCATTTTGAGCAATATGTATTTTCTATATGGGCGTTTCACAACAATGCCAGGTAACAGCGCGATAGAAGGGACATCTGGATTTACAAGTTTGGCAAATGACCTGGAGGGTAAAGGGTCACCAGCCAGAGAGTGACCAGGTGATGGCAACTTGTGCGGCTGGTCACCGACAACACGAGTGGCCAAAGAAGTATTTAACCCGTGGATTGCGAGACACAGCTCAGACTGGGTAGCATCACGTTGCGAGCCACAGCTCAGGCTATGCTGGCCGTGCATCACCGTAAACAACTCGACCCCTACCCAAACTTACGAATGGCACTATGCAAAGATGGAGCGAGAGAGGGAGATTTCTTTCTTTTCACCAGATCATGCCCTGGATGTTTATCTTCAAGTTTATAATAAACAAAAACAAAAAAAAATTGTTTGATTGTTTTGTCATTTTTTCATTACTCCCATACACAAACTTATGCATGGCCCTACGCAAAGACGGAGAGAGATTTTTTTTTCCACCAGATGCTGCCCTGGATGTTTATATTCAAGTTTTTAATAAACAAAAAAAAAAAATGTTTTTTCCTTCGTTTTTTGCGCACCACTGGGTGGGATAAAAAAAAAAGGTAAGTGCGCAATCCACTGGTTAATGTACCCATATATACATACTGTATGTCAGGGGTAAAATGGCACCAGGAGCCAAGGGAAGCTGCCTACCAGGGAGTAAGAGAACTGAACGTGGTCTGATTGGAGTTGGGTACCTCATCCCCAGAGGGCGACCAAAAAAGACACCCTGTGATGTGAAAGCTGGCTCCCACCAGTGCAAAGACCCCCTTCCCCAACACCCCCCAGGCCAGACACCAAACCAACCAACTCAAGACAGCACCAAGGCGACCGCTCTGGAGGGTGGCACCAATGACCCATACGGGTAACCTACATTTCTGGCAGCACTTAGTCAGATCCCTCACCCACAACCCTACCCACATTGAAAACCCTCCCAGATGTCATTACATCCTCATGTGGGCTTGTGGGATCACAGGGGCACGCAAGCCCCCCCACCACGACAAGGTGACTGCTCACGGGGAGGTTGAGCAACCAAAGGGCAGAGATAGGGTAAGAGGATGAGGGTATGGAGGGAATTGTACACACATTTGCCTGTTTTGTCGATGTTTTGGCTGGATTTATTTCTGCGATTTCGAAGGTATAACTCCCTGCTGCTTCCAGCAGAAGTGAAGAGAGTTAACCTTACAATTAACTAAATCCAAACACCCTCCTTGGCATAAATCGGCTTTTCACCTTCGGCTTTAAAGCCGGTATTTACATCAGCGACAGCAATTAGGAATAAAGGCATTTGTCAACTTATTATAGTAGTGCATTAGATGGATATGAACCGTTATTATAGTAGTGCATTAGATGGATATGAACCGTTACTTAATATATAACAGCAGTACCATCATATACATTTGGATGCCCTTTGAAATCGTTATCACACTTCCAATGAGATGTATATTTTTTACAAACTATTTGGTAGGTGGGCGTGGCCACTATCCATTTGCACCATGTAATGCATCTGTCAAGTGACTCTACCCTGATTGATAGGCCAAATGGTTTCTTCTAATCCAGAAAACATATACCAAGATGGGTGGTAACCATTTAAATAAATCGACGCTTTGTGATCAGTTGGGTTCAGGTGCTTCAGTTGGGTGGGAACCAATAGGGTTTCAGTCTGAGGATTGTTTTGGGATCATTGCTAAAACAATGCCACTCGGGCTTCTCGGGGCTTGTTACCCTTGCTTTAAATGTCGATAATTAACATCCTGGCTCTGGACCCCTGCCTTACTGATGAGGAAAGGAGTACTTCCTTGATAGATGGATGATCTTTCTTCATTGCTAAACAGCTGATTGCCTTCACAGATATTGGCCCTAAGAATGATGAAGTGTGGTCTACTGCTGATCATTATCTTTGCCGCTGCATGTGATGCAAGGAGCTCTCTGCTTACACCTTTTGCAGGTACAGTTGCTTAAAATACGCACACACATTCAGCACGCACATATACCTATATGCATATATGGTAATTCTTCCATGATTATCAAGTAATTTTCACTCACATACAGTATAAGTCGGGTCTTATAATTTACCTTCTTGGGCTCAACCAACACGAACCTAATTTCCCTTGTGGATCATTTTATTGGTACCTTTTCCCCCAAGGGCCTGTTTCCTCAGGACTAATTTTCTCCCATGGCCAAATTATCTACAATTTACCCAGACCTATTCCCTGCCACTATCCCATTTTCTTCATGGTACTTGTACTTCTCCTGAACTAATGTTTCCCTAATACCAAATCCCTCTGGACTAATATTTATTATGGAATTATTTCACCTAATGACCTATTTACTACATGGACCTATTATTACGTGGAGACAGATTTTTTCCAGAATGGATTTTTCTTCCTTCATGGATGAAATTCCTCACGTAATTAGGTTTCTACAAGAGTCTTATATTCCCACAGATTTGTTTCATTTCCATGGAATAATAAAAATAATAATAATAATAATAATAATAATAACAAATAATAATTAATAATGATAATAATAATAATAACTAGAACATCTTAAAATTGTCCAAGGACAATTTTCTTGAAGAAATATTTCCCACAGCCATTGCCAACTAGAAACCGAGCTATAAAGAGGCCTTGAGGTCAGTGATATTGTGCATGTCACCTTGGGCATCACAGTCTATTAGTCGACCAAGTTTGGTGGCTCTACTTTTAATCCTTCATGGAAAATTAGGTGACTTGCAGCTTATAAGAAAAAGTTTCTGTTTTTGACACCAGGCGATCTCAGAGAATAGTCAACCAATTATAACCATATTCCTTTCTGCACTACATCTGCCTAAGTCTATCTTGTAGTAAAATTTTAGCTTCCTAGTGTAAGAGGTTCTTGAGACAGAGTGGATGATTATTTTTCTATGTTCTGGGTAACATCCAGAGACCTGGTTGACGGACTGCCACCGAACTGTATTTGGCCAAAAGAAGTGAACAGCTCTCTGACTAAGTTGACCAAGTTAGAAAGTTCTTCGTCAAAGAGCCTTTGACATATCGCTTTTCTATTTAAGTAAACATAATAATGACTAGAAAAATAAAATATCCCTCAGGGATGAGGAGAGTTTTAATATCATTTGCCACAGCGATCCGCCTTTAGTCTTTTACCAACTTATGTTAGCATTTGGGACTAATTACCACAAGAACCTATTCCTTCGCCAGCCTTTTCCAGCAATGGATCATTTGTCCGTGTTCCTCTTCCCGGTGGACCAGATTTAACTTATTCACACACACACACACACACACACACACACACACACACACACACACATATATATATATATATATATATATATATATATATATATATATATATATATATATATATATATATATGCTGTATATATATTTAACCCATTGGATCCCAGAGTTGCTGGGCGAGGCACTGCACTGGGAGGGTGCCAAACGTACCGCCCTCCGCCTATCGGCTCATAGTCTCGAAGCTCATAGGTCCCTACCCAGGGGTTCCCTACTTTACTGAGATTTGAAAATTCCCAGGTCTGTCCAATACTCTGGACACTGGACTCCAATAGGTTAAAGAAACTGATAGATTTGCCAGTCATTAAAGAAACTGATAGATTTGCCAGTCATTAACCCATTGGATCCCAGAGTTGCTGGGCGAGGCACTGCACTGGGAGGGTACCAAGCGTACAGCCCTCCGCCTAACGGTTCATAGTCATGAAGCTCAAACATACATACATACAGTAAACCCTCGATATAACAACCCCGGTATAATGAATTTTGGATATAACGAACGGCCAAATCATGACCGAACTTCCCAGGGATTTTATGACCAAAGGTAGCTAAATGAGGGGGAAATTCAGGAATCAGCCCATGGTGACAACAGCATCCCTTCCTGGCACAGTAATTGTACTGTAACAGTACTTCATTATACTGTATTCTTATTATAGGTATTGTATTTGGACATGTGGAGAGAATAGAGAATGAAAAACTGACTAAGAGGGTGTATGTAGGTGAGGTGGAGGGAGGGAGAGGGAGGGGTAGACCGAGGATGAGGTGGAGGGATGGAGTTGAGAGGTATATGAGGGAGGGGGGTGAATTGGGGGGAGGGTAGTCAAATGGTGGGTGACAGAGCAACTTGGAGGCGTTTTGTCTGCGGCCACCCTTTGCGGGATTAGGGCGTCGGGCTATAGATAGATAGATAGATAGATAGTATTTATATGCACAATTTCATACGGAATTGTATTTACATGTACAACTTCCTAAAGCATTGAGTTCTCCATGTAGAATTTCATATAGTTTGTTTAAGTTATGTTTGAACATGTAGGACCGAACGACTCCCCTTATATAGCGAACTGAGTTCGACAAACCCTTGGAAATACCAACCCCTTGTATATAGTGAACTTTCGGATATTGTGACCCACCCCTCCCCCCAATTACTTCGTTATATTGAAGGTATAAATATATATATATATATATATATATATATATATATATATATATATATATATATATATTGTTACGGAACAGAGAAAGATAATGTACCGGTACACTTTAAGTGAGAATACTAAAAATCACAACTGTCCCGTAAAGTTCCAGGTTCAAAACAAAAGAGTTAGGTAAAATTACAAGTTAAAGTTTAATGCTCAAACTAACAACAAAACATTCAGGACTCATAAGGATAATGTAATGGCAAAAAACAGGTTAAATATATGGTTAACTGCAATAGCCTTTAATAACCCTTACAGCGTCGGCCGATTTGGCTTATATGTACACGCCCAGCGTCGGGACTATTGAAAAAAAATTTATTGGCTAGATGGGTCAGAAATGCTGAAAAAACATGAGTTTCATTCATGAAAACGTTCGTTTTCAACTCGAAGATTGTTTTTTTTTCCCATGTCGGGCATTGCCAAAAATTACGTTCTTTCCCCCATCGAGTTTTACAGCCCTTACGTAATTCGGTCGCGGCTAGTCAACAACGATTTTCGTAAGCCTTATCCATTTACTACACATGTCTAAGACACCAAAATACTTACAATAGACTAAACTATTCACAAAATATACACATCTTGATATATTATATATTGTAGGCATAAAAATGTAACATAAAATGCAGATGAAAGGTATAGAAATTAGAGAAAAGTTACTGTAACAGAAAAGTAAGGTATTTGGAAAAAAGGAATACTAATAAATAGGTAAAAAAAAAAAAAAAAAAACATGAGTTTCACAGATCAAGTCACTCAAATCCACAAGGAAATACTTTTTTTTTTTTCGTATATAAGAATGCTTACTTTTCATTCCCATCCCGTAGACTTCAGAGATTTTATGTATATTTGGTGGGGGAAAATAAAAATGTAGTTATGACAATTCTAGGCTTACATTTTCGTATTCAATGCTTACAAAAACAACCAAAACGCTTGAAGTACAGTATACTATTCAAAAAATGTACTTATTGTGATAAATAATAATGATAAACATGACAACGTAACTTGAAATGCTTATTATTCTAAATCTGTGCGTCTCTATCGCATGTCACTTTCACTTCAAAATACTTGAAGTGTGTGGTACTCTTGAAAGCATGGCTCAAGGCACAGTCCCACATCACAGGACCTGCACTCGTACCTGGTGTACTTTTTTGTGTTTCTTGGGCGTAGCTGGGTGTGGCTACAGACGTGGCACTTTCTTTGTGGATTTTTTTTTTTCCTCCCTCTTTTGATGGTATGGAGGTTATGAAATGTCGTTCGACCAGCCTCAGAGGAGTGTCGAGTGGTTTGGCTCGACCGAGTGATGGGCGTGAGGGAGTCCTCATTTCAGCATGTTCCCCCAGCAGCTCACGGGTAAGTTCTACAGTATAATGAAGTCCTCTAGAGATTCCTTGACACCCGTGACATGACGATGAAGGATGTGGGCGTTGTGGGTTGTCATATCCAGCAGGTGAAAACACATCTTTCTGTACCACTTCATACTCTTCCTCGCACACTCGACCGAGGAAATAAGAGCATCTGACTTGTCGACAAGTCGCATATTTATGTTATAATCGACCACAGCTTCAGGCTTCCATTTCCTCCTGCCAGTGTCCCAGTCGATGTTATGGGTGCGAGTCATGAGAGGTCGATGGGCAGTTGAGAGAAGGTTGACCTCTCGCTTATCAAACCATTGATTTGCCACGATGTTGTTGGCCTGGTAGAATTTGACTTCTCCCTTGGTTGTGACTTTACTTTTTCTATGCATGTGTTTTCTTTTGGCCCTGACTGTGCCACAGATATTGGTTTTCATGGTGTTGAGGTAGTGTGCGAGGAGTGGGCTGGTGTAATAATTATCCGTGTACAGGATGTGCCCACGGTCAAGGTAATCTGCGAGGAGTGTTTGCACCACCTGCCCGGATAGCCCCATACCTGCTGGGGGAAAGACATGGGTTTGTGTACCTGTGTATAGTAGCATATCCTGGACGTACCCAGTCTTGCAGTCACAAAGGACAAATAGTTTGAGCCCAAATCAGTGACGCTTGCTGGGAATGTATTGTCTAAACCAGGCCTTGCCACGCCACAGGACTAAACTCTCGTCAATGCACAGCTTTTTGCAGGGCCGGAATGTAGATTTGAATTTCGACCGTAGGTGGTCGAATACCGGTCGTTTTCTCCTCATGGTATCCTTTGGAAGGTCTTGTAGGTTTAGTGCCAAGATATCACAGAAATGCAGATTGCCCATGATATCCACAAATCTGTTCAGTGCCATGCATTTGCTGAAGATACCGGTGTGGAGGATAGGATCTGTAGTCCAATATTTTTTATAAGAGGACTTTTTGCAAATCCCCATAATCAGGACTAATGCTATTGTAATAAATATTTCTCCCATAGTCACTGCACTCCATGTCAGGCGCCGTGTGTTTTCTCTTACAGTTTTACCACCAAGGTACAGCCAATTGTAAAGGTTGGTGTTTGTGGCTACATCTTGGGCGAGTTGGCCCGTGAAAAAAGCTTTGAAAACCCCCATTCGGGATGTCTGTGGGGTCAGTGTGGGGTGTGTGTTCCCAGCCGTGAAAGGGAATATAGTTGGCTGAAAATCGTCATTTTCTTGCCAGTCCAATTCCATCTTGTCACTTTCTCCTTCATCACCATCATCATCACCACAGCTCCTTGTTTGTGTAGGGCGCTTGCGGCGTGCCCGGCCACGCCTACCACCAACACCTCGGCGCCCACCACGCCCACTACGCCTAGCCCCCAACCCCCGCTGACCTTTGTTCAAGGAGGCAGCTATGTTGCGGTGGGCAGTGTGGGTGCGGGGTATGGGAGACAAAGGAGGGGGGAGGGAAGAGTGACCGTGGCTAGCCATACCGGTCACGGGGGTGGATGTTTGGGGGGGGAGATCAGATGAATGTTTTTGTGGAGTGGAAATAGATTGTGGATCGTCAATTTCCTCCTCCTCAGCCCTTCCATAGCTTGTTGATGGCTGTGGGGAAATGGCTCTGCTAGTTGAAGGCTGTGGGGAAATGGCTCTGCTGGTTGAAGGCTGTGGGGAACGTGAATGTGAGTGTGAGAGTGACGCGGTATCTCGTGGTTGTTTGTGGGGTAATGGCAGGTTATTGCTCTCCTCTGATAAGCCTCGCTTCTTACCACGCTTTCTCATCATCGATTCCGAGTACAACCAGGCTTTCTTTGGATCGATGTCATACACTTGTTCACTATCTTCACTTTCACTTTCTTCACTGTCTTCCCTTGTTACTGTTGGTAAAGTTATTTCACCTTTCATCAGTTCTACTCGTTTGCCAGTACCACTAGATTCTGATGTTTCACTTTCGTTATTAGGAGGTAAATACTCATCCTCACTATCACTATCCACTAATGATGCATCGCTATCAGCATATACCACACTTTCACTCATCTTAGACGATACAGTATCGTCTAGAGCTTTGTCTATTTCTTCTTGGGAGAGACCGGAACGACGAGCTTGAGACATCCTGACAGCGTAAAAGCTCAACTCAGAGTGATGGCCTAGGTAGGCCAAGGAGGGGGTAAGGGAGGCCTGGAGGGGTCAGGTTGTACAGTGAGACAGTGGAATGAAACAATGGTGTTCATAGAAGGTCGCGTTCACACTGTCACGACATGTAAAAACATACTACAAGTGCGCGAATATGAGGTGGTATATATACCACCGCGACGCTCTAGTCACTGGGAGCTCAGGTGGTATATATACCACCGCGACGCTGTACGGGTTAACACGAAATTAGCAAGAGTAAATTTATCTAAGTCAGCCCTGATAAAATGAGAATACCAGATAATACTCAGTGAATGCAAGATATATTATTACAGATACAAAATACTATTACCACTGGCTGACAATATGAATTACAGAAACTTTACTAGGCCTACGAATCAACACCTTATGCTATACAGCACAAGAACAAAATGTAATAACACTCATACTCAAATTACACAGCTGCTAGATGGTTGGAGACTTCCTGAGCACTCATAATAATAACAACTGTACAGGGGAGGACAGAGATGTGAGCAAAATGAGGAGTAGATCTAAGTGGCAATTAATGTAGAGACTGAGCTCATTATATAGGGGCCGGCAGAGCTTGATACAACTTGTAAGAAGGACGCGCAAATGAAGCCAGAGGGGACAAAGAGTTGACAATCCTGCTCTGAACAACACAAAGAACGACTTACTCTACTATAAGGGAGGAGGGGGGGAGTGAGGTAGAACACGCTCGTGATCAAACATGCAGCATACTGTACGTTAGAATTACACAAAGGATGATGAAATCATAGGCTATGTAAAACCTCCCTATAAAGAAAAAGAAATTTACAAAGGAAATTTCTTATTACTCTAAAACAATCTGTCTAAAGTCTAGATAAACAATCTGCAATAACATTTTCTTTCCCCTTGACATGTTGTATATCTAATGAATACTCCTGATGAAGTAGACTCCATCTTGTCAATCTTTGATTTTTATCTTTAAACTTACTAAGGAATTTCAGTGGGTTATGATCGGTATAAATGACTATGGGGTCAAAACCAGAACACAAATAAAATGAAAAATGCTGTAAACCCAAAATCAAGGCCAAAAGCTCTTTCTCAATAGTGGAGTAGTTCTTTTGAGGTGGAGTGAACTTCTTACTGTAATAAGAGAAAGGGTGTTCAATACCCTGATCATCCTCTTGCAGCAAAACAGCCCCAGCTCCTGTATCACTTGCATCAACAGCCATCTTAAAAGGCTTAGCAAAATTTGGAGTAGCGAGCACTGGCTGACTTAATAGAATAGCTTTAAGTTTGCTGAAAGAGGATTCACAGTTATCGGTCCAGACAAATTTAACTCCCTTTTTCAGTAGGTCTATAAGTGGTGATACAAGAATTGAAAAGTTAAGAACAAATCTCCTATAATCACCTACCATTCCCAAAAATCTTTGTACCTCTTTCCTACTTTTAGGTCTGGGAAGATCACTTATAACCTGAACCTTAGCTCCTGGTGGTGCAACATGTCCATCACCAATTACGTACCCAAGGTACTGAACTTTAGCTTGACCAAACTCACACTTGATAAATTAGTTTCAAGATTAGCCTGAACCAAACGCTCAAGAAATTTACTGACATGGCATAGGTGGTCTTTCCAGTTGTCACTGAAGATTAATACATCATCAATACAAACAACACACCCTGCCAAACCCTCTGTTACAACATTGATGAGCTTCTGAAATGTGGCTGGTGCATTCTTCATACCATATGGCATTACAGAACATGCAAAAGTCTTTCCTAGTGTTACAAAACATGAGATCTCCCTAGCACGTTCAATCATAGGTACTTGCCAGTATCCCTTTAACAAATCAAGCTTACTTATGTACCTAGCCTTTCCGATCTTGTCTATGCAATCTTCCACACGAGGGAGAGGGTAAGTGTCTGTTTTGGTTATCTGATTAACACGTCTGTAGTCAATGCAAAGCCGCTGTGACCCACCTGGCTTAGGGACTAGAGTGACAGGAGAACTCCACTCGCTCTGACAGGGCTCAATCATCTTGTGGTCCAACAGGTAGCCAAGCTCCTTCTGGATGAGAGGAACTTTCACTGGGTTCACACGGTAAGGAGGCAATTTAATTGGCTTTGCGTCTCCAACATCGACATCATGCATCAACACAGTGGTTCTTCCTGGAGTGGCACGGAACACTTGCAGGTACTCCTGCAGTAATCCCGAAAACTCCTGCCTTTCCTCGGGAGCTAGATGAGAAAGCTTAGTCTGAAGATCATTCATGATATCAGGATTCTTCCCCAAACTATCACTCAGGCTCATGCTGCATGGGAGAACTTCACTTGCAGACTCAGGTGGAACAGCTACAGTGCAGACTGGGTTATTTTCGTCCCTCCTGTGATATAACTTTAGCATGTTGATGTGACAAAGTTGCTTGTTCTTTCTACAATCTGGTGTGGCGATGACATAGTTGACATCACTGAGTTTCTTCTCCACGAAATAAGGACCACAAAACCTGGCTTGAAGAGGTTGCCCATCCACTGGTAGCAGAATCAAAACCTGATCTCCTGGCTGAAAATGGCTTCATCTGGACTTCTTATCATACCAAGTCTTCATCTTCTCCTGAGCAGCTCCTAAATTCTCTCTCGCCAGCTGTAAAGCAGTGGACAGCCGTTCTTTGAACTTCATCACATACTCCAGCAGGTTGACGTCATCTTCCTCCGACAGCCAGCATTCCTTGAGTAGCTTAAGGGGTCCTCTTACTTCATGGCCAAACAGTAGTTCAAAAGGTGAGAAGCCCAGTGATTCATTTGCAGATTCTCTTGCGGCAAATACAACGAATGGAAGACCTTTATCCCAGTCTTTCTGATGTTCCAAACAGTATTTCCTGAGCATCGATTTGAGTGTTTGATGATATCTCTCCAACGCTCCTTGGGTCTGGGGATGGTAAGCTGAAGACGTGATCTGGGTGATGCCCAACTCTTTCAGAGACTGCTTGAAAACATTTGACATGAAATTACTTCCCCGGTCTGACTGTACCTCCTTGGGTAGACCAAACTTGGTGAAGAACCCTAGCATTTCCTTAACCACGTTCTTTGCTGAGATATTTCTAAGTGGAATGGCTTCAGGATAACGAGTAGCCATATCAATCAGGGTCAACACATAAGAAAATCCTGAAGAAGTCTTAGGAAGAGGGCACACAATATCCACAAACACACGGGTGAATGGCGAGTCAAAAGGAGGAATGGGAAGTAGAGGTGCAACCTATTCGGTCTGATTACACTTCCCCACAACTTGACAGGTGTGAGAAGACTTACAATACCAGGAAACATCCCTGAAGATACCTGGCCAGTAGAAGTGTTTCAAAATGCGCGCCACAGTCTTCCTCACTCCAAGGTGTCCTGCCAAACTGGAATCATGAGCCACTCTAATGATATCCTGCCTACAAACACGAGGGATGACAACTTGATGTACAACCTCCCATTCACAGTCGGCTGATGCTGTTGGGGGTCTCCACTTCCTCATAAGTACTCCTGACTTTATATAATAACAAGTAGAAGCACCAGCTGACTCTTCCTCACTGCAAGCAGAGTTAGCTAGACCTTTCAACTCAGGGTCAGCAACCTGCAACTCAACCAACTCTTGACGAGAAAAATTATCAACACTACGCTGTACTGCCTCAACTGGTGAGTGGTCCAAATTATCAAGAAAAGTGTCAGCTAGGATAACATCATCATCATCATTATCCTCTAAGTCACCAGTAACTTTAGACTTAGCCCTAGTGACAGCACATGCAGGGAACACCTCAGGGACATCACAATCCTGGGCCGCAGCCACTGGCTCACTAGACAACTGAGGAGCTGGACACACTTGACTTCCACCAATATCATTTCCAAGTAAGAAAGTTACACCTGACATTGGGAGTGTCTCAACCAACCCAACCATAACGGAACCATTAACAAAACCAGACTCTAGATTCACTCTGCATAGAGGGACAGAGAAGTAATTATTCCCTACAACTTGGAAGATTACAGTTTCATCAGAGGAATTAACATTAGAGCCTAGAACACTGGCCAGCATAAGGGATTGGCAAGTACCTGTATCACGATATATTTTAACTGATTTCCTGTCATTACTGTCCAGAGGACTGACAAAACCATCAGACAGGAAATTAGCACATGAACTCTTGAGAGTGTCACCAACGTTACTGCTCAAAAGTGGAGCTTCATCATGAGAATTTAATTTATCCCTCAAAGCAGGTTCAGTTAACTCAGTTAAAGAATTCTGGGCACTCTCAAGGGTGGACACTAGACCAATTGACTGAATATTTAAAGACTCCTTTTTGTTCACATCACGCTGTCTCCTGAAACATTTCTCTGTAATATGACCAAGCTTACTACAATAAGTACATTTACTTTTCTGAAATCTAGAGGTGAAGCTGGTATTTACTTCCTGAGAAACATCATCTTTATTCTCTTTCCTGTTACCTGTACTCTGAGTAGAGGCAACGTACTTACTCTCAGCTTTCATTTTTTCTTTATAATATCTCTTGTGAGTGAGAACATATTCATCAGCTAAAACTGCAGCATCAGACAAATTATCTATTCTTTTCTCATCAAGGTATAGGCTTACATCTTTATTAATACACCTTTTGAAGTCCTCCAGCAAAATCATCTGCTTAAATTTACCAAAATCAGAATTTACATTCTTAGAATTTAACCACTGCTCTAACAGATCCTCTTTGATTTTTGCATACTCAACATGGGATTGCTTATCTTGCTTATAAGTTGTCCTAAATTTTACTCTATAGGCTTCAGGAACAAGCTCATAGGCCTTAAGAATCAAGCTCTTAACTACATCATAATTATCAGATTGATCCTGAGGCAAAGATGCATAAGTTACTTGAGCTTTACCGGTGAGAACAGTTTGAAGGAGTACTGGCCAATACTTTTTGGGCCAATTAAAACCTGTAGCTACCCTCTCAAACAACTGAAAATACTTTGTTAAATCAGATTCATTAAAAGGAGGGACAAGTTTAATATTTTTAGCCACATCAAAATCATCAGAGCTAGATGATCCAGTTCCACCTTGTTTCATGCCATACTCATGGTCTGCCTGAATCCTAGCTAGTTCAATTTGTGCCTGAGCCTCTTGAATACGAGCATTTGCCTGAAATTCAGCCTCCTTAGGACGAGCCTCCTGTAGGGCTAGCTGTAACTTAGCTAATTCAATCTGCGTTTGCTCATTTGGAGGAGTTATATTAAACAAGCTTTCATTAATCATGTCAACAATTTGATCTTTAGAATGATGAGTGCGAACAGCAATTCCCAATTGTTGAGCAACAAGCTTAATTTCATTCTTTGTTCTGTTTTCTACATCACACACTTTGAACATTTGACAAAAAATCTTTGGCTTCATGAAGAGTAGTAATAGTTGACATCATGAATAAATCACAGTCACAGAATATCAAGCAATATCCTTATGATAATATCCTGAATATCCTGATAAGAGGTCGCCAAATTTATGTTACGGAACAGAGAAAGATAATGTACACTTTAAGTGAGAATACTAAAAATCACTACTGTCCCGTACAGTTCCAGGTTCAAAACAAAAGAGTTAGGTAAAATTACAAGTTAAAGTTTAATGCTCAAACTAACAACAAAACATTCAGGACTCATAAGGATAATGTAATGGCAAAAAACAGGTTAAATATATGGTTAACTGCAATAGCCTCTATTAACACGAAATTAGCAAGAGTAAATTTATCTAAGTCAGCCCTGATAAAATGAGAATACCTGATAATACTCAGTGAATGCGAGATACATTATTACAGATACAAAATATTATTACCTCTGGCTGACAATATAAATTACAAAAACTTTACTAGGCTTACGAATCAACACCTTATGCTATACAGCACAAGAACAAAATGTAATAACACTCATACTCAAATTACACAGCTGCTAGATGGTTGGAGACTTCCTGAGCACTCACAATAATAACAACTGTACAGGGGAGGACAGAGATGTGAGCAAAATGAGGAGTAGATGTAAGTGGCAATTAATGTAGAGACTGAGCTCCTTCTATAGGGGCCGGCAGGGCTTAATACAACTTGAAAGAAGGACGCGCAAATGAAGCCAGAGGGGACAAAGAGTTGACACTCCTGCTCTGAACAACAGAAAGAACGCCTTACTCTACTATAAGGGAGGAGGGGGGGAGTGAGGTAGAACACACTCGTGATCAAACACGCAGCATACTGTACGTTAGAATTACACATGATGAAATCATAGGCTATGTAACAGTATATTATATATATATATATATATATATATATATATATATATATATATATATAGTCAAATCACCTATGGCATGGACTTCCATGCCGCGGTTTCCTATGACATGGCAAGGTGCCAGAACAAAAAAAAAACGAACCATGAGCATAAAATACCTATGGCACAGCGGCGCAGCAAGGTTTGAAATGCCCGGGCAAATACCCCTGGCGGTCAGCACACTCCTCTGTTTGTAAACATAGAAGATGGTGACCACTTCAGCTCCATACTACAAGTGCTCCAACTGTAGACTTTTTTTTCTCTTATGAGGAGGTTAAATTTCACTAAATTCATTGTGCTAAGTAATGAAACATTAAAGATTCTTTGGGTATTATGACTAGTTTATAGGCTTGTTAGTAAAACCGCTATGAACAGGTTAGTGACGAAGCAGTAATCTCTGAGCTAAGACGAAGTACAGTGCCTCCCATCATCATCATCATGTTCTGTATACTGTATAAGAATTATTATTAATATGTTAAATGTGAGTTTGTTGACAGTTAAGCACACAACCTTCATCAAATAAACATCTTCAATCACTGCTGGGCTTGGGAGCCTCCACTATCTTCAATGTTTTGGTCAGTCAGCTGATCAGCTGGGAGAAGCCTTTGTTCAGCATTGGACTTCTAATGGCTGATGATATATATATATATATATATATATATATATATATATATATATATATATATATATATATATATATAGATAGATAGATATATAGATAGATAGATAGCTATATATATATAGATTTATGTATATTTATATATATATATATATAGAATATATATATATATAAATATATATATAGAGAGAGAGAGAGAGTGAGATAGCTATATATATATATATATATATATATATATATATTTATATATATATATATATATATATATATATATATATATATATATATATATATATATATATATATACACCTTGAACCTTCTTAACATAAGTACTCAAATTACTAACCCTCTTCCCTTGTCAGGCAAAGTTTTTAATACACTGAACTTTTGCGTATTGCATAGAGACTTTGAAAAATTATTGACATTCTTAACTGAATTATGAGCAATTTTGCATGCCTTATCAGCAATTTCTTTAAAGTTAACTGGTATATTTGAGGGACTTTAAAGAGGCAATTTGGATATGGTATTAATAAGTTTTTCAAATGCCATATCTGATACTTCTAAATTTCTTAAGTTGGATATTGATCCATTTCCATACATTCTGAAACTGGAAGACAAACTCAACAGACTCTTATGGATCTTAAAAGATAAGGTTATAACTTCAGATACATATGACTACTTGTTTGCATGTGGATCAGTGCCTTGTATTTTGTGTGGACTGTGTTACATAGCCTATGATTTCATCATCCTTTGTATATTTCTAACGTACAGTATGCTGCATGTTTGATCACGATTCGCCTCCTGGCTTCCATAGTGACCAGGCTTGCGTATTCTACCTCACTCCCCCCTTCTCCCCCTTAGAGTAGAGTAAGTCGTTCTTTATATTGTTCAGAGCAGGATTGTCAACTCTTTGTCCCCTATGGATTCATTTGCGCGTCGTTCTTACAAGTTGTATCAAGCTCTGCCTGCCCCTATATAATGAGCTCAGTCTTTGCATTAATTGCCACATAGATCTACTCCTCATTTTGTTCACATCTCTGTCCTCCCCTGTATAGTGTATTATTATTGTGAATGCTCAGGAAGTCTCCACCCATCTAGCTGCTGTATAATTTGAGTAAAAGTGTAGTTACCATCTTTCTTGTACTGTATGGCCTAAGGCGTTAATTCGTAGGCCTGGTAAGGTGTTTTGTGATTCATGTAAAGTTTTTTTGCTGTCAGCCAGAATTAATAAGATCTTGTATCTATAATAATATATCTTGCTTTAGCTGAGTATTATCCGGTTTTCTCATTTATCAGGGCTGACTTAGATAAATTTCCTTTACTAAATTCGTGTTAATAGAGGCTATTGCAGTTAACCATATATGTAACCTGTTTTGCCATTACATTATCCTTATGAGTCCTGAATGTTTAGTTGTTAGTTTGAGCATTAAACTTTAACTTGTAATTTTACCTAAGTCTTTTGTTTTGAACCTGGAACTTTGCAGGACAGTAGTGATTTTAGTATTCTCACTTGAAGTGTTCATTATCTCTCTCTGTTCCGTAACATAAATTTGGTGACCTCTTATCAGAATATTCAGGATATTATCATAAGGATATTGCTTGATATTTGTGACTGTGATTTATTCATGATGTCTACTATTACTACTCTTCATTAAGCCAAAGATTTTTTGTCAAATGTGCAAACAGTGTGTGATGTAGAAAACAGAACAAAGAATGAACTTAAGCTTGTTGCTCAACAATTGGGAATTGCTGTTCGCTCTCATCATTCTAAAGATCAAATTGTTGACATGATTAATAAAAGCTTGTTTAATGTAACTCCTCCAGATAAGCAAACGCAGGTTGAAATAGCTAAGTTACAGCTAGCCCTGGAGGAGGCTCATGCTAAGGAGGCTGAGTTTCAGGCTCGTGCTAAGGAGGCTGAGTCTCAGGCTCGTATTCAGGAGGCACAGGCACAGGCTCAGGCACAAATTGAACTTGCTAGGATTCAGGCAGACCATGAGTATCGCATGAAACAAGGTGGAACTGGATCATCTAGCTCTGATGATTTTGATGTGGCTAAAAATGTTAAACTTGTCCCTCCTTTTAATGAATCTGATTTAACAAAGTATTTTCAGTTGTTTGAGAGGGTAGCTACAGGTTTTAATTGGCCCAAAAAGTATTGGCCAGTACTCCTTCAAACTGTTCTCACTGGTAAAGCTCAAGTAACTTATGCATCTTTGCCTCAGGATCAATCTGATAATTATGATGTAGTTAAGAGCTTGATTCTTAAGGCCTATGAGCTTGTTCCTGAAGCCTATAGAGTAAAATTTAGGACAACTTATAAGCAAGATAAGCAATCCCATGTTGAGTATGCAAAAATCAAAGAGGATCTGTTAGAGCAATAGTTAAATTCTAAGAATGTAAAATCTGATTTGGATAAATTTAAGCAGATGATATTGCTGGGGGACTTCAAAAGGTGTATTAATAAAGATGTAAGCCTATATCATGATGCGAAAAGAATAGATAATTTGTCTGATGCTGCAGTTTTAGCTGATGAATATGTTCTCACTCACAACAGATATTCTAAAGAAAAAAAGGAAAGCTGAGAGTAAGTACGTTGCCTCTACTCAGAGTACAGGTAACAGGAAAGAGAATAAAGATGATGTTTCTCAGGAAGTAAATACCAGTTTCACCTCTAGATTTCAGAAAAGTAAATGTACTTATTGTAGTAAGCTTGATCATACTATGGAGAAATGTTTCAGGAGACAGCGTGATGTGAACAAAAAGGAGTCTTTAAATATTCAGTCAATTGGTCTAGTGTCCACCCTTCAGAGTTCCCAGAATTCTTTAACCGAGTTAACTGAACCTGCTGTGAGGGGTAAATTAAATTCTCATGATGAAGCTCCTCTTTTGAGCAGTAACGTTGGTGACACTCTCAAGAGTTCATGTGCTAATTTCCTGTCTGATGGTTCTGTCAGTCCTCTGGACAGTAATGACAGGAAATCAGCTAAAATATATCGTGATACAGGTGCTTGCCAATCCCTTATGCTGACCAGTGTTCTAGGCTCTAATGTTAATTCCCCTGATGAAACTGTAATCTTAGAAGGTGTAGGAAATAATTACTTCTCTGTCCCTCTGTGCGGAGTGAATTTAGAGTCTGGTTTTGTTAATGGTTCCGTTATGGTTGGGTTGGTTGAGACACTCCCAATGTCAGGTGTAACTTTCTTACTTGGAAATGATATTGGTGGAAGTCATGTGTGTTCAGCTTCTCAGTTGTCTGGTGAACCAGTGGCTGCGACTCGAGATTATGATATCCCTGATGTGTTCTCTGCATGTGCTGTCACTAGGGCTAAGTCTAAAGTTACTGGTGACTTAGAGGATAATGATGATGATGATGTTATCCTAGCTGACACTTTTCTTGCTAATTTCGACCACTCACCAGATGAGGCAGTACCTCTTAGTGTTGATAATTTTTCTCGTCAAGAGTTGGTTGAGTTGCAGGTTGCTGACCCTGAGTTGAAAGGTCTAGCTAACTCTCCTTGCAGTGAGAAAGAGTCAGCTGGTGCTTCTACTTGTTATTATATAAAGTCAGGAGTACTTATGAGAAAGTGGAGACCCCCAAGAGCATCAGCCGACTGTGAATGGGAGGTTGTACATCAAGTTGTCATCCCTCGTGTTTGTAGACAGGATATCATTAGAGTGGCTCATGATTCCAGTTTGGCAGGACACCTTGGAGTGAGGAAGACTCTGGCACGCATTTTGAAAAACTTCTACTGGCCAGGTATCTTCAGAGATGTTTCCTGGTATTGTAAGTCTTGTCAAACCTGTCAAGTTGAGGGGAAGTGTAATTAGACCAAAAAGGTTACACCTCTAGTTCCCATTCCTCCTTTTGAGGCGCCATTCACCCGTGTGTTGGTGGATATTGTGGGCCCTCTTCCTAAGACTTCTTCAGGATTTTCTTATGTGTTGACCCTGATTGATATGGCTACTCGTTATCCTGAAGCCATTCCACTTAGAAATATCTCAGCAAAGAACCTGGTTAAGGAAATGCTGGGGTTCTTCACCAAGTTTGGTCTGCCCAAGGAGGCACAGTCAGACCGGGGAAGTAATTTCATGTCAAATGTTTTCAAGCAGTCTCTGAAAGAGTTGGGCATCACCCAGATCACGTCTTCAGCTTACCATCTGCAGACCCAAGGAACGTTGGAGAGATATCATCAAACACTCAAATCGATGCTCAGGAAATACTGTTTGAAACATCAGAAAGACTGGGATAAAGGTTTTCCATTCGTTGTATTTGCCGCAAGAGAATCTCCAAATGAATCACTGGGCTTCATACCCTTTGAACTCCTGTTTGGCCATGAAGTAAGAGGACCCCTTAAGCTACTCAAGGAATGCTGGCTGTCGGAGGAAGATGACGTCAACCTGCTGGAGTATGTGATGAAGTTCAAAGAACGGCTGTCCACTGCTTTACAGCTGGCGAGAGAGAATTTAGGAGCTGCTCAGGAGAAGATGAAGACTTGGTATGATAAGAAGTCCAGGTTACGCCACTTTCAGCCAGGAGATCAGGTTTTGATTCTGCTACCAGTGCATGGGCAACCTCTTCAAGCCAAGTTTAGTGGTCCTTATTTCGTGGAGAAGAAACTCAGTGATGTCAACTATGTCATCGCCACACCAGATCGTAGAAAGAACAAGCAACTTTGTCACATCAACATGCTAAAGTTATATCACAGACGAGACGAAAATAACCCAGTCTGCACTGCAGCTGTTCCACCCGAGTCTGCAAGTGAAGTTCTCCCATGCAGTATGAGCCTGAGTGATAGTTTGGGGAAGAATCCTGATATCATGAATGATCTTCAGACTAAGCTTTCTCATCTAGCTCCCGAGGAAAGGCAGGAGTTTTCGGCATTACGGCAGGAGCACCTGCAATTCTTCCGTGCCACTCCAGGAAGAACCACTGTGTTGATGCATGATGTTGATGTTGGAGATGCAAAGCCAATTAAACTGCCTCCTTACCGTGTGAACCCAGTGAAAGTTCCTCTCATCCAGAAGGAACTTGGCTACCTGTTGGACCACAAGATGATTGAGCCCTGTCAGAGCGACTAGAGTTCTCCTGTCACTCTAGTCCCTGAGCCAGGTGGGTCACAGCGGCTTTGCATCGACTACAGACGTGTTAATCAGATAACCAAAAAAGACACTTACCCTCTCCCTCGCGTGGAAGATTGCATAGACAAGATCGGATAGGCTAGGTACATAAGTAAGTTTGATTTGTTAAAGGGATACTGGCAAGTACCTATGACTGAACGTGCTAGGGAGATCTCATGTTTTGTAACACTAGGAAAGACTTTTGCATGTTCTGTAATGCCATATGGTATGAAGAATGCACCAGCCACTTTTCAGCAGCTCATGAATGTTGTAACAGAGGGTTTGGCAGGGTGTGTTGTTTATACTGATGATGTATTAATCTTCAGTGACAACTGGAAAGATCACCTATGCCATGTCAGTAAATTTCTTGAGTGTTTGGTTCAGGCTATCTTGTAGCTAATTTATCAAAGTGTGCGTTTGGTCAAGCTAAAGTTCAGTACCTTGGGTACGTAATTGGTGATGGACACGTTGCACCACCAGGAGCTAAGGTTCAGGTTATAAGTGATCTTCCCAGACCTAAAAGTAGGAAAGAGCTACAAAGATTTTTGGGAATGGTAGGTTATTACAGGAGATTTGTTCTTAACTTTTTAATTCTTGTATCACCACTTACAGACCTACTGAAAAAGGGAGTTAAATTTGTCTGGACCGATAACTGTGAATCCTCTTTCAGTAAACTTAAAGCTATCCTATTAAGTCAGCCAGTGCTCGCTACTCCAAATTTTGCTAAGCCTTTTAAGATGGCTGTTGACGCAAGTGATACAGGAGCTGGGGCTGTTTTGCTACAAGAGGATGATCAGGGTATTGAACACCCTGTATCTTATTACAGTAAGAAGTTCACTCCACCTCAAAAGAACTACTCCACTATTGAGAAAGAGCTTTTGGCCTTGATTTTGGGTTTACAGCATTTTTCATTTTATTTGTGTTCTGGTTTTGACCCCATAGTCATTTATACCGATCATAACCCACTGAAATTCCTTAGTAAGTTTAAAGATAAAAATCAGAGATTGACAAGATGGAGTCTACTTCTTCAGGAGTATTCATTAGACATACAACATTTCAAGGGGAAAGAAAATGTTATTGCAGATTGCTTATCTAGACTTTAGACAGATTGTTTTAGAGTAATAAGAAATTTCCTTTGTAAATTTCTTTTTCTTTGTGGGGAGGTGTTACAGAGCCTATGATTTCATTATCCTTTGTATAATTCTAACGTACAGTATGCTGCATGTTTGATCACGATTCGCCTCGTGGCTTCCATAGTGACCAGGCTTGCGTATTTTACCTCACTCCCCCCTTCTCCCCCTTATAGTAGAGTAAGTCGTTCTTTATGTTGTTTTAGCAGGATTGTCAACTCTTTGTCCCCTATGGCTTCATTTGCGCGTCCTTCTTACAAGTTGTATCAAGCTCTGCCGGCCCCTATATAATGAGCTCAGTCTCTGCATTAATTGCCACTTAGATCTACTCCTCATTTTGTTAACATCTCTGTCCTCAACTGTATAGTGTATTATTATTGTGAGTGCTCAGGAAGTCTCCAGCCATCTGGCTGCTGTATAATTTGAGTATAAGTGTTGTTACCATTTTTCTTATACTGTATGGCCTAAGGCGTTAATTCGCATCCCTGGTGATTCATGTAAAGTTTTTTGCTGTCAGCCAGAATTAATAAGATCTGTTGTTGTTGTTGTTTAAAGATCCCCTGCACCTATAGTGCAGGCCGGACCATACATTAGCCCTGTCAGTGGGGTATGGGCTGGTTAAAAAACAGTAAGGGGGGGAGGACAGGACCTGGGGATTGCCCAGCACACACGTCCTGTCTCCTGGCTGGCTTTGTGGTGTGTGTGACGAATAAGATCTTGTATCTGTAATAATATATCTTGCTTTAACTGAGTAATATGCGGTTTTCTCATTTATCAGGGCTAACTTAGATAAATTTGCTTTTACTAAATTCGTGTTAATAGAAGCTATTGCAGTTAACCATATATGTAACCTGTTTTGCCATTACATTATCCTTATGAGTCCTGAATGCGTAGTTGTTAGTTTGAGCATTAAACTTTAACTTGTAATTTTACCTAACTCTTTTGTTTTGAACCTGGAACTTTGCGGGACAGTAGTGATTTTAGTATTCTCACTTGAAGTGTTCATTATCTCTCTCTGTTCCGTAACAACTGCCTAAAATACATAAACCTACTCGTCCCATTGGACCTATAGTGCAGGCCGGACCATACATTAGCCCTGTCAGTGGGGTATGGGCTGGTTAAAAAACAGTAAGGGGGTGAGGACAGGGCCTGGAGATTGCCCAGCACACACGTCCTTTCTCCTGGCTGGCTTTGTGGTGTGTGTGACGAATAACATCTTGTATCTGTAATAATATATCTTGCTTTAACTGAGTAATATCCGGTTTTCTCATTTATCAGGGCTGACTTAGATAAATTTGCTTTTACTAAATTCGTGTTAATAGAAGCTATTGCAGTTAACCATATATGTAACCTGTTTTGCCATTACATTATCCTTATGAGTCCTGAATGCGTAGTTGTTAGTTTGAGCATTAAACTTTAACTTGTAATTTTACCTAACTCTTTTGTTTTGAACCTGGAACTTTGCGGGACAGTAGTGATTTTAGTATTCTCACTTGAAGTGTTCATTATCTCTCTCTGTTCCGTAACAACTGCCTAAAATACATAAACCTACTCGTCCCATTGGACCGATTCTTTCAGCTATTGGTACATTTAATTACAACCTTGGAATGCTCTTTGTACCTATACTTAGTCCCCTCACTAGTAATGAATATACAGTTCGTAATTCCAAAGCCTTTGCACAACAAATTAGGAATTTATGCTACTCCCATCCAGTTTATATGACCAGTTTTGATATAAAAAGTTTGTTTACCAATATTCCTCTCAATGAGACACTACAGATATGTACAGATAACACTTTTTTAAACCTTGACAAGTTCCTAAATTTTATCAAGAAACAGTTTAAATCTCTTCTTGAACTTGCAGTCAAAGATTGCATTTTTAAAACAATAACTTATAAGCAAGTTGATGGGGTTGCAATGGGTTCTCCTTTGGGTCCTACCTTAGCTAATGTATTTCTTTGCCACCATGAGGTGTCATGGCTAATAGATTGCCCTGCTCACGTTAAACCATTGCTGTACCGTAAATATGTTGATGACTGTTTTTTGTTATTTAGGCAGTCTGATCATGTAAATGATTTTTTGAATTACATTAACCATAAGCACCCTAATATTAAATTCACTGTAGGAACAGATGAAAATAGAAGGCTTCCTTTCCTTGATGTATTAGTCCATAGTTACGACTAGTTTCAGTACCTCAGTTTATAGGAAGAGTACCTTTACCGGACTTGGTCTTAATTTTTTGTCTTTTGTACTCAAGGCCCTTAAATTCATCTCCATTAAGACACTGTTATTCAGGTGTAATAATCTTTCCTCGGGTTGGAATTTATTCCACTTAGAAACTACTAGGCTTGGAACATATTTTTTTTGAATAATGGATACCATTTGCATCTTTTTGAAAGTACCTTGCATAAGATCCTGGATAAATTATCCAGTTGCACAAATCCTGTGTCTTCAGTTCCCAAACAAGAATTTTATATTAGTTTCTCTTATTATGGGCACAGTAGTTTTCTCGTCGAAAAGGAATTAAATAAACTGATTAATGTAGTTTTTCCACAGGTTTCATTTAGGTTCACCTTTACGAATTCATAACTATTGGATCCTTTTTTAGATATAAGGATAGAAACCCAAAAGTTTATGCTCTAACATTATGTACAAGTTTATTTGTTCCTACTGTAATGCAGGATTCATTGGGTGTTCTATTTAAAACCTGAAAATTAGAATCTTCGAACACAAAGGCCTGTCATATAGTACCACTTTACGACTATCAAACCCTCCCTTCTCGGAAATTAGGGAACATTCATTTGTTTCAGGTCATACTTTTGATCTGGATTATTTTGAGATATTAATGACAAATCATGATAAAACTAGTCAAAGAATAGCGGAATCATTGTTTATACATGACTTAAAGCCTTCATTGAATACCTATGATTCTTCCATTAAATTATTTACCCACTGACTCATTGTGATTCGATTTAGTAGTCTCATACATCTCAACCAAGTTTACTTTTCCATAGACTTTTGTCTACTAATCAGTGGTTTTGTGTATTTGTCTCGGTGTAGACCTGTGTAAGTTAGATCTTTAGTAATTTAGTGATTTTTTTTTTTTTGCTACTCCATTTTTTAATAAATTTACGTTGTATATACTTTATTGGTTTTATAATTTTGTGAATGAGATGTAATTTGTTGCAACTCATTTTTTAATTCATTTTGTGTATATTTTAGTTCTGTCTGATGATGGGGTTGGATTACCTCGAAACGTCACTGCTGAAATAAGTCGTGAACATGGCCCCAGTTCATCGTCTCCTTGTCGTGGTCTTCAGTTTTATATATGCCATCAGGTTCCCTACTAGATCCTCAGTTGTTAATATTTTATGTATATTTAGAGAGTGAGAGAGAGAGAGTCGTTAATTCGTTGCAGATTCCAGAGATCGTCTATGGGAATCAGTACAGATGGTTGGTTCAGTGTTGGAAACTTGGCTACAAGACAGTTGTTTTCCAATGCTGCTCACGGACAGCTTAGCAGCAAATAGCACCATAATAAAGGTAACAGGAAAGAATACGTTAGTTGATGTTAAATAAGGCTCCGTAACTGGATAAAGTCATTACTTTGATAGATCAGTTCATTATTACAGCGATGATCTCACAGCTAGAATTGAGTTTTAACAGTGAAAGTTTCCTATTAGTACTCAGTAATACACATAAAACAAATTACTCTTTTATCAAAGACATTACTGTGCTGTAATCAATACCTTGATAATTAGGAAGGAGGTAAAGAGAGAAAGGGTGATAAAGAAAGTAGTATGGAAGTGAAATATAAAAATGGTAGATGGCTAGTGGAGAAGAGAGAAAAAGTGAGCAGATTGAGACAAAACTTTAAGGAAATGTTAAACATAGGGAATGAGAGTAGTGCGAGTATAAGTGGCTGTGGCTAGGACGAGGAGGAAGATGAGGGAGGAAGTGATCAGTCAGATGGAAGTAGTGGAAGCAATGAAGAAAGTCTAAATGGGGAAAGTCCCAGAACTTGATGGACTGTGTGGTGAAATGCTGAAGCATGGGGGAGAAATATTAGTGGAGTGGATATGGAAGATGTGCAGATTGGCCTGGGAGGACGCTAGTGTCCCGGAATCAGGTATAATTTTTCCCCAATACGAAAAAAAAGGGAATATAGAAGTGTGGTAATCATAGAGGCATTTGCCTTCTTAGCGTAATAGGAAAATAATATGGGAGGGTACTTACTGACAGAGTTTAAAAATAACAGAAGAATGAGCTGGAGAAGAACAGGGAGGTTTTTGGAAGGGAAGAGGTTGTGTAGATCAGATATTAGTCTTAAGAACTTCCGTGGAGAAGTGTCTACAAAACGGAAAGAAGTTGTAGTGGCTTTCTTGGATTTGGAGAAATTATGGCAGAGTGGATAGACTAAGAATGAGGAAAATATTAAGGATACATGGAGTAAGTGGGAAGATGTTGAATGCCTTGAAGATTATGTATGAGTGCACTAAGGCTGCAGTGCATGCGGATGATGAACTGAGTGAATTTTTCTAACTGAATGTTGGATTGAAACAAAGATATGTCTCCATGGTTATTCAGTCTGTATATGGATGGAGTTATAAAAGAGATACAAGGTAGGGCAGTGGATGTTGAAGAGATCTTAAGGAGCGAGGGCAGCGTTTGGAAACTTCCTGTTCTGTTGAGATGATACTGTAATCCTAAATGTGGACGAAGGGGAATTGCAAGGCTTGGTGAATGAGTTTGGGAATGTGTAAGAAACGGAATCTATAGGTGAATGCAGGGAAGAGTAAAGTGGTGGTCTTCGTAGGAAATGAAGTCACTGAATGCACAGTCAGGGTGAATGATGAGGAAATGGCAAATGTGAGTGCATTTAAGTTGTGACGTATATTACACTACAAAATATTGTACTTTGCATTTCACCTACACACGTGGTTTCCTTCCCTCGTGGCTTTTCCGCATTTCTCCTACACACGTGGTTTCCTTCCCTCGTGGCTTTTCCCCACCTTGTTCTTGTACTTAGCATCGCTACTAGTGCCGCTACCAATATTCAATTTCTCATTCCTCCTCATCTGTACTAGTGCCGCTTCCAGTAATATTCAATTTCTCTTCCCTCCTCACCTGTACCAGTGCTGCTACCAATAATATTCAATTTCTCTTCCCTCCTCACCTGTACTGGTGCCTATACCAATCAAATTTGCCTATTCAGGCGACCTGGGTGCACCGGTGCTCCACCTACCTCATTAAGGGGCTTAAAACTGAGCGAGTGACCTGGCTTGCCCTCCTTTCCCCTCTCAACTTCACCTGGCTGACTACCTGCCTTACTCTCCGTCTCTCCTGGCAAATCTGGCCACGTGGTACAACTTTACATATACAGTACACGTAAACACATCAGCTCAGCACTCCCGCTCCACACTAAATTCATTGCTCGTATTTCAGTCTGTAACTATTTATCCATTTAATTGGTCTACTCATGCTGTAAATGTAATTACCTTGTACTACTTTGAAGTCATGCAGTAACTCTGTATTGTTCCAAGTCAATAATCACTGCCCTGTCTATTTCTTCTGAGCACATTTGTGTTTATCCATCCTTACCATTTGCCTTGGTGTAGCCCCTAGTAAAATATCCCCATAACTAAAACGCAACAAAATACTGGGTAGTGTGATAAATAAGCATGGAAGTTTGGAGGGTGAAGTCCATGAAAAGATATAACAGGGAAGGAAGGTTCCTGATTCTTAGAAAGCAATGATAAGGAATAGTGAAGTAAACATGAAAGTAAAAAAGACGTCGCATGATATGACTGTGATACCAACTCTATCGTATGGAAGCAAAGCTTGGACCTTGTTGGAAGGGCACAAGTCAAGAGTGAGAGCAGTGGAAATGAGTTATTTGCGAGGAACATATGGAGTTACATGGAGAGACAGACTGACTTATGAGGATGTGAAGATGGGTTTATGTATGGATGTGGATGCGATATAAAATGTTAGGAGAAATACACTGAAGTGGTTTGGCCACGTGGAGAGGATGGAGAGCGAAAGACTGAAGAGGAGAGTGTAAGTGAGTGAGGTAGAGGGGGGCAAGAGGGAGGGGGAGACCGAGGATAAGATGGAGGGATGGAATGAAGTGGTATATGAGAGAAGAGGTGTGGACTGGGGGAAGGCAGCACAATGGCCGGGGACAGAGCGACATGGAGCCGAATAGTTTGCTGCCTTCCCTTGCGTGATTGAGACGTCTGGTTATAGA